>NC_134777.1:103094811-103104811 GCF_046742065.1 Oratosquilla oratoria | reverse complement strand
ACTGTCGTGTCGTGTGACACGCTGGACTCCCCGTATGGCACGAGTGCCGCACTTCTCTTTTGACACGGCGACAGTGTCTGAAATGTTTTGTACACTCGAATATTTTTATATTTTTTCTTGTTCGTCTGGACCCGTGATTGGTAGTTTCCATTCCCGGATGAGAGCTCAGAGGTCGTAGAGTCTAGACTGTGGGTAATTTAGACACACGCGCGCATACACACACGCACACACACACACACATACATACACACAAAGTTTGCACACAAAGTACGCACACAAAGTCTGGTCTGTGGGTAAGTTACACACATACACATACACACAAAGGACGCACACAAAGTCTGGTCTGTGGGTAAGTTACACACACACACACACACACACACACACACACACACACACACACACACACAAAGCTCGCACACAAAGCACGCACAGGACACAAAACAGGCACACGCATAGCACACAAAGCACAAATTATCGAGGATGAATACATCTCTGCCTCTTCCCTGTTAGACCATTCAGACCGTCCTATTGATTCCGTGGACCCCGTCAGACCAAATGGTCTGGTATGTAATCCTCGGGAAGCGAGGGGACGTATCCGCCCACTGTCCAGTCGCTCGCCTAAGTAAACCGTCGCCATAGACGCCCACGCCCACGTGCGAACCTAGTGCCTGGCACGAGAGGGTGTCTAGGTAGGCGAGGGACGAGGCTGTGGCGACAAAGGACAAGGGACAAAGCTCTATGGAGACAAGGGACGAGACTGGACACAAGAGACAATGGACGGGGTTGTGGAGACTAGGGACGGGGCTCTGGGCACTACCGACAAAGGGACGAAACTGTGGCGACAAGGGGCAAGATTATGGAGATGATGGACAAGGGACGAGGGTCTACGGAGACAAGGGACAAGTTACTACTGAACCTCGCTGTCTCAGCGTGGCTTTGGTCAAGCCCCCGTGGCGTTTATGCCTTTGTTACTTGGTAATGAATGTCCGAGCGTCGGATTGATTGGCTTGCGAGCCGTGCACGCGGGCGACATGCCATGTGCACATGCAGTTTCCCGTACACATGGGAGATCTGTGTACACGGGGAGATTGATGCACATGAGGGGGTTGGTGCACATCGATACTCGACATGGTGAAAAGTGAAATGAACAACTGTATAGAACAGGAGTCACCAAAGTACGGCCCGCGGGCCGCGTCCGGCCCGCCGCCGCACTGTACAGTGCATGTACATTTACCTGAAACTTGGTAAATGAAAATGTTTGTTGTTTTTGTGTATTTTGTATTTTGTGTATTGGTACATAAATATGTTGGTTGTCTTTATTTTTGTGTATTAGCTGTCTTGTACTGAAAAAATGGTTATGCGGCCCGCGATCATTCTCAAAGTTATCTGGCCCGCTGAGGTGGAAAAAAGTTTGGTGACTTCTGCTATATAAAGTATTCAAGTAAGCAAACTAATAAATAAATAAGGAATAAGATTATGTGAATAAATAAAAGAGAGAGTCTTCGTTGACGGAAAGAGACAGACAGATACAGAAACATATACAGACGAACAGAAACATACACAGGGACACAGATACAAGAGAAAGAGACAGGCAGACAGAGAGTGAGAGACAGAGGCAGACAGACAGAGACAGCGAACGAGCGAGAGACGTTCGTATCTGTGGGATACCCGCCCGCCACATGCCGCAGGTGCCCGAGCCGCTTGCTCCCGGACCCGGGCAGGCGGCCCGGTAGTTTCCTGATAAGATCAGAATTCTTTTCGTTTCTTGGGTGGGTGGGGGGCAGAAGTCGAGGAATTTGCCCACAACGCCTTCGGACACGGCTTATTTGCTGTGGGTTTTTTGTTGGAGGACTTCATTAGGTATTGTATTATGCAGTCGAGACCAGGCAAGGAGGGACGAGACAGAGAAGTTTGCAGGAGTAACGTGGCAGAGGGTGGTGCAGTTGTGCTAGTCGGGGACTTAGAAGGGTTTTAGCAGATTGAGAAATGTTCGAACTTAGGGTGGGGGCGATCCCGCCCCCTTCAGATGGTTCCACCGAAATGGAACCATCTGAAGAGATCAAGGTCCAGGAGACCAAAAATCGCTTCTTGATGTGTTGGAGCGATGTACTGATACTTGTCACGCGCCCGGGCTAGGATAGGATCTCTGTAAACGTCTTTCCGTTCAGTTGAACTTCGCGGTGACTGATGAGAGAACAAAGGAGTTCTCAGCCGTAGAATTAAAGTATTTTATGGATGCTTACAAGAACGCAAAAATTAGATCAAGTAAAATAAAAATAGTGTAAAATAATAAGGAAATGTAGAAAAAATCAACGAAATAGAACTACAACACAATAAGGTAATATATTATGAAATAGTATAGAATAATAAACAAAATTAATAAAATGTAATTCGGTGAGGTAGAACTACAAAGCAACTGCTCACCTACATTGCAAACAACCACTTAAAAAGATGGCATCGGATGGCACCCTTCCTGTTTTCATTTTATTTATTTTTCTCGATGTCCCTATGTAAAAGGAGACCAACGTACGTACACACACACACACACACACACACACACACACACACACACACACACACACACACACACAACAAGCACAACACACACGCATACACAGATACAACACACAAACGCACGCACTTACACACAACACACACACAACAAGCACAACACACACACAACAAGCACAACACACATACACACGCACACACACACACAACACACACACACACACACACACACACACACACACACACACACATACACATACACAACGCACACATAGAACCTCCTCTCGGAAGGGTACACACGTGATGGAGCAAGTACAGAAGCACAGCTGATGCGTGAGTGCACGTGGGCAATCAAACTTTGTCAAATAGTCGGCCGACCTCGGCGAGTGCCAATGAATGCCAGAATGTGGCACTGTGGGTCACACCCAGAGGTGGTTGGGTCCGTCCACGACCACAAGCGGATCATGGACAGTCGTAGCCAGTAGTCATTCGCGGGAGTCCAGTGCTGAACAAAGGCCTCCCCTAACCTCTCATACCATTGTGCCAACATCTATGTCACTCCTGCAAGCTTCTCTATTTCCTCTCTTTACTTTCTCTGGCCTCTTTCACAGTTTTTTTATGTAACCTGCACATTGGCTTCATCCTCTCTCTCTCTCTCTCTCTCTCTCGCTCACTCTCTCTCTCTCTCTCTCTCTCTCTCTCTCTCTCTCTCTCTCTCTCTCTCTCTCTCTCTCTGCACTCCCTCCGGTTCTTACTTTCACAAATCACCCCATTTACATCACCCTCTCCCTCCTATCACCCCCCCCCCAATCTTTCCCTCATCCCCCTCTTCGACCTGGCCAATCTTTTACAATTTACATCCTCATTTCGAATGCGCCCCCCGCTTCCTCCTCTCCCCCCTCTCCCTATCGTCTCCTGCACACACACACACAGACACATACACACACACACACACAAACACACAGGTTCGAATCCTGCGCAGGGCTGAAAATAATTTCAGTATCGCTGTGCTTCGAGTCGTTACTCCAACTCTCGTGGGCGGGGATTTGGGTGTGTATGTGCGTGTAAGGTCAAAGCATTACCCATAGATCGGACATACGAGCTCTAAGTTCTCTTCCGGGAGGGAAATAGCTGTCGATCACGAGTCCAACACGTGATCCAAAGACCAAGGTGAAACACACACACACGGACAGACACAGACACACACACAGACACACACACACACAGACACACACACACACACACACACACACACACACACACACACACACACACACAGACACACACACACACACACACACACACACACACACACACACACACACACACACGAACAGACAGACAGAGGCTGATTACCGTCTCTCCTGCTTCCTGCCATTATCTCTCCTGTGACGCCGCCAACCTTATTAAAATGATGCCAGACTTCCACATCCCATCTCCTCCTTGGTCCTCCCCTCACCTCCTCCTCCTCCTCCTCCTCCTTTTCAATCTTCTTCTTATACTTCTTTTGCAGCTCCTCATGGACCTCCTCCTCTTCCTCTTCCTCTTCCTCCTTCTCTCTCCTACCTCCCCTCCCACCCTCCCGCTCCCTCCTCCCTACCGATTAGCACGCACCTCGCACTCGTCTTCCACAGGCCGCCTTTAGGCCACTGCTGCATACAAGAGGTGTGTATGTATCTCTCTCCCTCTCTCCCTTCCCCCCTCTCTCTCTCTCTCGCTCTCTCTCTCTCTCTCTCTCTCTCTCTCTCTCTCTCTCTCTCTCTCTCTCTCTCTCTCTCTCTCTCTCTCTCTCTCTCTCATCGTAGAATTTTCGTTTGTTCCTTTTCCTCGTTTCATTCTGACCTGTAGGTTTTGCACAGCTTCGTAGAGAATGTGTGTGCGTGAGAGAGAGAGAGAGAGAGAGAGAGAGAGAGAGGGGGGAGAGAGGGGGGAGAGAGGGGGGAAGGGAAGAAGAGAGACGGCAAACGAAGGTGTGGTCTTGAGATTTACCGGGGTTTCTATCCTTGTGGGCGAGGCGGCCAGATTTGGGAAGGGATGATGGCGTTGGAATGTAGACACAACAGTGGAAATGGGTGAGTTGTTGTTAAGGACTGTAATTTACCAGCGCTTGCGGACCTCCTTGCACCGCTGTTGTGCGTTATCGGAATGGGGAATGAGACGTGGCGGGAATGAATGGGAGGGAGAGAGAGAGTGAGAGAGAGAGAGAGAGAGAAGAGGGAGAGGTGGAATGAAGCGAACATTCTGATTAAAATCTGGTGGAGGCGGGAATTGTGGTGATAATGAGAGGCAGAGAGGGGGAGTAAACGTAAGGGCTGAATACGAACAAGATCAAGGGTGGAGGTGGGAGGGAGGGAGGGAGGGAAGGGAGGGAGGGGGAGATGGAGTAGAAGATAGCGGGAAGGTGGGCTGGAAGGAGGTTGATAGATGGACACCAAGAATGTGTTAACTGTAGGCGAAATAGACCGGACAGGTGGGAGGAACGAGATTGAGAGGTCTGCAGGAGTAACATGGCAGAGGCTGAATTCCGTGTCTTATAGAACTCTGTTCGTTAATTCCTAGCGGCAATTTCTCTCTCTCTTTCTGTCTTTCTATCGCTCTCTCTCTGGAGAGCGGATCCGCGTCTAGTCGTTCAGACACTCCGCAAGATGTCAAGAGATGGTGACGACGTGGAGAAGTTTGCAGGAGTGGTGTGGTAGAGGTTGGTGCACTTTCACGTCTCGTAGAGGATTCCGGGAGAGGCCTTTGTTCAGTGGTGGACTAGAGGAAGACATGTAATAGGTGACCAGAGGTAATGGGGAGTTGAGAGAGAGAAAGAGAGAGAGAGAGAGAGAGAGAGAGAGAGAGAGAGAGATAAAACGAAGTCATCATCGTCTGTCGTTCTGCCAACGCTTCCTCCTCCTCCTCCTCCTCCTCCTCCTCCTCCTCCTCCTCCTCCTCCTCCTTCTCCTCTTCCTCCTCCTCCAATATCGATGACTTAAGCCCTGGCGCTTCACTTCAGAATTCAGTTTACTCACCACTTTCCCGTTCTTACTCCCCCTCCTCTTCTCCTTCCTCTTCCTCTTCCTTTGCTTCTTCCTGTTCCTCTTCCTCACTCTCCTCTCTTCCCTTCCCTTCCCTCTCGTCTTCTCACTCCTTCCTCTCTCCTTCTCTCTTACTCCTTTCTTTCTCAACCCTTCCTCTCCTCCCCCTCCCTCTTCCCCAATCTCACCCCCTATCTCACCCACCTCCTCTCCCTCTCCTGTACCTCCGCCCCTTATTTCATTCCTCATTCTTCCCCCCTCTCTCTCTTCTCCTCTCTCTCTCTGTCTCTCCTTCTCTCTCCTCTCTCTCCTCTCTCCTCTCCTTCTGTCTCTCCTCACTCTCTCCTCCCCTCTTAATCTTTTTTCCCTCTCACCTCACCTTCAACCTCCTCCTCCTCCTCCTCCTCCTCCTCCTCCTCCTCGTTCTCCTCCTCTCGTCCCTCGTTTGACGTTGCGCCTGCGATTCCCCTGGAAATGCCCCTTCAAGTGTCGTTCCCTCCCTCCGCCCCTCCCCCCTCCCCCCATGTCTTTAGGTTCCGCGTGGAATTTATTTATTTTTATTCTCGCCTCTCTTGTGTTCTTTAATACTTAAGAGGCCCTTTGGGTATTTTCATGTTCAATTTTATTTTTTATTTTATTATTATTATTAATATTATTAATATTATTATTATTGTTTTTTTTCGGAATTATCTGTTCTCGCCCTTGTTTCTGCCCTTGTTCCTGCCTTTATTCCTACCCTTCCTCTTGCCTTTCTTCTTGCCCTTTCTCTTGACCCTCCTCCCGCCCTTCCATCCCGTTCTTCCTCCTGCCCTCAACCCCTGCCCTCAACCCTCAACATTCCCACCTGCGAGGTTGCCTACCTTACCCTTATCACCGGAAACCCCTTTTCCCCTTCTTCCTTATCCCCTCTTTCAACGCTCAGCTTCTTAGTCCTTACCCTCACTCCATCCACCTTTGTCCCCTGTACTCCCTCGCTCTGTCCCTCCATCTACTCCATCATCTTGGTTTTACCATCCCTCACCCCTCTCCTGTCCCGTTCTCCCTCCCCTCTTTCTCTCCCCTCTTTTTCTCCCCATTTTTCTTCCCCTCATTCTCTTTTTTCCCTCCCTCTTTCCCGTCCATCTTCCTCACCCCGCTTTCCCTCCCCTCTTTCTCTCCCCCTCTTTTTCTCCCCATTTTTCTTCCCCTCTTTCTCTTTTTCCCCTCCCTCTATCCCTCCCCTCTTTCCCGTCCATCTTTCTCTCCCCGGTTTCCCTCCCCACTTCCCCTCTTCTCTTCCACTTTCTCTTTTTTCCCTCCATCTATCCCTCCCCTCTTTCCCGTCCATCTTTCTCACCCCTCCTTCCCTCCCCTCCTTCCCTCCCCACTTTCCCCTCTTTCCCTCCCCACTTTCCCCTCTTTCCCATACTCCTCCCCCCTCCCCCTCGTTTCCCTGCTCCATCTGTCTAACCTTGTCCACCTGTTCCCCTTACCATTTGAGCCGGCCTCTCGCCACTGCACCTGCCCTCTCTTGCCTTCTCCCCTCTTTTCTCCACTACTCTCTATCCTCTTTAAATAGCTCATCTTTCATTCTCTTCGCTGCTCTTTTGCTTCTCGAGTGACTCTGTCCCTTGACCTCGTCCATCTGTCGCCATCTGTATACGCTTTGATCTAACTACCTATATACTCGCCCCCACCACATGTCCACTCGCCCCCACCACCTGCCCATGCGCCCCTACCACCCGCCCACTCGCCCCCACCACCCGCCCACTCGCCCCCACCACCTGCCTATTCACCCCTACCACCTGCCCACTCGCCCCTACCACCCGCCCACTCGCCCCCACCACCTGCCCACTCGCCCCTACCAGCTGCCCACTTGCCCCTACCAGCTGCCCACTCGCCCCACCACCTGCCCACTCGCCCACTCGCCCCACCACCTGCCCACTCGCCCACTCGCCCCCACTACCTATCTACTCGCCCCTGCCAGCTACCCACTCGCCCCCGCCACCTGGCGAGTCGCCCCCACCACTTGCCCACTCGCCTCCACCACCTGTCCAGCTCGTTCCTCCTCTCTCGTCCTGCCGCCCCTCCTCGCCCCTCGACTTCGACACTACTCCCCCTTACCCCCCTTCCCTCACCTCCTTTCCCTCTTTCCAGTGACTTTTAGACTTCCCTTACAGCCTGTCCTTTTTCACCTCCTCCTCCTCCTCCTCCTCCTCCTCCTCCTCCTCCTCCTCCTCCTCCGTTCTTTCCACCCCTTCATCTCCTCCATCGTATCTTCCTTCTCATCCTCCCCTTCGTCCTTCAATTCCTCCTCATCTTCCTCCTCATCTTCCTCCTCATCTTCCTCCTCAACCATTTACATCTTCTATTTCCTCTTTGCGCTCTTTCTCTTCCTCCTCTTCCTTCCTTTTCCCCCTCGTCGTCGTCCTCCTCCTCACCATCTACCACTCTTCCTGTTCCTCCTTTTCCTACTCCTCTTCCTTCTCTTTCTTATTATCCTTTATTCTTCCTCGTGGTCCTCTTCAGGACCCCTCTTCTGACACCCCCTCCCCCTCCTCCTCCCCCTCTTCTTCCTCTTCCTCAGGCCGCCCCTCGAGCTCAGGCGGCCCCGGCCAGCCGGCCCATTCCCCTCTCCAGGCGCGTCTTGCTTATTTTTTCTTTTTGGGCGCGTCAATATTCCATATAGGCCTACTCACATACACGCACACTGACACACACACTGACACACACACATACACATACACATACACACACACATAAATTTGAAGCTATTTTATGATAGTTGGAAAGTAAAACACAGTGCCCCACGAGTATTGTTCCTTTCCTGTGTACTGGAAATAGGTAAATACACACACGGGTGCACGCTCACTCTCTCCTCTCTCTCTCTCTCTCTCTCTCTTTTTCTCTTTTTCTCTTTTTCTCTTTCCCTCTTAATTTCTCCATGGCTTCCCTCTCTATCTTGTCCTCCTGAGATCTTTGTTCCTCTTCGTTCCTTCCTTTCCCTCTCGCCCCTTCTTTTATTTCTTCTGTTTTTCTCTTCCCTCCCCCCTCGTCCCTCTTTCCCCCATCTTTTTTTGTACTTGTTTTTCTGTCTTCGTTGTCGCCCCTCTCGCCATTCTTTCCACTCTTTCTAGTTTCCTTTTATTTGGTTATTATTTTTTTCCATTTTATTTTGATTCGTTTTTTCTTTATTTTTATTTGCCACTTTCAGTTCCTTTTTCCGTCCTCTTTTCTTCCTTTCGTTGTCGTTCTTCTTTGCACCTCTCCTCCTCCTCTCATTTCTTCTATCTTCCCTTCTTCTTCTCCCTTTCTTCTTTCCTTCTCTATTTCCCGTCTCATCTCCTTCACCTTCCATTTTCCTCTTCTTTCGTATTCCCACTTCCTCTTCGCCTTCCATCCCCTTTCTTCCTTTTTTCCTCCTCTTTCTTCCTTTGGTGTCTCTCATTACCTTTCCTCTCTCATTTCTCTTTCCTTCTTCTTCTCCCTTTCTTCTTCCTCTATTTCCTTCTTCATTACGTCCTCATCCTCCCCCTCCTTTCCCGCCTCCCCCTCCCTATTCCCCCCTCCCCCACCTTCCCCTCCCTATTTTAATCTCGTCTTTGTCCTATTCATCTCCCATTTCAAAACGCCATATTTGAATCCCCCCTTCCCTATTCTTGACACCTTACACACCCTCTTTTCTCTCCTCTTTCCCCCTCCCCCTTACGTCTCCCTCCTTCACTTCTCCCATCCCCACCACTTGTTCACTCCCCACCCCATCAGTAAGCTACTCCAGTCAACATTGCCACTTGGCTCCCCCCATCCTCCTCCTCCCCCTGCCCCTCCTCCCCTCTCCCCCTCTCCCTCTGAGGTTCAGTCTTCTTTTCCAGTCATAAGTTGTGACGTTTGGTTGGTTTGTATGTCTGTCGTTTGGATGTGTGTGTGATTATATATAATATATATATATATATATATATATATATATATATATATAATATATATATATGTATATACATATATACATTTTTATCAACCACAATACACTTTAATTCTAAACCATCAACATCGAGAGAGGCTCGAGGAGGCCAACATGCAGAAATTGAAACATGGTACGGCCAAGGACTCGACCCTGAGCTAGCACGTGACAAGTGTTAGTGACTTAACCGATTGCGCCATCATATATATAATATGTGTGTGTATATATATATATATATATATATATATGTGTGTGTGTGTGTGTGTGTGTGTGTGTGTGTGTGTGTGATATATGGGGACACCCAAACCTGACCCTTGCTATGCGTCAGACCGATCCAAATACAACATACTGAACCCGTCTCGACGCCCCGCCCTCGCCCCGACCTTTGTCCCAGCCTCACCCCCAGCTGCTCCTGCTCACCATTTTCTGTTGCAATTTCCGTTTTCTTCTTCTTTTCCTTTTCTTCTTCGTCTTCTTGTTCTCCTTCTATTTCTCCTTCTTCTAAGTCTAATTCTTCTAATTTATCACATTT
>NC_134777.1:103067311-103089811 GCF_046742065.1 Oratosquilla oratoria | reverse complement strand
ACCTTCAGGAAAAAGACTGAGATCACTGAAAAGCAGAACAGCTAGGTTTTCTAAATCCTTTGTACCAACTAGTATAAGAATCCTAAATGAGGAAAAATTAAACAAATCATAGGGTAGACTGTTAAGGATTGAAACTTAGATGGTAATTTTTTGTATTTCTCTAGCTTTTCTGTAAATGAGATTTTGATAACCACTGTAAGACTGTAGTAGCTCATCTATGTATGATTGCCCTCGATTTCTTATGAAAACACACAAGACAAATTTCATGTAATTTACGTGACCAATAAAGAATTTTATTATTATTTATTATATGTGCATATTATATATATATATATATATATATATGTATATATATATATATATATATATATATATATGTGTGTGAGTGTGTGTGTGAAGGTAGAAAAAGAAGTCATGGGTCTAGTTCCGAGTTTTTAATTCATTCCTGACCGGTTTCGCTCTACGCTTCCTCTGAAGAAGCATAGAGCGAAACCGGTCAGGAATAAATTCACAACTCTGAACTAGGCCCGTATTTCTCTAGCTTTTTTGTAAATGAGATTTTGATAACCACTGTAAGATTGTAGTAGCTCATCTATGTATGATTGCCCTCGATTTCTTATGAAAACACACAAGACAAATTTCATGTAATTTACGTGACCAATAAAGAATTTTATTATTTATTTATTATATGTGCAAATTATATATATATATATATATATATATATATATATATATATATATATGTGTGTGTGTGTGTGAAGGTGGAAAAAGAAGTCAAGAGTCTAGTTCCGAGCTGCGAATTCACTCCTGACCAGTTTCGGTCTACGCTTCCTCTGAAGAAGCGTAGAGCGAAACCGGTCGGGAATAAATTCACTACTCGGAAACTAGACCCGTGACTTCTTTTTCCACCCTCCTGAACTTGTCACAATGTCTTAGCATATATATACAGTATATGTATATATATATATATATATATATATATATATAATATATATATATATATAATATATATATATATATATATATATAGTTAATCTATGTACGTTTTTATCATGTTCAGAGGAAGATATAAAAGAGACATTTTTGCAAGAGTAACGTGGCAGAGGTTAGCGCACTGTGACTCATGGAAGAAGCTGGGATAGGCCTTTGTTCAGCGGTGGACTTCGAACGAGTGATGGACTTTGTCATCGTGGTTATGATCATATGTGTGTGCGTGTATATGCGTGTGTGTGTGTGTGTATATGCTTGTGCGCGCCCCCTCATTCGTTGCCCTTTACCTGGTGGGGGGAGGTTGCTTATTTATGGGCGTGGTCTGGTGTGTCCCTCGTGGCATTTGCTCGTCTCTTTGGCTTTGATGGGGGACGATGGGGAGAGAGGGGATGGGGTGGGAGGAGGGGTAGGGAGGATAGCGCTCGGAAGCTTGCTGCTGCTGCCAGACTCTTGGCGTTCGTGTTCATGAGGAAAGATTAGGGAGATCGCTGTGTTATTTGTCTTCGTGTGGTTACCTGCTTGTGTGTTGGCCTAATGGTAACACACACGGGGTGTTCCCTCCTCTTGTTTCCTCGTCGGTCAGATTTGGTGTGTTGTGTGATTCATCATAGTCTTGGATCACGTATTGGAATCGTGATCGACTGCCTTTACCATCCCGGATATATATATATATATATATATATATATATATATATATATATATATATATATATGTGTGTGTGTGTGTGTGTTTGTGTCATGATATTTGGAAATAAACTCTCCCAATGGGATTCGAACCCTCGCCTGAGCGGTTTGCTTCTCATAACACGAAGACCGTACCGTGACGCCACTATGACCCTACAAAACTAAATCGTTCCGTTTTGTAGGGTCATGGTGGCGTGATGGTACGGTCTTCGTCTTATAAAAAGCAAGCCGCTCAGGCAAGGGTTCGAATCCCAGTAGGAGAGTTTATTATATCCATATATATATATATATATATGTATATATATATAATCTATATATATATATATATATATATATATATATAATTTTATTTATCTATTTATTTATCTATTTATTTTTTTGCGTTCGTAAGCGCGCGCATGTGGTTATGTAAAAGCTTGCCATTGTTTGTCCCGCTTGTTGATCTTTGGGTCCGCTTCTTTCGGCCAGAGTCTCGTGTTATGAGTAATTGCCACTTTTAGTCAGAACAAGTAAACACACATGGGAGGGGAGGAGGAGGGGCAGGGCAAGTGCAGTGCAATGTCACGAGATTGCGAAGGGGAATTTGATCCCTGTTGAGGAAGGGAGGGAGGGAGGGGGGTTTGGGGGGGATGACATGAAGTGATGGAGGAGGAAGATATGTGAAATATATTTTAACATTTGTCTGAAACAGGTCCTGTGCGATATAAGTGTGAAGAATTTAAGATCCTCTGCAGGACCGTCTGACTATCCTGTAGGGGAACGAAGCAGCCCTAATGACTGTACAGTGAGGTCAACGTCGTTGAAGTTACATAGTTCGTGTGACCCAATCTATAGTAAAGCTGTGACCTCGCCTAGCATCATAAGCATTCTTTCACTTGCTCAAGGGGTACAGTAACGGTTTGTAGTAGTAGTGCTCTCTTTCCTCGCCGTGAACGTGGCCCGATCTCGGTCTTTTATCACAGCAGCCCGCGATATTAATCATCACAGCTATTCCTGTGTTGTGGAGTGCCTGCGTAAGGGGAGTTGGAGGGCTTGAGGAGTGAGGGGGAGTGGGGGTGAGGGAGTGCTTGGCTAAAGTTAGTGTTAATGTGAGAGCAGCTGTTTGCAGCTGAGGCAACAGTCGTGGTGTCCCGCCCCCTCGACCCGCCCCAGGGGAAGCTTCTGGTGCCGAAGTGTGAAGACCTCAGGAGGATTGGCAAAAACGAGAACAAACATAACAAACAGAACAAGTGGGGCGGTTCTGTGAGAACATAGAACAAAAAAAGAACAGGGTTAATGGCTTCACCCGATGAGAAAATGTCCGGGGTGTTCGTCGTAATAAAAACTATTGCACTGACCAGAAAAAGTTGCGACATTGTCATGTCACTCCTACAAACTTCTGTCACGTACACATCCACATTTAGTCTGGCTTCCATCTGTGTTGATATCTGGTCAGTAACACGAGAGAGAGGAGGGAATTGTATTAATATGGCATGATCATAATCATGTACTTATATTTCTTCTTCTTCTTCTTTTTCTCCTTCATATTTTAAAAATGCTTGTAACTTGCTGTACTAAGGTACGCGCACAAGAGAGAGAGAGAGAGAGGAGGGGCAGTGAAATTAATCACATTAATAAGGGACGAGGAAGAAGGAGGAGAGAGGGAAGGAGGGCGGGAGGGAGGCCTTTGGTTAAGTGTTGATTAGTCAACAAAGTGAAACGGGAACTTTTTTTTTCCAAATTCGTCATTTCGGACGCTTTTTCAAAGTCTGAAAGTAAAAAGGCGAACGAGGGTAAAGTGGAAAAAATGGGGGGGGGATGGAAGCGTAGTACAGCCGAAAGTTGTAGCAGCAGCATTAGCAGTTGTAGCAGTAGTAGTAGTAGTAGTACAGTAGTAGTGAAGCAATAGTCACTTGAACTGTAGAAACTTTAAATATAAAGGAAATTCGTCTGGAAGGTGGTGGGTGTGGTGGAGTTGGATAGTGGATAAGGTTGTGGTGGTGGATGAAGTGGATGATGGTGGTCATAGTGGTGATGGCGGATAAGGAGATGAGTGAGTGTTAATGGAAGTGATGGGTTAATGGTGGTTAGTGGAGGTGATGGTGGATGAAGTGGATGGTGGTGGTCGTTGTGGTGATGGCGGATAAGGAGATGAGTGAGTGTTGATGGAAGTGATGGGTTAGTGGTGGTTAGTGGAGGTGATGGTGGATGAAGTGGATGGTGGTGGTCGTTATGGTGATGGCGGATAAGGAGATGAGTGAGTGTTGATGGAAGTGATGGGTTAGTGGTGGTTAGTGGAGGTGATAGTGGAGAATGGGTATTAGTGGTGGTGGTGTTGGGTGAGGACGTGGAGAAGACAATGTTTATGTTAGTCCCAGCTTGAGCAAGAGAGTTCTCGAGATGGAAGCCACTATTGGGCAAAGTCGAGGCCAAGAGGCCGGGGCCGGTCCGTCAAAGATTTCCCCAAGATCAACCCAAGACTTAAGACCGCTAAGAAAGAAGAGCAGAAAGAGAGAAAGAGAGGAGGGTTGTGTGTGCAAAAGTGGTTAACATTGAAAGTTTTGATTAGTTGAGAAGTTTATTGGATATTATCTTGCTCAACGTTTTAAAACTTGAGATTAAAATTTGGCGTTTATGATTACAAGAGGGGACCGGAGGAGGCGGTGGAGGCGGGAAGCGTCTCATGAGAGAAGTGGAAGATGCTTAACCATGTTAGAAGTTAGTTAATGAATCCCATCCGTATGTCGGGGCCAGGCAGTAGGTAGGGCAGTGGTTACACTGTCCATGCCAAAGCAGGGAACCACATCTATCCCAGCCATTGGTAACCTATCGTGGAACTATGGTAATTCTCCAGAAGTCTCTGGTAACTTGGTAACTTTGTGATGGCTCGTGGTAACAGTTAGAAGTCAAGTAAGGGTGTTTGTCAAGTGGCAGGTTGGTTTCGATTCTGAGATTGGCACAGCTTGATCCCGCGTTCGATCCCCCACGTGAGCTATTTCCGATGACGTGTATTTCCCGTGTTTTTTTTCTTTCTTTTTTTATACATAAGGAGTTACAGGTAGGTTCCTTCACCTTTTTTAATTCTCATTATTGTTGTTATTTGTACACTGCGTTTTTATTGATTTATTTTTTCATTGCGATCAGCACACTTAGGTGCGTCTGAACGCTTATCTTTCGATTCTTTTAATTTTTTTATTTTTAGCTTTTTCGTTTTCTTTTTCTTATATTTCGTTTATACATGATAAGGTCTTTTGTCGCTTGAACAACGGAAACACATTTATTTTATTTTATATATTTGTTTATTTATCATTCTTTTATTTTATCTTATTTTATTTTATGTATAATTTTTCGGGGTCACGTTGGTGCCATTGATTCCTGGAATGGGAATGTTCGCCTCTTCGGGAATGCAGCACCGTGGCACAGCGGCGGAGAAGCGCTGCGAGAGTCATGGGACCGAGCGAGCCATTGTTCGAATCTGATACGTTATAATTTGAATTCATTATGACCGTTACACTTTTGAATTCAAATCCCTTTGATGTCGTCGAATCCGTTATTAACCGAAATCCTTTTAAATCTAGCGCGTTTGAATTTTGAACGGCCACGCTTTCGACTGCATGCCGTATAAGGAATCCTCCGGCTGAAGCCGCCTGAAATAAGACTGAAATTATTTGGAAACGGAGAGGCTGGGCGGGAGAGAATAGGCGAAAGGAAAACGGGAAGCTGGGAAAAGTGGAAACCCGCAACGGAGGGGAAGTGACGTCATATGGAGGACAAAGGCCCCTGAGAAGGTTGCTGTACAGTGTCTGTGACAGTATGTGGTGGAAGAGGTTGGGAGGAGAGCAAGGCAAGGGAGACAAAATAAATTAGTAAAAAAAAACAAAAAAAAAACACGAAAGATACATATTTCAGACACTGTTGGAACGCAGACGTCGCATTTGGGGAAGCGAGCAAATATTTCGGGAACGGAAATGTGGCCGAGAGAAGAGGGAGGAGGAGGAGGAGGGAGGAAGAGAAGGGAGGAGGAGGGATGGGAAGGGGTGATGGGAGGGAAGAATGGGAAAGGGAGGGGGGAGTGGGGAGTGGAGGGAAAAATCAGGCGGCAGGAATTTCCAATAAGGCCAGATGAAGTAGAACCGTTATTTCCGTTGGTTTTGAAATATTTGAATGTTTACCTGGAAATTATTGTTGTATATGAATACGCGGCGGGCAAAATGTGGCGAGTAGTGTTTTTTTCGGAAGCTGTAGACGTTTGTGATGTTGGTCCGATTTAGTGGACCTTAATGCATGTACACTGAGGAGTATGTGTACACTTGTATGTGTGTGTGCGTGTGTGTGTGTGTGTGCGTGATTCTACGGTCTTTGGACCACGTGTTTGATTCGTGATTGACAGCTATTACCCTTTCGAATGAGAGTTCTATAGCTCATGTATAATCCCGATCTATGGATAATGTTTTGACCTTGCCTCCACCCTTAGACTTCTTGCCAATGTGAGCGCGTGCATAAATATAATCCATTCATTTTGAATCTCTTTATGCTGAATAAAATCACGCGCCAATGCCAAAACAAAATTCGTAAAGTGGCACACTGAATGTGGTGTAGACGACGCGTGTACATGCATGTGCGTGTGTACTTGTATTCTATACTTGAACGTGTATTTATATCTGCATGAAAATAAGGGAAAATGGAACACGACGTGTATGCATGCGTGTTTTTGCGTACCTGCATTCTATACATGAACGTGTATTTATATCTGCATGAAAATAAAGGAAAAAATTGGACTGGTTGCCAATACAGGTATTTAGGAGGCACGGTAGGTAATCAGATAGCGCATTTGTATAGGTTAGGTTAGGTTAGGTTGCGTAGGTCGTGGGCACTGGTGTGTATCGACAATTGTTGTGTGGTGCAAGAGAGTTATGCGATATCTGACGCCTTGGCATTGGTGGATAGATGCGAGTGTCTTCATGACGACAAGAACTATGTCGATGAGGAGATGAAAACCCTTGCAAAGTCACCCGTATCGGATAGGTCTTGTGCGAAAGATGAGACTAAGATCAGTTCGAACACACAGAGTCACTACACATTAACACGTTCCTGATGGCAGACAGGGAAATTCCTAGTAGATACATGGGGGTACCGTCATAATAACGAAGTAGACCGCTGGATAACCTATGGGTATATAGGACTCCATCGAATATATTGAATAAGGTGGCGCTAAAGAAATGCCTCGTCAGAAACTAGAAGGCAGGGAAGCGAGATTATCGTCACAACATTTCATAGGAACTATGGTTGGCACAAACAATATTTTTACGGATTGCCATCACGCTAACCTCCAACCGCATTGCCTCCTGTGCACTGTTAACACTGTCGGCACTGTCAACACTGTCAGCACTGTCCAAGCACATCTGGAGGGTTGTATCACACACCAGACGACTCATCTGTGCCGAATTGTTTGTTAGTAAAACAAACGGCTCGCACACAAACGCTTCCACAGTCGCTCGGACAGCCCAGCTCTAACGAATGCATCCACATACGCACGCACGCACAGACGCATTTACATGTTCGTGCCTGCACGCGCGCACACACACACACACACACACACACACACACACACACACACACACACACACACACACACACACACACACACATATACCAAGGCTCCTCCTGGATGACGGGTCATCCGTGCATCTCGTCCATTGCCCTGCCCACATACATAGTAGAAATACATAATCTTATCTCTCTTCCTCCCTTCCCCTCTCTGTTTCTTTCCCCTTCCTCTCTTCCTCTCCCTCCTTACCTCACTCCCTCCCTCTTTCACGCCCTACCTCCCTACCTCCTTCCCTCCCTCCGCCTTTCACACTCTGTTGCATTTGCGTGTACTCACGGCAAACATCACACGAGGGCGCGCGCGCGTGCGTAGGGTACCATAATTGTACAATTTCGTTCTCTTACATTCAGTTTTCCTCCTTGGCTCTCTCCTGATCCTATATTTACTCTCTCGCTCTCTTTCTCCATTCTCGTGACCAGCCTCTCTCCGTTTTTTCTCCAGCAGACCTCTTGTCTTTTTTTTCTTTTTTTTTTTCTTCTTGTTCTCGCTCCCCCTCTTCTGTTTTCTTGCTGCCGCCTCTTCCTCCTCCTCTTGCTCCTCTTCCTTCTCCTCTTCCTTCACCAGCTCTTCATCCTTCCACATTTCTTCTTCGCTCCCTCGTTCTCCTCACCTCTCCGAGCTCTTCACCACCTCTTCTTCACTCCTTCGTCCTCCTCTCTTCCTCCTCTTCTTCTTCTTCTTCACTCTTTCGTCTTCCTCTCGTCTTCCTCCTCGTTCCCTCTTCTTGTACCTTGCTCCCTCCTCCTCCTCCTCCTCCTCTTCCTCCTCCTCCTCTTCGTCCACCTCGGTTCCCGCCCCCTTCATCGTCCTCTTGTCTTGTTTTTCTGTGAGATCATGTCTGACACTGTACTTGGAGATGTACTTCGCTGTTTCTCTCTTGGTTTTTATTCCCAAGCGCGTTCTTTTCTCCTCCTCCTCCTCTTCCTCCTCCTCATTCCTCCTCCTCCACCTCCTCCTCCTACTCGTTCTCCTCCTCATGACATTTTTGCTTATTTCCATCTTCGCATTAGATTCTTTCACGCCGATTCCTTGTTTCCTGTTGTGCATGTTTACTTGCCCTCCCCCCCCTCACTCCCCCTTCCCCCTTTTTTCTTTTCCTTCTCCCCCTTTTTCAACACTTCAACATCGTTCTTCCCCTCTTCCCCTCCTCCTCCTCCTTCTACTTCGCCTTTCCTCTTTTGTCTCCGTCGCCTCGTTCTCCCCTTGTTCTTTTTTCGATCGTTCTTTTGTTCGTTTGTATTTCTTTTCAATTGTTTGGTTCTTCTCGTGAATGGATGGGCGTAGTGTTGCGTATTAAAGTGCATAGCGTTGTGTAGCCCTGCGTGGTGTTGCGTTGGGTCGCGTAGCTCTGCGTAGAGTCGCGTTGCCTAGTTCTGCGTTGCCTTACGTAGCAGTGCGTAGTTCTGCTTTGCCTTACATTGCGTAGTTCTGCGTTGCCTTGCGTAGCTCAGTGCGTAGTTCTGCGTTGCCTTAGGTAAATCTAAGTAGTGTTGCGTATATCTCCGTTGCCTTACATTGCGTAGTTCTGCGTTGCCCTAGGTAATCTACGTAGTGTAGCGTAGTTCTGCTTTGCCTTACATTGCGTAGTTCTGCGTTGCCTTGCGTAGCTCAGTGCGTAGTTCTGCGTTGCCTTAGGTAAATCTAAGTAGTGTTGCGTAGATCTCCGTTGCCTTACATTGCGTAGTTCTGCGTTGCCCTAGGTAATCTACGTAGTGTAGCGTAGTTCTGCGTTGCCTTACATTGCGTAGTTCTGCGTGGCCTTAGGTAGATCTACGTAGTTTTGCGTAGTTTTGCGTTGCCTCGCGTAGCGTTGCGTAGTGAAACATAATGGTACGAGATGTCTGCGTAGGAGACAAAATATATAAAACAAAATTTTTCTTGCTAAACTTCTCCCAGAATACGCGCCAGTTCCCTCCCCCCTCAGCAATGATTTAACGCTCCCAGTCTTGTGGGATTGAGGGGAAGGGAGGGAAGGGGGAGGGGAGAGGGTAAGGGTGAGGGAGGGAAGGGGAAGGAGGGGAGAGGGTAAGGGTGAGGGAGGGAGGGAGGAAGGGCACGGGGATTGGCAGAAGGGGTGGGTGGAGGAGAGAGGGTGGGGTGAGGGAGAAGGTGGTGGGGAGAGCGTGGGGGGGAAGGGGTGTGACCTATGGATGGGTGAAGCAGGGAAGGGAGACTTAAAAGTTGGGGGAGAAAGGGTTGTAGGTGTTTGTATTTTTGTCAACAGCAACCAGCTCGTCTGTCCTACAACATGGCACTGAAGAGATGGAGCTGTAGAGGTCTTGTTCAAAGAGAGATTTAAGGAGAGAGGGCGGTTACTGTGGCAGAACGGAGGGATGACAATGAAAAGGGGTCTGTATTTTTCGACTAGAGACGGTTCTCGAGTCGTAACAAAGCGCTGCGTGATTCTGATCCGTAGGGATGTCACCAAAGTCCCGATTGGATCAATCTTGTACAATCAATACTCCGTAAGGTTGCAGGAGAGAGAGGGAGAGACCGGGTTGGGAGATGGAATGAGCCAAATAAAATGTTGACAATTATCGTTTGTTCATTTTAGTCCGACAGATAAATAGTAGACAAAAAACCATATATATATATATATATATATATATATATAGTTTTATTTTGTATTATAAATTTCTATCATCCATTTTTGTCGAAATTTACTTCAGGATGTAATTTAGCGAAATTCGAAAATTTGTAACTTACTATATAGCAACAGGAGTGAAGAAATCCCCCGTCAAGTTAAAATAAACCGGGGATCCCGAAACAGCGTCGACGATGGCAACAACAACGACCAATATCATTGACCTCTTGAGCCACGCCACAGATTTGTGACGTATTCTTGACGTCATAGATAGGGATAGAAGGAGTGTGGGACGGAAGGAGAGAATGGGTAAGATACTTGGGGAAGGCGAGGACCACCTGAGGATGAGGTGGAGGCTCTTTGGGATCACATGAAGAATTGTCAGCCCAGTCTTCGACAGGGTGACAATTCTTCATGTGGGCTGTCCTAGAGTGACAATTCTTCATGTGGGCCATCCTGGGTTTACGATTCGTCGGTTTTATAAGTTGATGACAATAATCATAACCTTCGTTCAACCGAACCTAACCTAACCTAACGTCACTGACCTAACGTAATCTTTATTCCACTGTTGATATTCGGCGCACTGTGGTGACAATTCTTCAGGTGGTATCTCATGGGGTGATGATTCTTCATGTGGGCGTTCTGGGGTGGTAATTCTTCATGTGGGCGTTCTGGGGTGGCAATTCTCCATGTGCCCCCCTCTTTGAGAAGTGCCACTTCGATGAGGTGCGGGGCGGGAGAGAGCGGGGGGACGTGTTGATTCATTTAGTCTTGGAAACGACGACGACATCTACAACAGCGATAGTGAAATAACGACAACGACGACGATAACGAAGACGACAACAATAGTGACTAAACAGACAGGCCCTGGAGGTGCGAGGGCCATTGTTGGCGTCATCTTTAAAAAAAAGTCTTCGAGAAAGTGATGCGCAAGAAGACAAAAGAGCTCGCGCGAGACTGAGAAACAGGAAAGGTGATCCATTCGCCTCCCGAGAGGATGCCACGAAAGTGAATGAAATCGCCTGGCGACAGGGGGAATGAAAGGTAAAGGACTATCTGGAATAGAAGGAGGTGGGGTCAGCCGATAAGGTAGTTTATCGATGAAAAGGAGGAATTAAGACGCGACACATATACATTGGCGACATTAAAGGAAAAAAAAATCTGCAGTGTGGAGGTACTCTTAGGGTTAAGCAATTTTTTTAATACTTTTAGTTTAACGATATTTTTTAACTTGTACTCAGTTTAATAAAATCGCACGGCGACAGAGAGAGTACGTCACCCTAAAGGGCCAGGGTCACTTGACTTGTGGTGAAATGGTTAAGGGACAAAAGTAGTAGCCCACCAAAAGGAATTACGGAGAAATTGATGGAGAATAGAACTGTGGGTACGTGTGCAGGTAGGAGGCTGTCTGGTGCAGGTGTGTGTGAGAGAGCCAGCTTGACAGTGAGGCTGCCTCGGGGCAACGGCAAGAGGTGGGAAGCGAGGACGACCGAGGACGAGGACGAGGACGAGAAGAAAACACGAACGCGCTCTCTTGCGCACCCAAACACGTTTGTGTATTGTAAACAAACACTTGCGCCGGCTCTTGATCATGTACATGATGTGCACGTGATAGCGGGTATTCATATCTAGTTACGTGATAAAAATAAGTCTTAGCTACTAGGGAAGCCTTTCTAAGTCCTCTGCTCGGCGAAAGCCTTTCCCAGTCTCTTTTGTGAGTCAGACGATTATGTTGAGTCTCAGCCTTGGCATTCCTGCAAACTTTTACCCGTCCCCTTGAGGGAGGCGTACCCACGTATACGAAATCTTAGGGAAAAAATCACACAAAAAAGAAGCCCCCAATACTAGTGGACGTACAGACAGACAACCGCATATGCACAAACACAACTAAACACTGAATAAACACGTATCAGTACTCGTACCGTGTGTTTTCAAGGCTCTACTCCCCTCTTGGATTCCCTCCCATCCCCCACTACCTCCCCCTTCTCTCCTCTCGTATCTCCCCTCTCTATCTCCTGTCTTATCTTCTCTCTCCTCTCGTTTCCCTCTCTTCTCCCTTCTCTTCTCCCTTCTCTCATTGATCCCTAACTTCTCCCTGATCTTTTCTCTTTTTGATCTGTTCTCTCTCAGTGAGTATTTGTGATTTTGTGTCATACAGCCTTGTTTATCTCTCACCTTTCCTCCAATATCTATCTGACCACTCTTTGGAGAGAAATGGAGAGAAAGAAAATGAGAGAGGGAGAGAGAGAGAGAGAGAGAGAGAGAGAGAGTGGGGAATACCAACGACATCAAGACATAAGCGGCCTTGTGTTCGCCCCAGCGCCACTCGACCCCGTCCTTGATGCGCGTCCACATTCACTCCAGTTTCAGCCCCAAGGACGAGCTGCTCCTTGGGAGGCCAGGCAGAAGTACGAGGGAGAAGGTTGCAGGAGTGACTTGGCAAAGTGTTGGTACAGTCATTCAAAACTTTGGAATAAGGAGCATATGATTCCCTCCCTTGTTTCCTCCTGATTTTCCATTTGCCCTTCTTTACGCCCTTCCTCCTCCCTCCCCCTCTTCCTTCTTCCTCCCTCCCTTCCTCCCTCCCTTTCTCCCTCCTTCCCTTCTCCCTCCTTCCCTCCTCCTTTCTCCCACCTCCTTTCTCCAGTCTCTTCCTTCCCCTTCCTTTCCCCTCTCCCTCCCTCCCACCCTCTCTGACGTACCTGACTTCTCTGCCTCGGAGTTCTTTTCATGTCTTTCCACATCGCTTTCTTCCTTTCTTCCTTTCTCCCGATCCTCGTCCTCCTCGTCCTCCCTCCCTCCTTCCACTCCCAGTTGGCTCGACTGCTCTCGTTCATTCTGCCCCATGGGATTGGTTCTGTTTGTGGGAGTATTGGTGGGAGTGACTGGTGGCCAAGATAGATGTGGAGGGGACGAGTGGTGGTGGTGAATTGGTGGAGACATAGTTGAAAACTCCTACCGTCCCTTCTCTCTTTTTAAGAGAGAGAGAGAGAAAAAGAGAGAGAGAGCTCTTGGAGTCCTTCACCAGTGATGGAGACCACAACCAAGTTTCTCTTCACCTCTTCGCCATCGAGTGAGGAAGACGGGGTGAGTACCACGGAGGTGACCAGAATCGCCTGGCGCCGGAATGTCAACAGAAGTGACCAACCCCGGCACGTGTGTCATGGTGAGGAATGAAATCGCCTGGCGACAAAGGGGAAAGCACCACCCTGTACGGAAGGTGTCGAGTGCTCTAGGGACATTTAGCACGAGTGGGAGTTGGGCAGATTGGGATTGGAGTACGACCGCATTGGAGATCGGCAAGGATGAGTGTTGTAGGTTGGTTACTGAATCATTTCGTAATGTCTCGATCAGGTTCTTTGTAAACGAAACTCTTAATATCGCTCGTATAAACGTCCCTTTCCATTGTGCAGCGGCTTTCCTCGAGTGAATAAAATCGCCTGGCGGCAGCGAGAACGAAGTGTAACTCCGTAGAAGTAACAAGAAATTATTGTCTCGAGTTACATCGAGTGGAAGACCCGCAGCCCCACATGGGCTGGCAACGATCCTCGAGGGTGGGTGGGGGGGTCTCCCACGGGTCTCTGGAAAGAGAGGTAAATGTGTTCGAGTGAAATGTGGTTTAAATGTACCTTTGGATTGTGATTGTAATTTTTATTTATTCTTATATTAATTACTGTATGTGTGTGTGTTTGTGTACTTATGTTGGTGAAAGTATGTATATCTTGGTGTTCACATATATTGAATTTGGTGCTTAATGTTCGATAGAATGGCCGCCTGTGTTTGTGTGCATGTGCATGTATGCATGCGTTTACCCGATTGTAGTATACAGGAAGTGAGCTACGCTCGTGGGACTTAATGTTTAATTCTCCAATTATTTTACATATTTTTGAATTAGTTTGTGTTTACATATTGAGCTATATCATCAAGGCAGTGTGCGAGTATATGTGTGTGTGTGTGCGTGCGTGTATGTATTTGTGTGTGTATGTATTCGCTCATTCGTGTAAGCACGCGCTCGAGAGCATAAAAGAGAGAGGGAGGGGGAGAGTGGGAGGAGGGAGGGAGGGAGGGTGAAGGAGCGAAAGAGGAATTGGCAGTATTGTTGTTATGGAGGGTTAGTTAGTCGAGGGAATTAAAGTTTTTAATGCACAAGGGTTGAAAAGCCGGGAAGGCAGTTAGGCTGGATGGAAGTATGGGGGGGGGGCAGGGGGAGAAGAGGGGGGCGGCAAACGAGGGGTGAGGTCTAGTGTGTACCCCATAGGGTGACTATGAGGGGGAGGAAGAAGAGGAGGAGGAGGAGGAGGAGGAGGAGGAGGATGGGGGGAAAAGAGTTGAATAGAAGTGATAATATAAGGGGAAACAGTTTTGGCTCTGTAGGGATTTAAGAGATGAGCGAGTTAAGAAGGTGGACGTGTAAAGAAGGGGAATAAGGAAAGGAGGAGGAGGAGGAAGAGGGGAGGAGGAGGAGGAAGAGGGGGAGGGGGAGTGGGAAGAAGGGTTAAACTGTTGGAAATGGGGCGAGGGATTGGAGAAGAGATTTTTTGTTTTGGATGTAAGGCTAAGGGGAGGAGGGAGGGGAAAGGGGTGTTTGAGGGGGGAATTTACGGGGGGTTGGAGAGTTTGGGGGCGGATAGGGTGTAGGAGGATGGAGGGGATGCCAAGAAACACTGCATCTGCTGATGCTTCGATTATTAGGTCCGCTCTTGTTTAGCAGTGGAGTCCGAATTGCTGATAACAATTACGATTTGTTTGTTTATTTATCATTTTTTCGTTAGTACTTAATTTTCTCTTTGTGTTAGTGTTCTGCGAAGATTGTTATATAGAGCTCCGATATAATTTTAGTTCATTAATGCTGCATTGTTTCTGACCCAGGCACTGGGCGGGAGTGAGGGATAGGCCCTTCATCCACAAGGACCAATGGGGAAAACAGATGGGCGTGGGTATGGGTGAAGGGTGGGGGCGTTCCTTGGGTGGCTACCCCCCTTATAAAGGGGAAAAGCCTTTTGGTGTATAGATTTGTTACATAAATGAACATCCGCCAAGTTCAGATGAACAGATTAGGCAGAAATAACATTATTTTCTATTCTTTGGTGTATTTTTCGATTAACGAACTGTACTGCCTAGTGTAGGCCTTATGGTCTCTTGCAGTCTCCTTTATTCTTATTCTTACTGTCGATAATGGCTTCCGTGTCACGTGATCTTTCTTTTGCTATTTTAAGGCAAAGTAATAATAAGCAGGAACAATAATCGGTAAATGAAATAAACTTCCCGCTTAGGCCGTAGCTTGTATTACAGTTGGAAGTGTTTGGTATCCGGCAGTTTATGTTTGACTGTATTGTGTGCTTTATTTGTTTGTGCACCTGTTTGTATGTATATATATAAACACATTTTTACTTATCGTTTATTTCTTTATTTCTTATTTTCTTCCGGTCGAGTTAGCTGATTAATCTCTCTCACTCTCTCTCTCTCTCTCTCTCTCTCTCTCTCTCTCTCTCTCTAAAAAAAAAAAAAAAGGACATGAGGTCCCTCAATCCCAGGAGATGACGGTAGGGACCGTGGCTAGTAAGGGGAGCTTTCCGTAATGAGGCATGTGCGTGTGTGTGTATGTTTGTGTGTGTGTATGTGTATGTATGTGTGTGAATGAATAAAAGGCTAGCTCGCAAAATATATTTTCTTTGAACCATGGGGGAATTGGGGCTGAACTGACCCCGCAGATGATGAAATAGGTCTGGAGGAAAGGGAGGGATGGGAGGGGGGGAGGAGGAGGGGGGGTAATAACATTGGTTGTCGGGTACAAGGGTGGAAGTTATCATTTTTTCACAAGATCCTCAGGGATCAGAGAGAATAAAACCTACAAAGAGGTTCTTGGATCCAAGCGACATATCATCTCCCCTCCCTTTCCCTAGTTATTTATTTAGATGAATAAA
Organism: Oratosquilla oratoria; assembly: GCF_046742065.1. Lineage (NCBI taxonomy): Eukaryota > Metazoa > Arthropoda > Malacostraca > Stomatopoda > Squillidae > Oratosquilla > Oratosquilla oratoria. The sequence goes on along the minus strand of NC_134777.1, from coordinate 103,074,042 downwards.
AATCACCTAGCGACGGCAAACAGAAGAAAATATTTAAAGTAACGCATGGGGGTGGGTGGGAATGGAGTAGGATGACCTGGAAGCTTGTCTGGGCTGAATGAAATCGCCTGGCGCCAGTCAGAAGGAAAACGGTGAAGTTGTGCTTTGTTGTGACTGGAATATTGACGCTCTGTGAGTGATGGAGGAGGAGAAGGAGGAGGAAGAGGAGGAGGAGGGTGATTTAGGGAGGAGGAGTTTGTGCGGCGGGGGTGGCGGGTGCTCGGGCTGATATATAGCCAATAAATGTTAGTTGGAATGGATGGGTCGAACCTTTTGTACTGTGACGCTTGTTCCAGGGAGAGGGAGCAGAGCAGAATGGAGCAGATGAGCGGGCGGATAGCAGGAAACGGTAACTTCTGCTACACTGCTGCTCCTACTACTGGTCATGGGGGTCGTCGTCGTTATGCTCCTCCCCCCTCCTCCTCCTGCTCTTTCCTGCTGGTGGTCGTCCTTCTCTCCCATCTTCCCCCCTCAACCCTTCCCCTTTTCCTCCATCCCCTCTTCCACCCGTCCATTCTTCCCCCTTCCTCTGTTCCTGTCTACTGCTGATGGTCATCCTGCTCCCCCTTCCCGTCTTCCCCCTCCTGTTTCCCCCCTTCCCCACTTCCTCTTCCCCCTTCCCCTTCCCCCTTCCCCTCTACCCCTTCCCTTCTTCCCCTTTCCCCTCTCTCCCCTTCTCCTCTCCCTCTCTTCCCCCTTCCCCTCTCTCCCCTTCCCCTCTCCCTCTCTTCCCCTCTCCCTCTCTTCCCCCTCCCTCTCTTCCCCCTTCCCCTCTCTCCCCTTCTCCTCTCCCTCTCTTCCCCCTTTCCCTCACTTCCTATCCCCCACTCCCCCTTTCCCTCTTCCATTCCCCTTTCCCACCTCCCCCTACCCTTTCACCTCTTCCACCCCATTCCTCTTACCCCCTCCCCTCTTTCCCCTTTCCTTCTTCTCTTTCCCCCTTCCTGCTGCCCCTCCTGGTGGTCATTCTGCTCTCCCCTTCCCCCTTTGCCCCTCCCCCCACCTGCTACCTCCTATCCCCCCTACTATCTCCTGCTGCCTCCTACTACCTCCTGCTCGTCCCTCCAGATCGGGCCTCCAGTCTTCTGACGGGAAGGAGGCGCGGGACAGATGTCCGGGTGTGGCCAATCGGCAGACAGCCAACCAGTAACCTTCTGACGGACAGCCGGTCGTAGCCGGCGGGTAGACAGGCAGCTTCATCCGTCAATTTAGCGACGAACCTCCGGGGCTAGGGGAGTGGGGGTTGACACTAGTTAGCGTTATCCGCGACACTAAGCGCTTATCGTTAGTGGGAGCCTCGTTAAGATATGGACGGGTTTAGTACCTGCGTTGAATCGTAATGGAGATTTAGTTCGTAATTAAAGAGGGGCTTTCGGTCGCGGTGGTCAGGTGGATGAACAAGACGTTAGATTCAGGAGCTGAAACCTTTTGCTGCTCGGTGGGGGGAGGGTTCCCTTCCTCCCCCCCCTTTGCTGAATAAAATCGCCTGGCGGCAACCAAGTTAGATGTAGGTGTCAGCCATGACAGAGTGAAGTTAAATTCGGCCAGGCATGAGCTTGCGACGTTTTTACTTCTTCTGGCTGTCGCCAGGCGATTTTATTCTCCTTTCCCTCTCCTTATCGTTCCCTCTTACCCTCCCCTCTCCTCTACCTCCTTCCCTCCCACAGACTCCCAATTTCTAACCTCCCCCGCGCCTCTTCCTGTCTCCTCCACCACTCCCAGCCACTTCTTCGCTTCCACTAAGGAAAGCCCATCACCACCCTCCTCCACACTCCACCACCATCAACCTTCACCCTCCACGACTGCCACCCTCCTTCACCATCAACAACAACAACCTCCGCCCCACTCTCCACCACTTTATCCATCACTACCACTCTCCACCATCCACTCTCCACCATCCACTTTCCACCATCCACTCTCCACCATCCACTTTCCACCACTATATACACCACTACCACTCTCCACCTTCCATTCTCCACCACCATCATTACCCTCCACCAGCATCTCCACCTACATCCCATTCCTACGTGGAACACACCCATCACCTCCAGTCTCATCCACATCTCCAAACCAGTCAGACTCCCCAGCCCCCCCTTCCCCTCCGTTCTCCCCCCCCTCCCCCTCCCGCTCGCTTGAACGCGCGGAATGGGGGGTGGTGGGGATGGGTGGGTGGGTGGGTGGTAGGACTATTTTCCAATCATTTGCGTTGGTTACATCAAAAGCCTCAGCTGATGATTTTCACGTCGATTCTCTGTCGATTTTGGCGGATTTGGCCCAACGTCGTGGATATAGCCAACTTTGGGCTTCAAGAGAAGGCTAACTTGTTCAAATTTCAATATATATATGTATATATATATATATATATATGTATATATATATATATATATATAGATATATATATATTTATTCATTTATTTATTTATGTATTTATTTGTGATGTGTTTTATACTTACTGTTAATTGAGCGTGGGCATGTTTGCTGATATTGAAAGGAAATTTTGTAAATGTGAGTAAAGTGTATATGTAAGAGATGACGTAAGAGAGAAGGCTTTAAAAAGGTAGTGTGTGTGTGTGCATGCATGTATGATGGCGTGTGTGTACGTGTGTCCTCGTGCACGTATGAGTGTGCGCGTGCGCGCGCGCTCACGCACATATGTTTGAGTGTGCCTTTAATATATGTATGCACTCGTGCAATACAGCCATCTAAGAAATGCTGACGTATAATCTTGGTTAATTATGTTTGCCTCGAGGTTTATTGGACTGATTTAATCTCTTAATCCTCCCGCCCCTGTTGTCTTAGTTAAATTGAAGTTATGATAATTTATTTGTCACGCAAATAATCTCGCCCACTTTATGGAAGAATCACGTCCAACTTCCACTGTGATTCATTTCGTCGGTGCCATAATATTCTTAACCCATTCAACTCCGATGACAAGATGTCTTGTCATTTGGTCAAATAAAACAAAAAATCATAAAACACCAAAATGTTTGATCAAACACCAGAAAAATATGACGCCAATCCTCGCTTCGCTCGCAGCGAAGCGAGGACTGGCGTCATATTTTTCTGGTGTTTGATCAAACATTTTGGTGTTTTATGATTGTTTGTTTTATTTGACCAAATGACAAGACATCTTGTCATCGGAGTTGAATGGGTTAAGGATAGAAGCGCTAGATGATTCACACGTGCGCGCATTATTGTTGGATGTGTGTGTATGTGTGTGTGTGTGTGCGTGCGTGCGTGTACGTGGAATATATAGGAAATGGAATGGGTGGGAGTGGTTTCTATGCCTTTTTCTTTTTGGCTACCCCCCGTGTAGGGGGAAAAAAAGCCTTTGGTATATGTATGTATGTATTCGGAAGGAGCAACACCCGTGGGGTACTGTCTTTTACTCTCCTATTGTCAATAGAGTGTGCGTGTATGTTTGTTTCTGTGTGTATGTGGCTATGATGATTATGTTGTGATTTTCAGCCGAATTAGCAGGAGTCACGTGGCAGAGGTCACAATCCTGCGAGTTGGGGAAGAGGCCTTTGTCCAACAGTGGACTCCAAAGAGAAGTTGCTACTGTCGCTGAAGATGGTGATGACAAGTGATGATGATAATGAAAGGATGATGACATGATGATTCATACTTGCGGGAAAAATCCCCCTCCCCCACCCCCCTCCTCTCCAGTAAAAATTGTTGTAAAGCTATGGGGGGCATACCAATGAGTGGGTCCCAATGTGTCTTGTTTTGTTCACATTTGTGTGTGGTCATTTGAAAATCCAGCTCGTGATAACCTGGAAATAGTCTTTCTTATGTAAGAGATAGTATGGCTGGAATTTAAAAATGGAACACCAGTATGACAAAGAAAGGGAGATTATTCTCTCTCTCTCTCTCTCTCTCTCTCTCACTGTCTCTATCTCTCTTGCTCATCTCTCTCTCTCTCTCTCTCTCTCTCTCTCTGTCTCAAACTCATGCGTTCCCGGACACTCACGCAAGCGGATGTTATTTCATTTTAATGTATAAACGGACACAGTTGTGCTTGATGGTGCCGTGGGACATGGGATGGAGAAATGGGTGACGAGAGAGCCTGCCATATACTCGTGTGTGTGTGTGTGTACACACGCATATATGTGTGTAAATATATATATATATATATATATATATATATAATATATATATATATATAATATATATATACCAATATTTATTTTTATTTAGTTTGCTTGGCTTTGAAACTTATATTTTTTCGAACCGCATTAGGAGTGTCCAGCGGAAATGAAAACCTGTTTTATTTTATTTATTCATTGTTTATTTGTAATCGGTGAGAGTGGAATGGCATTGTGGAATGTGGATCACTAGGTGGCCGAGTGGCGGTCTAGTTTCCACCTTGGCTTTGCGCGACGCGGATCTTGGTCGAAGACACCGGCTGCCATTTGGCCTGGAAATCCCAACACTCAGGGCAAAGGTGATGATCTCGCTGGTAACATAGGAGACTTATTTTACAATTTTGAGCTTTTATGACTTCTCCAGTGTGTGTGTGTGTGTGTGTGTGTGTGTGATTCACCATGATCTTTGGATCACGTGTTGGACTCGTGATCGACAGCTATTTCCCTCCCGGAAGAGAGCTCAGAGCTCGTATATGATAGATCTATGGGTAATGCTGTGACCTTACACGCACACACTCACCCAACTCCCCCGCCCACGAGAGTTGGAGTAACGACTCGCAGCGCTGCGATACTGAAATAATTTCAGCCCTGGGCGGGACTCGAACCCGGACCTCCGTAGTGGCAGCCGGGAACTCTACCAACTGTGTGTGTAAATTATAAGATTGTGACTTCCGTGATAATTGCCAATCAACCCATTGAGGGAGTCTGTCAACACTTAACCCATTAAACTCCGATGACAAAATTTTTGTCATTTGGTCAAATAAAACAAAAAATCATAAAACACCAAAATGTTTGCTCAAACACCAGAAAAATATGACGTCAGTCCTCGCTTCGCTGCGAGCGAAGCGAGGACTGACGTCATATTTTTCTGGTGTTTGAGCAAACATTTTGGTGTTTTATGATTTTTTGTTTTATTTGACCATGACAAGGAATCTTGTCATCGGAGTTTAATGGGTTAAGCATTATGTTCCTTCCATCCAAAGGATGGATCGAGTGTCAGTGGCCGTTTGACTCTCCGCACAAGGAATTGAGAAACGGACCCTTCCTCTTCCTTTTCTACTTCTTCTTCTTCCTCCACTTCATCTGCTTCCTCTTCTTTCTTGTCTTCCTTTTCTTTTTCCTCTCTTTTCACTTCGTCCTCTTCTCCCACCCCCGCTTTTTTGTTCTTTTTTGTTGTTCCATTTCTTCTTTTTCTTCTTCCTCCTCTTGGTCCGTTTCTTCTTTCGCTTCTTCCTCTTTTTCTCTTTTTTTCTTTTCCTCTCTCCCCACTTCTTCCCTTATTGCTCTCCTCTTCCTCTACTTTTATTTCATCTTATTGCCCTTCTTGCTTTACTTTATCATATTCCTCTTCCTCTCCCTCCATTTTCTCCATCTTCCTCATCTTCCTCTTCTTCCTCGTCTTCATCTTCCTCTAATTCTAAATTCCTTTTCTTCTACATTTTCTTCTCCTCCATCCTCTTTTTCTTCTCCTTAGACTCGTCCCCTCCTCCACAGTTATTTGTTTTTGTGGTTCTTCTTCTGTTGCGTGCTGGACCGAAGGTTAGGCTGATCTCTTGATGACAAACCTGATTATTTAATATCAAGCATAAAAAAGTGTGCGTGCGTCGCCTCACCAGCCCACGCGCACGCAGCACTAAGTGCAAGTCACGGTTGCTTAAGTTTGATATTGCCTGCGATAACACTGTGTGTGTATGTATATATATATATATATATATATATATAATATATATATATATCTGTGTGTGTGTGTGTTTGTGTATATTTGTGTATATATATATTGTGTGTATTTGTGTGTGCATATATATATATATATATATATATAATATATATATATATATATATATATATATATATATATATATATATATAACTACTCGAATAAATGTCGCATTAAATTGGCGGGGAGAGAGATAGAGTTTTGTGTATATATATATATATATATATATATATATATATATATATATATATATATATATATTTATAGTGTGTGTGTGTGTTTGTATATGTGTATATATATACTGTGTGTATTTGTGTGTGCATATATATATATATATATATATATATATATATATATATATATATATATATATATATATATATATATATAACTACTTGAATAAATGTCGCATTAAGTTGTCGGGAAAGACGATCGCCGATAAGGAGTTAGAATGATCGGAATGTAATTAAAACAATAAATGTTGACAATGTGCGCAGGCTGTGGGGGGATGGGGGAACAGCTGTACGTGGAAGGGGGGAAGAGGTTGATAGAAAACAGTAAAGGGAGGAGAGGATTGCGTGCTCTTTATTGTGACAGCAGAACTATAATTATTACTATATATATGCAAAATAACCACGGGAAAGGAAACTTGTAGACAGTAAGTACTTTCGTATATTACATCTTCAGATGAAGATGTAATATACGAAAGTACTTACTGTCTACAAGTTTCCTTTCTTCTGTGGTTATTTTGCATTTTTGTATCACGGTAATGTGATTGCTTGCTACTATATATATATATATATATATATATATATATATATATATAT
>NC_134777.1:103052311-103062311 GCF_046742065.1 Oratosquilla oratoria | reverse complement strand
GGGAGTGGAGTACGTAGGGGATGGAATGTGTGGGAGTGGCCTTTATGCCTTTGGTTTTTGGCTACCTCCTTTTAATGGGGGGAGAAGCCTTTGGTATATGTATGTGTGTATATATATATATATATATATATATATATATATATATATATATATATATACACACACACACACACACACACGCACAGTATTTGCGTGGGGGGGGGAAGCGGAGGGGAGGCGAGGGATTGGGGGAAGGCGATGGCGGGAGTGGGGAGATGTTTTAGCCCCCACGGCCCCTATGTCAACAATACTTAATTTCGCCGCATTCTTTACCAATCTGACCCATCAGTTAGGTCGCTTAAGAGGCTCTATTATCACCGCCTAACAGGGCCCATTATCACTGTGTAACAGTCTCTCATGTCCCCAATTTGTTATTGTCTCGTGTCTTGTCTTTTCATCGCCCCTTTGTGTCCTTTTCGTCGTAGGTTGGCCCCGGTTGAATTTGTTTTGTGAAATTTCTTATATATATATATACATATATATGTGTGTGTGTGCGTGTGTGTGTGTGTGTGTGTGTGTGTGTGTGTGTGTAGGGTGGCCCAGAAGTTACCTAACCGAACCATTAATAAATATTAGATAAATTACAGTGTTGCTGCAGTATTTATTGATAAATTTACAAATCATATAACAAATTAATTGAATGTTCAAATGGTTGACCTTCATTGGTCAAACAAAGCTGGCATCAATATGAAATTGAGTGACATACCTTTCTTCTTAACGTTTGATCATTTGTCAATTTATAATTGATCATTTGTCGATTTATAGAACTCTGTTAATTCTACCCTTCAACTCTCGAGTGATTTTGCATGTTGTTCTTTTAAATATTTTCCTTCATCATTCTCCACACCGGAGACCTTGGAGGCCAGTCAACAGTGCCTCCTCGTCCGATCCATGTCTCAAAGGTGTCGTCAAGAAATTCTCGAACATTGGTCTTGTAATGAGGAGGAGCGCCATTTTGCATCCACTTGATGTCGTCCAAGTTAACCAGGTTTCTGAATTGAGGAGCAGCTCTTTCTTGCAACATTTCCTCCTGATTTTCTTGTGATAAACTGTTCTTTCAAGGAACAGTGAACCAAACCTGCCAGATATGGAAATTCCTCTCAAGACTGTAACACTTCTTCTACCCGATCAGGATTGATGTATTAAAACATAATTGTTTATTCACATTACAATTTGACTTAAACTGAGCTTTATCAGTCCAGAGACAGTTATCTTGAAGGTCGTCAATTTCAACTCATTAATGAAAAACATAAAAATGGAGGAGACTACAAGAGACCATAGGGCCTACACTATCAGGATCGTCTTCAATAAGTGTTTGTGTAATAACTGGAGCATTCAATTCCATAAGAGTAATTCTTTCATAATCCTCTGTAAACTTGTTCTCGCAATGTCCAGGTCACTTGATGACCTCCTTTGTGACTTTCTTGGACTGTTGGAAAAGAAGTTGATAACTTTTTGGATTTTTTTTTTTTACGATTTTTCACAGATTTTGATTTCCCTGTTGTGGGATGTTCCTCACTGGTCCTGTTACATAAAAGGTTTTATTTAGTTCATACATTGTTTGACAGTTTGATGGAATTGTATTGGGAAATGCTTCTTGTAATTTTGAATTGTTTTTCGATAATAAGAAAAAAAAATTGTTCCATAGTAAATTGTCGGTTAGCAGAAGCCATGTATGATAAAGATAAGTAAATTGATTATGTTTAGGTAAGGTAGATATTGTCTGGAATAGAAATAGTGGAATTGAGCATGTTTGAGTAAGGTATATATATATATATATATAATATATATATATATATAATATATGTGTGTGTGTGTGTGTGTGTGCGTGTATGTGTGTATATAGAGTAAAACCAAAGTAATGTTCAACACGAAATTTCAAAGTAAAAAGATTATAATTGATGGTGAGACTCTTGAAGAAGTTGAAGAGTATAATTATTTAGGCCAGATGGTGAAAGTGACAAAGAACATGATAACGAAATAAAAATACTTATTACAATTGATTGAAAAGTGTTTGGTAAGTATAATAAAATTCTGAGAGGCTCTCTTACCTTTATGCTTGAAACGTAAAGTTTACAATCAATGCATTCTGCCAGCAATAATCTACGGGTGTGAAATTTGGAAACTGACAAAGGCGATGGAAACAAAGCTAAGGACTGCCCAGAGGAGAATAGAGAGATCAATGATGGGAATAACGCTGAAAGACCGAAAGAGAGCAAGTTGGGTGAGAGAGCAGACCACAGTGAAAGATATTGTGGAGGCGGTTAAAAGAGGGGAAGTGGAATTGGGCAGGTAAATTAGTGCGAACGACTGATGAGCGATGGAGCAAGTGTGTTACTGAGTGGACGCCGCGAGATGGGAAGTTTGGAAGTGGGAGACCAGACTGAAGGTGGAGAGACAAGACTGAGAAATTTGCAGGAGTGACGTGGCAGATTTTGGTGCGATCATGTGAATCGTGGAATGCTATGAAGGAGGCCTTGGCTTAGCAGTGGAATCGGGATGGCTGATTTGATTTAATAAATATATATGTATATATATATATATATATATATATATATATATATATATATCAACCACAATGCACTTTAATTCTAAGCCATCAACATCGGAAGAACCGTGGAGGCACATGCAGAAATTGAAACGTGGTACGCCCTAGGACTCGAACCAACGGCGGCAAGCACGTGACCAGTGCCGTAGTGACTTAGACCAATACACCATCAAGAGAGAGGGACCCAAAATTATATAATATATATATATATATATATATATATATATATATATATATATATATATATATGTCCTCCCTTCGTATTCACCCTCCCCTCTCCATTCTTCTTCCCACACACCTCCCCCCCATCCCCTCCCCCTTCCACCTCCCCTATTCTTCCCCAGTCACTCTTGTTTTCCATTATTCATTTTCTTTTTCAATCAAGTTATGCTAATTGTACCCCCATACCCCATCGCCTCGCCTCGCCTCGTGCGCAGCGCCCGTCCAGGTCCTGACCGAGGCTCACCACCCCCATTCATCATCATCTCCCCTCAACTCCCTCGAGTCACAGTGCCATCCTTTTGTGTCACTGACACGATTTGTCTTGGCGCCACTCTGCGGTGGCATCTGCGTCGTCGTCGTTGTCGTCGTCTACGTTCTTTTTTTTTTTCTTGCCTTCCTTTCTGTATATATCCCATTGTTTTTTTTTTCCGAATAATTCTATTACCGATTGTTTTATGTTATATTTTTCATAAGGCTAGAAGCGCCGGTAAATGACAGTATATATGTCTTTGGATCGTCCATTCCTCCTCCTCAGTGGTTTTGACCCAGGGTCAGATCGCAGAGTTCGAGGTTCGAACCGGGGCTGTGGAGTGCGTGTGTTGCTTTTGTTTGTTGTGTACAAGTGGTGTATGCGTATACGTATGGATGGTATATGGGCGGTTATGGGCTCTGTGGGGCTCGAGGTCATTGTGCTGTCCTTTGGTGTGTGCCCTGGTCCTTTGATGCTTTTAACTTTCGTGGGTATTGGTCGACCGGTGGAAAGTAGATTCCTGTAGTTGTTTATATATTTGTTTATTGATTTGTTTATTGTGACGAGTGTCGAGAGTCAAAAACAAAGGTATGCAAGAGGAACCTATTCAAGTTCAGTATAATTCTGGGTCCCTTTTGGAAAAAAGTGTGTGTGTGTGTGTGTGTGTGTGTGTGTGTGTGTGTGTGTTTGTACGTGCGTGCGTGTGTTATATTTGTCATGAGTGAGTACATTTGTGTCGTTCAGTATCGTGTGACTCGTTGCCCATGTTCACGCAGGGTGAGGGATTCAGTATATTATCATTGTAAATAATTCTCTCTCTCTCTCTCTCTCTCTCTCTCTCTCTCTCTCTCTCTCTCTCTCTCTCTCTCCACCCTTTCAATGACACACACCTCTTCCTCTTCCTTCTCTTCCTCCTATTCTTCTTCTCCTCTCCACCTCCTCTTCTCTTCCTCTGCTCCTCCTCATCTCCTCCTAATCTCCTCCTCATCTCTTCTTCCTCTGTTCCTCCTCTTTTTCTCCTCCCCCTCCTCCTCTTCTTTTTTTCTTCTTCTCATTTTCTTGTCCTCCTCCTCCTCTTCCTCCTCTTTCCTCTCCATGCTGATGTTTACATTTTGCAGTGATCGTTCCCTGTGTAGGTTGGCGCATATTTTGTTTTCAGATTAATCTCCAACGAGTAAGAATGGGCAGACGATAATGACATCAACAGCTTTTGTGTTGTGTGTGAGCAGTTGTAAAGAAATTTCATTGTAATCTGCAGTTTTCTCGATTAGTTGATTCTTTGCAAAGTATAATGAATTGTATAATGGTTATGTATATAGATTTGCCACGGATTTTTTAAACCGTTCTTGTGAAGGGTGCAGGTGGCCTTAATAACGTGATTAATTCTTTAATTAACAATTTACATAATTAAATATTGCCCGACCATTGTGTGCTGCTGTGATGTTGCTTTGTGCCAGATCTTGTTTGAGTAGATTTTGTGGGCCTGTGAATTGAAGTGTGCGCTTGTGTACGTGTTTGTGTGTGTACATATGTACGTATATATGTATGTATATATATATATATATATATATTTATGTATATATATTTATGTATATACTACCTCCCTTGGAAGGGGGAAAAAGCCTTATATATGTATGTATGTATGTATATATATATATTTATGTATATATATATATTTTTATTTATATATGAATATATATTTATGTATATATGTTTATATATATATATATATGTATATATATAAATGTGTATATATATGTATATATGTATATATATATGTATATATGTATATATGTATATATACATGTATATATATATATATATGTATATATATATATATATATGTATGTATATATATATATATATATATATATATATATATATATATATTGTGTGTGTGCCGATCTATGTGTAAAGCTGCAAACCTACACACGCCCCAAATTCGTTCTGATCGTGTGTGTGTGTGTGTGTGGTCCCTGGGAGCGTGGGGTTTCGTCGGCTTGACTCATCCTTTGGACAACTTTATCTAGATTGTTCGTCCTCCACATGGCGAACTACATTGTTGCTGTTATTATATTATTGTTGTTTTTATTTTTTATAGACTATGTTGATGTGTTTAACCCTCTTTACTGTGGTGACGTAATGTGTGTGTAATATGTACACACATACATATATATATATATATATATATATATATATATATATATATGTTGAGACATTCTGACAGGAATGCGGAGTAGGAAAGTAGTAAGCGGAATAGGAAACACAGGAGTCTTAGTCTTGAGTTTATTCCTGACTAGTTTCGCAGGTATGCTTTGAAAAAGCATACCTGCGAAACTAGTCAGGAATAAACTCAAGACTAAGACTCCTGTGTTTCCTATTCCGCTTACATCATATATATATATATATATATATATATATATATATATATATATATATAAATATATATAAATATATATATATATATATATATGGTAGGGGTTACTAGGTTGGATAAAATGAGAAACGAGTAGGTGAGGAGAGCGGGAGTGGACAAGATGACAGGACTGATGAAAGAGTATTGGGATGATTTGGACACATGGAAAGAATGAGTGAAGAAAGATTAGTAAAAGAGGTGTGGAAGGAATGAACATAAGGGGGCGACTAAGGATGAGATCGAGGGATAAGGTAATAGGGGCGTTGAGCAATAGGGGAATGCCTGTTGAGCAAGGAAGGAAGGAGGCAGCAGATAGGGATGAGTGGAGAGTGGATATGTATAGATGATACTGTAATGCAAGGAACGGAGGGGCGGAGAGGTGGGATAGGGGGTCCTTTTGTGTGAATGATATTTTGACGCAGCCCGAAGGGATTTTTCCCCGTCTTCTCTTTTTTTTTCTGCATGACAGGACTGAGAGGGTGGGTCGCCGATTAAGTGAAGCGGCCTTGCTGTGGATGTGCTGTGTCTTGCTGCATTGCTTCTGACCCAGGGTAGTGGGCGGGATACAGGGATGACCCATCATCCATGAGGAGCTAAGATGAGAGAGAGGAAAGGGTGGTGGATAGGAGTGGAATGGGTGGGAGTAGGTACGTGCCTTCGATTTAGCTACGGCCCATATAAGGGGGAAAAAGTTCTTGGTATATATACATATATATATATATATATATATATATATATATATATATATATTGCTAAGACCAGATGTTTTTATTCGGACATGGGAATAAACTTGGGAGAAAAATAAATTAATCTATAAACACGTAGAGGAATAGACAAATAAGGACCGCTGGCTCGATGGCAGTTGTTCGTCCCTTCGCTGAATAAAACATCGTCTGATCTTGGTGTGAACAAAAATCTTTGTAACTGAGTGGATGGGTTCTGAGTCTCCGTCGCTGGCGCCTTGATTATGCTGATGGTTCTCTCAATTAGAGAACCCAAAAAATCGGATTTTTTTTTTTTTTTTTTTACGGAAATTTAATAAAACTTTCCGGATGTGTTCCGTTTTCGGAAAGTTCTGTTTCAAATATTGGAAACGTAGTAATTAAAAATGCTTCCAATAGAGAGAATTGTATTAGTTTTTTTTTTCTTATTTTTTTTTCATTATTTCCCTTCGCAGTTTTGTTGATTGATTTGTTTATTTACTTTTTTATTTATTCGTTTGTTTGTTCTCTCCTTTTTCATTTCTGTTTGTTGGAAACGAGTTTGGTGGACTCACGACCCCGAAACCTCGATACAAGCGACTACCCCCCCCACCATAGCCCCCCCACCCCCCGAATGCAACCCCCCACCCCACCCCTACCCTCATCCCATTTCATGTATTGCAATTGGTCGGGTTGTTTTACAATTTAAAAACGGGAAATAGTGTTTTGGCCGAGAATGTGGAGAACATTCCTGCCAGCAGACACCGCCTCACATTGGAAAACAAATTACATCTCTCTTTATTTACGCTTTTATGTGCGCGCGCGCGCGCGCGTGTGTGTATATATTTTCATATGTTTTTACTTTTTATTAGTAAATGTTCTGGCAAGTCTATTATGACACAGATTCTAGTCTACCTTTTCTCGTTGTCAGAGAGCATTTTTTTTTCTTTCCAAAGGAACTTGACTTTAAATGTCTTGGGCAAAGAGAAAAAGCAGAAAAGAAGACAAAAAAATACATTTATCATACTTCTTAATAATATAATCATGAGAGTAAATCTCCCACCCATAGATACAAGGAATATCTATATATCTATATATATATATATATATATATATATATATATATATATATATATATATATATATATACAGGTACATACATGCATATATAAAAATTTTCTTACGCTATCGCGTCACGTCTATGTCGCGGTCCCATGCCCATGTCACATGTCACTGCGCTGCATCAAACACTACATCACCTAATGTATTTTTATTTGTTTATATATTTTCTTTCCACATAACTGCGTTGCTCGTGGTGACCTGTTAACCATTTTGCCTGCAAGAGGTTAATTTCGACTGGATAAATCCCGTTGGAAGTTTGCAGGAGTGACGTGGCAGAGGTTGGCGCGGTCGTGCGGGTCAGTGGAGAAGGTTGAATGAGATCTTTGTCCAGCAGTGGACTCTGAGTGGACTGGTGGATGGATGAAGTCGCTTGTTGCCAGCAAGAATAAAGTTGATCAGTTGCTTTCGGTTGTTACAAGATTTCTTCAGGTCTCGGTTGAATGATATCGTCTAACGCAGCGTTTCCTAACCTGGGGTGCTGAAATCAATTATGGGGGCCCTGGGAGGTGATGCACTCAAAAATCACATTGATGTATGTATCATTGATTACCTAGTTCTGCATATTTGACTTTTTCCATGATATTTTATTTTTCTAGGGTGTTCTTGTTTCTTCTACAAACAATATTGTCAATTTGTTTGTTCTAAGGAATCAAGAAAATAAATCATCGAGCAGTACACTTCACTTTCTTTTATCCTTCTAATAGCAAGATAGGGATGCTGGACTGCTTAGACATGACAACCGGGGGTGCTATGGTCGGAAAAGGTTGGGACACGCTGGTCTAACGGCGCTGGAGTGGAGGCCAACCCGTTATCTCCACCAACCCAGCTGGTCTCTGTGTTTTGTCACATTCGATGTAAAGTCACATCATGTCACAGACCGAACCACATCACTGCTTCACACAACAGAACCACACCACATAACCACATAGCTAAACCACATAACTATACAGCCACACTGCATAACTACACAATCATACTCCACCACATAACCACGTCGCATCATGTATCCACACCACATAACCACATCACTCCACATAAACACTTCCTCCCACCTAACGCTACCCCCACCACGCCATGCTACCAAACACAACAATAAACTCGTGCCCATCAGATCACTTAAGATGGACCGATACAAGAACAAGGCCATTTTGTTCATAGTACACGTTGTTAACTCAGTTTAGTTTAGTCACAAAATTAACTCAAATTGTATAGTGTAAGTGTATCACTCTTAACTTAATGAAACTATTATTGTTAATAATAATAATAATAATAACAGTAATAATGAAAATAATAATATTATTATTATTATTTATTGTTATTACTGTTATTATAAACACGTGTGTAGGACATGAGTACCTCGCACCCACATCACGCCCTCTTACCACATCACGCCCTCTTACCACATCACGCCCTCATACCACATCACGCCCTCTTACCACATCACGCCCTCTTACCACATCACGCCCTCTTACCACATCACACCCTACATCAGACCCAATAACATCATCTGGGCCTATAACCGCATATGACAAGGCCGTCACTGCAGCAAATTGCATTACGTGCCCCTCCACATAAGGCACGGAAGCTCTCCAGCCGCATTATAATGCTGGACCGCATAAATCGGGGCCGCATAACGCTGGACCGCATAACTCACCGTAGCACAACTCGTGACCTCATGATGACACGGAAGCGCTTAACTCGGGAACTTATATTGAAGAGTCTAGATTATATACATGGCTGTATTAAAAATATTATTTATTATACAGTTCTAAGTTGGTAATTACGTGAATTGCGTTCAAAATTTACATTTGAAGAATTTTTGAGTCGGGAAAGAAATAGAAATATACTCTAGTATGTGGCACCTTTAGTTTCATCGCTACGGAAGGGGTGCCACGGGATTGAAGGAGATACCTGGACAGTAATCAGAGCGAAAGTGGCACCCGGAGGGGAAGGGGTCCGACGTTGAAGCGGCGATGACGGGTTGGGTTTCTTGGCCTGACGCAGACAAACACTTCGTCATTAGTCAAAGTTGCTCGTTGAGTGCCGGGGAGGGCGAAGTAGAGGTTCGGGGTCGGGAGAGGGGCGTGGGGTGACGAGTTTGTCAGGTGAGATGTCCCACGTCCTCCTCTCCCTCTTCCTCCTCTTCCTCCTCTTCCTCCTCTTCCTCCTCTTCCTCCTCTCTCTCCTCTCCCTCCTCCCGCAACCTTCCCTTCACTTCCCCACCTTTTCCTACCCACCCTTTTACTCCACCCCTTTCCTCTCCCCACCTTTCTCTTCCCCTTTTCACCCTTCCCCTTAACTCTCCACCATTCCCCTTTTCACCCTTCCCCTCACCTCTCCACCCTTCCACATCCTTCCACTTTCGCCCCCGTCTCCTCCTCTCCCCACCTGACACCTCACCACATCTCTCATACTATCCTTATCTCCACCTCTCCTCGGCTCTCCCTACCCTTCCCCGTCATTGACTTCCCCCTTCGTTCCCTTCTCCCCTTCTTTTATTTTCCTCTTTGTTCCCATGTCTGTAAAATTCCCCTCCATCCATTATTTTTTTCCTTACCCACCACCTTCCCTACCCACCCCTTCCCCTTCCTTGCGTTTCCTTCCTCTCTCTTGCCCACCCTTCCCGGGTCCAGCCACCTTTGTATTACCTTCCCCATTTTTCTCTCGGCCTCCCCGTTCTCCTTTCATACCCTCCCCATTGC
>NC_134777.1:103039811-103047311 GCF_046742065.1 Oratosquilla oratoria | reverse complement strand
CTCCCCAGCTTGAACACCCCCCCTCCTCGATGGGGGTGATGAGGGGGGATATTTTCTCCCCACACGAACCCCTCCCCCTTCCCGGTGGTAGTATCCCTCCTCGGGATGTTTGCCTTCTCCCCTTTCTCCCCTCTTTTTCCTTATTCCTCTCTCCCCCTTCTCTCCCCCCCTCTTTTGACCTTGTTTCCTTGACCCTCCCCATCTTTCCCCCCCTCTCTTCCCTCCCCCTCTCTCCCATGTCTTCAGTGTTGGCTCTTCTCCCCTCGGCCGTGGAGGGGACCAGCAAGCTCTCGTGCGGTTTCCCCTCTTTTCACATCTCCCCTCTTCCGCTTTGTCTACGGCTCCGTCCTTGCATCATCTAACATTTAGGTGGGTGGGGAGGTGAGGGGGAAGGAGGGGAGGAGGAGGAAGAGGAAGAGGGAAAGGAGGAAGAGGAGGGCTGGTTGGAAATCGTCGTCGTCGACATCTTTTGCCCTCGTGGAAACCCGGCCTTGTGGTAACCGGCAACAATCACTTTGTTCTTTAAAAAGGGGAGAAGGGGGCTAGGAGAGCGTTTGGAGGAGGAGAGAGGAAAACTTGGGGAGAAGAGGTGGGGGGGAGAAAAAGGGTGGGGGGAGAAGGCGCCTTGGGTTTCCCGGTGTTCTCCACGCCCTATTCACCTCGTCCACATTCTCCTCCTTCACATCCTCTTCCTTTTCCTCTTCCTCCTCCTCCTTCTCTTTCCCTCCTCTTCCTGTGCTTTTCTTCCTGCTCCTCTTCCCCTTCCTCATCCTCCTCCTCTTTCTTCTCCTTATCCTCTTTCTCCTCCTCATCCTCTTCCTGTTCTTCTCTTCCTACTCCTCTTCCTCATCCTCTTCCTCATCCTCGTCCTCCAATTCTTAATCTTCTTCCTTTTCCTCTTTCTCCTTCACTTCATCCTCCAAATCCTCCTTCAGTTCATCCTTCTCTTCCTCCTCTTCCTCCTGCTCCTCCCCGTCTTCCTTCACCTCTTTCTCCTGCCCTTCATCGTTTCCTCTTTCCCCTTCCTCCTCCAATTCTTCCTTTTCTTCCTTTTCGTCGTCGTCCTCATTCTTATCCTCATCCTCTTCATCCTTGTCTTCTTCTCCCTCATCCTCCTTCATTTTTTCTTCCTCCTCCAATTCCTCCTCCTTTTCATTCTTGTCTTCTTCTCCTCTCCTCCTCTCCCCTCCCCTCGCCTCGCCTCCTCCGCCTCCTCTTGCTGTATTTACTCGTTTCCCTCTCTTGTGTAGCCCTTTCTCTACTCCACTTCCTGTTCCAACTCCTTCCCCCTTCCCCCTCCTTCCTCCCCATTTGTCAGCCTTCCTCTCTCCAACTCCACTTTTCCTTCGCCTCTTTCATCCCCCTCCCTCTCTCTCTCTCTCTCTCTCTCTCTCTCTCTCTCTCTCTCTCTCTCTCTCTCTCTCTCTCTCTCATTGTTCTCTTAACTGTACTGGTGGCGTCATCGGAAGCGTGCTGGATTCGCATTCGCTTAGTTATGGGTTCAAGTCCCGCACCTCTCCGATTCCCAGCAATGACTGTTTGTGACCTGCCCCAAAAGTCCGAGTAGGGGCGAAAGCAGCTACTCAGCGCCTTCTGGCGTACGCTCCTCACCCTCACTTCTTCATATTCTTTATGATTCTCTTTCCTTGTTCCTTCCTCAATCTGTGATACGTTGTGTATTCTCTTCCCCCCTCCCCCGCCGTTCTCTCTCCCCTCCCCTGTCCCCCCTACCCCCTCCCCCGCCTTTCTATCTCCCCCCTCTCCCCCCCGCCTTTCTATCTCCCCCCTCTCCCCCTCCCCCGCCTTTCTCTCCCAGTTTTTCATTTTCTCCCAGCCATTTTTCTTCCCCCTAATCATTTCTTTCTCCAGGCTTCCAACTCCCCTGCCCTACATCTATCTACCCTGCCCTCCATCTACCCGTCTTCCCCCTACTCCCCCTTCTCTCCCTTCTCCCCTTCTCCCTCCCATGTCTCCCCTTACATACCCCCAGTCGCCTCCCCCTCACCCGAACCTTCTTTCTCCTCCTTCAGGTTCTCTTTCTTCTTCTTCTACCTTTTCCTCCAACACACCTCTCCTTCCCTCCTGTCCTCTCCTCCCCACCTGTCCTCCTGTCTTATTCCCTACTCTTCCTCTCCCCTCCTCTTCCCCTCCACTTCTCTTCCCCTTCCCTCCTCTCCCCCTCCTTTTCCCTCATCTCCCCCTCCTTTTCCCTCATCTCCCCCTCCTTTTCCCTCCTCTCCCCTCCTTTTCCCTCTCTCTTCCCCCTCTTCTTTCCCACTCCTATTCCCCCCTCTTATTTCCCTTCTTCCACCCTCCCCTTTCCCTCCTCTTCCACCCTCTTCTTCCACCCTCTTCTTCCCCTCCTCTTCCACCCTCCCCTTCCCCCTCCTACACCCCTTCTCCATCCTCTCCTTCCCCTCCTCCTCCACACTCTTCTTCCACCCTCTCCTTCCCCTCCTCTTCCACCCTCCCCTTTCCCTCCTCCTCCACCCTTTATCCATCCTCCCCTCCCCCTCATCTTATCCCTCCCCTTTCCCCTCCTCTTCCCTCTCCTCTTTCACCCTCCCCTTCCCTCTTATCTTCCCCCTCAACTCCCCTCTCCTGTCTCCCTTCTCTTCCCTCCTCTTCCTTCCTCTTCTCCCCTCTTCCCTCTCCTCACCCCCTCTTCCCTCTCCTCTCCCCCTCTTCCCTCTCCTCTCCCCCTCTTCCCTCTCCTCTCCCCCTCTTCCCTCTCCTCTCTCCCTCTTCCCTCTCCTCTCCCCCTCTTCCCTCTCCTCTCCAGCCCTCTTCCCTCTCCTCTCCCCACTCCTCTCCAACCCTCTTCTTTCACCCTCCTCTTCCCCCTCCCTCCCCCCCTCGTATCTTCTCCCCACGAGGCTTTGTGCCGCTTTGGTCCCCTCCACCAAAGCTTTTTACTCGTTGTCTGTTATTCATGGCTGTAATTGCATTGTTCCCCCCACTTCCCCCAAATTCCCCCAATCTGTCCCTGTTCCCCCTTATGTCATTTCTACCCTACTCCTGCCCCTCAGACTCCCCTTCCCGCCGCCTCCTCTTCCTCCCCCCTCCTTACCTCCCTTCCCTTTGATTTCTCCTCCACTTCGCTTGCCCCCCATTAACGCTATCATCTTTCCCCCACTCTCCCCCACCCCCTTCCTCTCATCCTTCCTTCCCGATCATGGCTCTCTTTAAGTCATTTTTTCACTTAAGTCATATATATATATATATATATATATATATATATACATACACATACACACACACACACACACACACACACATTTTATCTGCTATTTGTGTATTTATATATTATTTGTGTTGATTTATAACTTGTGTGACGTAGTCTCTCTCTTGCCAAATTAACGCTTTCACCTTTGTTTTTATTAATCTATTCATATTTATTCATTTATTTATTTTCTTTCTCTTCCCTCCGCTCTTTCCCTCTTTTATTATTTTTATTTGTGTTGTTTTCCTTCTTCTTGTTTGTGTCCTCCCATTTATTCACAATATCCACATCTTAACCCTCTCGTTTGTGGCGTCGCCAGACGGAATTAATTCTCCCTCACTCCCCCCTCACTCCCCCTCACTCCCCCTCACTCTCCCTCACTCCCCCTCACTCTCCCTCACTCCCCTCACTCCTTCCTCTATTTTCATCCGTCATCCAATATTCTTCCACTCATCCATGTCCGTCTTTGCCGTCCTCATCCTTTCATTAAACGTACCTCAAACTCCCATCTTTCCTCTCTCTTCACGCTCTCTCCACTCTCTCCACACACACTCTCTTCACACTCCCTCAAAATAGATAGACACACTGGTAAACCACAGCCCTTGACAACTTTCACACTCCCCATTCACACTTCCCCCTCCCACACTCCCTCTCACACTCCCCTCGCACACTCCCCCTTTACACTCCCCTCCCACACTCTCCTCTCACACTTCCCTCACACTCCCATCTTCTCATTCGCCGTGTTTATTGTACCGATTTTCTTGGGGACACCAAAGCTATCTTCACTCCATTTTTTTCATTTGTTTATTTATGTACTTCTAACTTTATCCCTGATAATGTCTATTTTCACCGTGACCTATAAAAGTCATAAAGCCTGTACTCTTGTGTACTTCGTCGTTGTTTGCCCGAACGCTTTACGCCTCCCTTGTTGGTCGTCCGGATGACGACCGGGGGATGGGGGGGGGGGTCTCTGTGGCCTGACCTCTGGCGCCCGTCGCAGGAACTAAGCCACGTCCCCGGGGTGGGTGGGGGGAGGGTATTAGGTAGGTGCGTTAGGTTAGGTTAGACTTCATTTTATTTATATATTTTTTTTATTGTGTATGTATTTATTGTTTTTTATTTATTTTTTTCATCTTGTTAATAGTTCATATATTGCCTCTCCTTCTTGTCCTCACTCTCCAGGCCTCCAGTCTCTTCCTGTCGCCTCTCCTCACCTCCAATCTCTTCCATACTCCTCCCTTCCAGTCTCCTCGCCTCCACACTCCTTACCTCCACACTCCTCACGTCCTGTCTCCTCGCCTCCACACTCCTCACCTCTCTTCCCCCCCACCTCTCCTCATCTCATCTCCCCTCTCTCCTCTCGTGTCCTCTCCCCCTGTCCCCGTCCCCACAACCCTGCAGCATCCCTGGTGGCTTGATGGTGTTTTGAGTGCTTGGGGAAATTCTCTTAAGGAGCTTCCCGGGCATGATTTTAGTACGTCATGGGGAGGGAACCGGATTGGTTACAGCAGGGAACCGAACCGGCGGTTCTCATCTCGATTGACCTCACATCTCATTGTTTTAGGGAGAGAGAGAGAGAGAGAGAGAGAGAGAGAGTTCTCCGTAGTAAACACTTGAATGAGCACGTGAAAACAAAACGAGATTCAAGATTGAGTTTTCTTGTTCATTTCTTCCTCGCCCTCTCTCCCTCCCTCCTCTTCCTACTCTCTCCCTCCCTCATTCCATTCTCTCTCTACTCTCTCTTTACTCTCCCCTCTCTCCTCTCTCCTCTCTCCTCTCCTCTCCCTCCTCTCCCTCCTCTCTCTACTCTCCCTCCTATCTCTATTCTTCCTCCTATCTCTATTCTTCCTCCTCTCTCTATTCTCCCTCCTCTCTCTATTCTCCCTCCTCTATCTACTCTCTCCTCTCTCTACTCTCTACTCTCCTCTCCCTCATCTCTCTACTCTCCTCTCTCTACTCTCTTCTCTCTACTATCTCTCTCTCTCTGTCTTTGTCTGTCTCTGTCCCCTTCCATTCTCCCTCCACCTTCCCTCCCTCTATGCCCCTTCCATCCTTACTCCCTTCATCTTTCCTCCCTCTCTCCCCCCATCCTCCTCTCTCCGTCCTTCCGCCCTCCATCCTTCCTCCTGCTGTTCTCCATGACTCCATTCTTCCTCCCTCCGTCCTCCCTTAATTCTCCCTCTACCCTCCATCCTCCTCATCCTCACTCCCATCCTCCCTTCGGTCCCCAGTTCTCCTTATTGTATCTTCTCTTAGGCCATTTGGCCCTTTGCCGTCTCCTTTCTCTTCCGGGAAGGTGTGTGTGCGCGGGCGCGCGCGCGCACCGAGGTCCTTGCCGTAATGTCAATTGGAAAGAGAGAAGAAAAAGAAGACCTGAGCGTCTCGATAACCGCGAACCTGGAAATCTTTGGCCCATTTGGTGGTGGAGGCTGTCGGCAAGGGACGCTAATCGAGGAGGCCTTGGACTTTATCGGTTGCACATGTAACCAAAATAGAATTTATGGTGTTCTGTGTATTTTTTTTTCATTTTTATTTTGCTTGTTTATTTATTTTGTATTTACTCCTATTGATCATGTACTCACTTTATTTTTATTTTTCATTATTGCGATTATTATTAACATTTATTCTATTTATTATATATGTGTGTGTGTGTTTACCTAGTTGTATTTTGCGGGAAAGGGAGCTACGCTCGTGAGGTCCCGCCTTTGTATCTCGCAGTGTCTAGTTTGCTCTTAAACTCATGAATTGTTTTTGCGCACACTATCTTTTCGTCCAGTTTTTTCCAAGTTTCCACCACTCTATATGGAAAACTGTGTGCGTGTGTGTGTGTGTGTGTGTGTGTGTTATTGTTATTTATATTTTTCAGTGAAGAAGATTTTCCTTTTCCATGAGGAAAGAGTGGAACTTAGAATAGGCGCTGGGGTTGGGTCGATAGTAATTGTAGCCATACATTACTCGTCACACTTGGGATTCCAGTCATATTCAGTTATCTTACACACACACACACACACACACACACACACACACACACACACACACACACACACACACACTCACTCACTCACTCACTCACTCTCACAGAGAGAGAGAGAGAGATAGAGACCTTTTCTTTGATGCTGAGGACCCAGGGAATACAGTGTCCATGTGTGGTGCATCCCTATCCTGTGCTTTCTTACCTTTCCTCTCCCTTCCTTTCATTTCCTCTTCCTTAATCGGCATTTAATGTCCTCTCCCTTTCATTTCCTCTTTTCCTGTCTTCTCCTTTCCCCTCTCTTTCTCTCCTCTCTCCATCCCTCAGTTTTCCTCTCCATTCATCTCCTCTTCTCTCCCATTCCTCTCCTTATTTTCTCTCTTCTTTTCCCTTCTCTCACCTTGGCCCTTTCTCTTCATTCCGCCCATTTCTCTCTCTTCTCTCCCCCTCTCTTCTCTTCGCATCACCACCTTTCCTCTCACACCACCAACTCCTTTCTCACCTCCACCCTCCCTTTCCCCTATCCTCCTCCTCTTCCCCTTTCATCTCTCCCCTTCTCTTCCCCTCTCATCTCTCTCCCTCCTCTTCCCCCTCACCTCTCCCCACCCCTCCCCCTTTCACCATTTCCTTTCCAGTTATGCCCATTAGTCACCAGACGACAATAACCTCTGCCACGTTACTCCTGCAAACTTCTGTCTCGTCTCTCCACCTCTCTTCTATGCTTTCCCATTCCATGGCGTCCAGTCAGTGATAACTCGTTTTATTTGTTATCCTTCCCAGCTACTTTTCAGTTACATTTCTTTCTCTTTGATGGTCGACGACTCTGGATCATGTTGCAAGTGTGCCCTCTTAAGGTCGCGTCGCATTTAGCCGAATTGACGACCGAATTCCTCCTAATTTCAATGCGCACAGCATTCAGTCACTTCCGTGAAAGTGTGTCTCAGCGTGTACAAACGGGTTCTCTGCTGCGCGGACACACACGAATTCCCGAATGGATTCCCGGATTCCGCGGAACTTCCCCCGCGCGGAAAATTCGGCGGTACGTCCGCCATACAGGCGTATCGCACCGTGTGCGCGCCATTCGGCGGTATTCGGGGGTCGATTCGGCCCAGTCTCCAGCAGCCTTCATTACCCAGCATGCCCTCTTCCAACCTCCACTGTTATTATCATCATTCTTCACCGTTGTTATTAACAGCAGTGATCCGCTCATTGCCCTCTGTGCAGTCCTTGCCTCAGACTTCATCGTTTTGGCGGACCATCAAAACCTCAATTTCTGACTTTCACATCCGTAGATTGTAGCTGGGAT
>NC_134777.1:103022311-103034811 GCF_046742065.1 Oratosquilla oratoria | reverse complement strand
TTCCTCGTGGGAGGTCTGGGTGTCGCTCTCGTTATGAACCTTGTGTCAGAAGAAGACACGTGCCAGTGTCGCTACCGAGGGTCAGGGTGCCACAGGGAGATAGGGAGGGGAGTGCCACAGGGGGATGGGAGTGCCACGGAGATGGATTAGGGACCTTGATGTCAGGCAGAGAAGAGGCGAAAGTGAGATGGGCTCCACGACATCCCCTCGCTACCGAGGGAGGGTGAGCGGGGTGCCACTGAAGTGAATGAAATCGCCTGGCGCCAGGAGGATTAAAAGGGGAAAGTGCCAACACGTAAGGAAGGGGTTAGATTCATGACCGTTGTTAAGTGTGCCTGGTATTTGCATGTCAGACGGTGCGTGCATACATAATGTCGTCCATGTATATGTATGTATGTATATTTGAATGTGTGTATGTGTGCGCGCGCGCGCATGTGTGAGTTTGAGTGGCTTGGGGTCACATACGATCGTCCCAGGGACTTCAAGAGTTGAGCTGTGGCGAAGTTGAGGGCTTGTCAGCTGAGATAACGAAAGGAAAACATTTAATGAATAATGGAGGGGGAGGGTGGGGTGGGGGAGAGGGGGAGGGTGGCGTTTGTCTTTCATGGAGGGGAAAGGAGAGGGGAGAAGGGGGACGGGTATTGGTGACGTTAGTGAAGATGGTGGGAGTAGTTGTTCTTGTTAGGAACGGTAGTTGACCAGTGCTTCAGTCCTTGGAGGAAATAGTGATAGTGATGGTTGTTTTTATGATAAAGGGAGGGGATTTTTTTTTTTTGGGGGGGGGGGAGTGAAATGTCACTCCCACGGGCTTTGTGTGTTAATGGTGGTTGTGGTTAAATGCTACCTGTTAGGTTAGGTTTGAATCTAGATTAGCCTGACCCCATGACTACCTAGAGAGGGCTGTCACGTTAGAGGAGTAAAAATCGCCTTGCGCCAGCGAGAATAGACAATTATAGAAAAAGTGGAGAGAGGTGGGCCATATACGAGCTCCCCCGGCCGCCACGGGAATGGTTGTTCTCCCAACGTGTTGGCCTAGTCTCGCGTGTCGCTCATCGTGTCGCTTACTGGCGTGTCAGCCGCTTTGTGTCGCTCATCGTGTCATGTTCGGTGCCATTCGCCTTTTGTTCGACACGACCTTTCTTCCCCGTTGGTTTGTCTTTCCTCCTCCCCCCTCCCCTCGCCCCCCTTCTCCCTCTCTTCCTCCTCTTCCCTCTCTTCCTCCTCCTCCCTCCCTTTCTCCTCCTCCCCCTCCTCCTCTTCCTCCCTTCCTCCTCCCCCTCTTTCTTCTTTTCCTTCCCCCTTTCTTCTTATCCTCCTCCTCTTTTTCCTCGTCTTCGTCCTCAACCTCTCCTTTCTTTGCCATTTCACTCCTCCTCCTCCTCCTCTTCGTTTTCCTCCCCTCTTCTCCCCCTCCTCCCCCGTCTTCCTCCTCATCTCTCTCCTCCCCCTTCCCTTCCTACTCCCTCTTTTCCCCTTCTTCTTCATGCGAAGTGTCATCTGCACATAGGTCACTGTGTCAGCGACACGTTCGCTGTGTCATTTGATTATGTCACGTGGTGCAAGTACTTGGAGACAGATTGCATTACGCTTAGGTTAGCAAACGCCAGCGCTCGTGTGTGTGTGTGTGTGTGTGTGTGTGTGTGTGTGTGTGTGTGTGTGTGTGTGTGTGTGTGTGTGTGTTTTTGCTCATAAAGGAAGCGATATAGTTAGTGCCAATAACTTTCCCTCCTCCTCCTCTTCCTGTTCCTCCTCATCTTCCCCCACTTCTTCATCATCCTCTTCTTCCTCCACTTGTCCTTCCTCCTCCTCCTTCTCCTCCTCCTCCTCCTCGTCCACTTGTCCTTGAAGCCGTTGAACTTGTCGAGACCGCAAAAGGGAATTCTTGGTCCGCGTCTTCTCCGGAAGAGTCCGATTACCGGAAGAAGGAAGCGACGATGTGGCGACTTCGCCTCTGGACACGACACGACCTTCTTCACGGTCAAACACGGCGACATCGAACGTGTGGTGACCATTCAAGGGCACAGAGTGCAAGTCGTAAGCGGTGAATAGTATTTGGAAGTGTAACGTTAACCCCTACGGACCAGAGACGTACCGTATTGCTTCTGGGGGGAGTTGGATAATTTCTCCGTCGCGCTTTTCCTCGTCTCCATCTTCAGAATTCTCTCATCAATTTCTGTTCTATATTTATTGATTTAATTTATTTTTTGTTAATTCATTTATTTATTTATCCATTTTTTTTTAATTTTACCTACGTTTTCTCTTCCCCGTTCCCACCCAACCCACATATGAAATCTCACGCGCTGTTCACGATCCTCTTCTCATTTTCTCCCTATCCTTTGTTTTCTCAACCCTCGTCTTCCATTTCTCCCTTATCTCACCCCTTTTTCTCGTCCTTTCTCACCCTTTTCCTCATCTTTTCTCTCGTTCCCTTTCCTTTCTCTTGATCCCTTTCTCGTTCTTTCGGCCTTTCTCTTGTTCATTGTCCCGTCCCTTCTCTTCTCCATTTTCTCATATTTTCTCCTGGTCCCTCTCTCATCCTTTCTCTTCTTCGTTGCTCAACCTCTTTCTTGTTTCCCCATCTGTTCTCTTTCTAATTTTCTCGCCCAATTCCTTGTTCCTTTTCTCTCGCTTTCTCTTCATTTCTATCTCGTTTCTCTCTTTTTTTTCAGAACATCTCGCCACTCCTGTCATGACAAGAGTTCTCTCTTCACTCTTTCGTCGAGCTTCACGCATTTTTGCTACTGTGGAGTCCTCTTTTCTCTCTCTCTCTCTCCCTCCCTCCCTCCCTCCCTCCCTCCCTCCGGCTCAAACCTGGGTTTCCCCATCCCGAACCCCCCTCCTCCTCCTCACTCCCCTTTCCCCACTCCCATCTCCCCATTCTTCTCTCACCCCCCCACCCCACCCTCGCCCCAAAAACAGCGTAAATTTATTTGTAAATGTTGTTTTGTGTGGATGCATAAACCGTTTTTGAGCAAACAGTTGTAAGGCGAAGAGGAGGAGGAGGACGAGTAGGACGAGAACGAGATAGTTGGAAATGGGCAGTAAAAAGAGAAAGAAGAGAAACTGTAGGGAGAGACAAGAAAGGAAACGAGCGGTAGAAGAAGAAGAATAGGAAGAATGAGGAGCACGAGAAGGAAGAGGTAATTGGAAATGGGCTGTGGAAAAACATGGAGGGGAGAGAAAATATTAAGTAAAGAGCGGTGTAAGAATAATCAAGAAGAAGGAAGAAGAGAGGAGGAAGAGGAGGAGGAAAATGACCCAGGAAAAAAAGAAGAAAAAGTTAAGTAGGGGAAATTGAGTGACAGAATAGCCGACGTAAGCATCGAGGTACAAACGTGTATGTAGTACGCTATAGGGAGGGAGGGAGGGGAGGTAGGGGGGAAGGGGTAAGGAGAAGAAGCAGCAGCAACTGCGATGAAGTGTGGGGGGGAAGGGAAAACAATTAGGGGGCGTGTCAACGGGGAGGGAAGTGGAATAAATGGTGGGAGTGGCTCGGGATAAAAGTCAAGTAGGACTCGAGGGCGACATGCCGAGTGTCGTGACGAGGCGCACCTACTCCTACTCCCCTCCACTCCCCTCTGCTTCCCTCGTATGCACTCCACACCACACCACGCCACTCTCTAAACTCCCCCTTTTTCCCCTTTCCTTTCCATTCATCCGTGTTCCCCTTCCCTTCCCTTCCCTTCCCTTACCTTCCTTGTCCTTACCTTCATTATTCCTCCTCGTATTGTTCACACTCATTCCTCTCCTGACACTTCTCCTACTCTCACAGACTTTCTTTTTTTCCTCCTCCTCCTCCTCCTCCTCCTCCTCCTCCTCCTCCTCCATAAAACCAAACAACTTCATTTGGTTTCAGACACACACATTCTTTTGTCTTTACTTTCTCTTCTCTCCTCCATCCCCTCTTTTCTTCTTTACTCACTCCTCCTCCACCCTCCTCCCCCTTCACCCTCCTCCAACCTCTTCTCCCTTCCTCATTCTAACCCTCCTTCCTTCCCTCCCTCCTCCCTCTGTCTCTCTATCCATTCCTCCATCCCTCCTCCCTCTATCCATCCCTCTCTCCTCCCTCCGCCTTCTCTCCTCCCTCTCTCCTCTCTCCTCGTGTTCTTCCTCCTCACCTCCTTGTATAAAATTCCTCCTCCTCCTCGTTTTCTCTTACGACCTCTCGTTCTCTGATGGTCGGTTTGCGTGGGCCACGTGACCACTTGGGGAGACAATCTCCGTGACGCCTTCCAGCCACCCCATTCCCCCCCCATTCCCCCGCAGAAGGTGCCCCCCCCCGAAAATGTAATCTTGTTTTTACCGAACATTATGGTGAACTGGGAGGGAAGAGGGAGGTCAACAGTAAAGTGAAGACCCCCCCCTCTGTCCCCTTCTTCTTCTTCTTCTTCTTCTTTTTTCTCTTCTTCTTTTTTCTCTTCTTCTTCTTCTTCTTCTTCTTCTTTTTTCTCTTCTTCTTCTTCTTCTTTTTTATCTTCTTTTTTCTCCTTTTTTCTCTTCTTCTTTTTTCTCTTCTTCTTCTTCTTCTTTCTCTTCTTCTTCTTTCCCTTCTTCGTCCTCTTCTTTTTTTTTTCTCCTCCTTCTTCAGGTAGCAGAGCGATGATGAATTATTTAGTCACGTACACGAAATAAAACAACAACAACAATAAGAACGAGACCTAATGCAAACAGTCTTTGACAGTCATGTGACAGTCGTAGGAAGAAAAGTTTGGGGCGCCAACGTCGAGGCGGGAAAAAAAGACGAAGAAGAGACGAATTTTTCCAAAAATTGTCTTCACGCTCCCCCCACCCCACCACCTTTTTATAACTTCGAAAAAAAAAGGAGAAATACCAAAAGCTCCCTCCATAGTTCCTTTATACCCCATTACCGGTGTAGGTCTCTCCATCAAATTAACTAACCATTCCCAGCCTCTTTTAGTTCTCCTAATGCCTCCACCAGTTCCCTCCCTCTCCCTCATCATTCTCTTCCCTACTCCTCACCAGACTCTCTGCACTCACCTAAATCTCACCCTCACCATTATTCCTATTCCGGGGACCACTATTTGTTTTTTATCACTGCTATTATGCCTACTCCGGGGTTTGTCTCCACTCCTGCCGCCACTCGTTCTTTTGGTACCTCTCGCTCCGCCCTCCACCCCTCCGGCCAACACTCCTGCTTCTTACCAGGTACCTCTCACTTCTCCTCCTCCTCTCCCTCCTCCTCCTCTTCCTCTCTCTCCGTGAGACCCCGCCCCCAACCCCCGCCCGCCGCCACTCAGTGTAAATATGCCCCCAACGTCTGTATTTGTCTGTCATTTCAGATTTCCAATTCAAATGTTCACGGGGACAAGTTGGCTCAGGCTTTGTCGCCTTTGCTCTTGCGCCAGGGCCTCTGTGTGTGTGTGTGCGTGCGTGTGTGTGTGTGTGTGTGTGAGAGAGAGAGAGAGAGAGAGAGAGAGTACTTCCGTGTTCGTGCAAGATTGTAGTTTGTGTGTGTGTGTGTGAAATGTGTACATAGTGCTTGTGTAAGATTGTATGTAGCTTCGTGTGTGTGTTCACCTAATCGTATTTACCTAACTGTAGTCTACAGGAAAGGAGCTACGGTTGTAGGGTCCCGTCTTTTAATCTCCAGTCACCATACCGAGTAACGTGTGCGTGTGACGAAGCTGTATGTACTTTTGTGTGCACTTTTGTGTGCATGTGAAGTCGTGTGTACTTTTGTATGCTCGCGACTTTGTGTGTGTTTGTATACATGCGAGGTTGTGTGTGCTTTCGTGTGCGTCCGAGGTGTGTACATTTGTATTCTTGCGAGTTTGTGTGTATTTCCGTGTGCGTGGGAGGTTGTGTGTACTCCGGCCTGCGCGCCAGATTCACAGCTACCGAATTGGTTTAGGTTAAAAGGCTTGTGGTTTAGGTTCGAGGGATTTAGTGGTCAGAGAGGGAAGCGCAAGGGGAGTTGGAACGGAACGAAAATGGAAGGGGAGAGGGAAGGGGATAAACAGAGAGGAAAGTGAGGGGAAACTCGCCGAGGGGAGGCTGGATAGGAAGAGGAGAGCGAGAGGGGAAAGCAAGGAATAAAAAGGGGCTTTCCACATCTGATTGAAGTTGTCTGGCGGGAGTTGGAATAAAAACGAGGACAGAAACTCTTGGCGTCTTGAGGTTGCCTCCTTTGCGACGGAAACACACCCTTGAAGGAAAGTCGCTTGGGTTTAGCCAGAATAAAGCACAACAAGGGATCGTGCCATTCTCGGGTCCCACTCCAGGCTGAATGGAATTTTGTTTCCATCCTGCCTGACTGCAAGGTGAGAGGAGATGAGTAGAGATGGAGGGACAGGGGGGTGAGGTGAGAGGATGAGGTGAGGAGAGAAAGAGGAAGAGAGTTGAGATGGGGGTGAGAGACATAGACAGCGCAGAGGGGGTGAAGGAAAGAGAGAGAGAGAGCGGAGGTGGTTGTGTGAGAGAGAGAGAGAGAGAGAACGGGATTGGGGTGAGGGAGAGAGAAAGAGCAGAGGCGAGGGTGAGAGAGCGGAGATGGGAGTGAGGAAGAGGGCGTTGGGTGGGAGGTGAGGGAAAAGGCGAGGGTAGGAGGTCGGGGTGAGGGCGTGAGGGTGGGGGAGGCAATGAATTATTCTTTTGTTTTCTCTTCAAGTTTGTTTCTCGCCAGCGCACCGCGTCGCTCTTCATCTGTCGCGGAGGCATTGTGCCACTCGAGTGCCACTCGAGTTGTGTGTGTGGTTTGTTGTTTGCCGGGCCCTGGTTGACCCGACGCGCCAATTGCTGTTTGTCTTTTGGTGCTAGAGGTTTGCGCGCGTCACATGTCGCGCGGGTTGATGTCCTCTGGCGCGCGCGCCGTGTCGCGCGAAGTTCCTTTCGATGGATTCTTTGCACGTGTCTTCGTTTTTGTTTTATTTTGGTTTTTATTCGATTTTCTATTACTTGTGCGTGTATGTGTGTATGTGTGTGTGTGTGTGTGTGTTTGTGTTTATTTTATTTTTGTCCTGTTGTACATGAAAATAACTCTGCTCGTAGGGTCCCATGCTTGTAACTGTGTCAGTCCAACTTGGTTTTAGAGGATAAGGAACGATTGTGAGGAGCCCAGTGGTCGACGAATCCTCTCAGTGCCACCGACTCGGGGATGGGGTGGGGGGGATTGAATGAAATCGGCTGACGACAGCCGGAATCAAGAGAGCGTAATTTGGCACAGTAGACGAATATAGCGATAGGTAGTAATTCTCTTCACTATCGAGGAAGAGGGAGCCACTTAGATGAATAAAATCGCAAGGCGACACTCAGAAAAATACCACTGAACTGAATATTTTATTTCCTCCACCCCCTTCGCCTTCTTTTTCTATTGCTTCTTGATTTACACACACACACATACACACACACACACACACACACACATATATATATATATATATATGTATATGTATATATATATATGTGTATATATATATATAATTAGATAAGTTATCATTTTCATCTATTTCCTGTTGCTATCTGTCGCCTCTACAGTGCTGGCAACGTGGGAAAGTACTGAGTGAGACCTGCATAAACAAAAACCCACAACTCGTCCTGTACACCATTCCTTTGAAAAAAATTCTAAAGACCTCTGTGCTTCCTATTCCCGTTCATGTCAATAATAGATAAACTAAGAATTAGATAGGTAAACATATAAATAAAAAATGAAATTCAGCTTTCAGGAATTTGAGGTATCCGGTAGGTTCGATGGTGTGAAATGGATGCAAGGAATCTGCAAAAGTGAGGCGACCGTTTTCAGAATGTTTTGGTCGTTGTCGTTCCTTTCAGGTGAGACCTTTTGCGGAATAGTTGGACGCTGTTGTCTGCAAAAATGAAGCGAAGCTGATTCGAAATGACTCGGTCAATACCGCCCTTGTGGTAGAAATAGGTACATTGCATTGTGGAAACGGTTGCATAAGTCTCTTTTAAAAGTGGAACAACACAAACGGTTCACTTATTATCGTTCACTTATGATGACGTACGTTTGTGGGGCTTCGTCCTGTCTGTACATTGCCCCGCAAAACTAGGGAAACCCTAATCAGAAAGCGTTAGTCGGTGATCGATACTTTCTGCTGGTGGGCTGTGCGTTGTAGGGCTTCCCGCTGTTTCGTCGATAATGAGCGAAGCCTTATGAAACGTGATCGCTTCACTTTAGTGGAACCCCATGATTTATGTTTCTCTGTCAGCAGGCAGCGGCCGTGGGTATCAGGCAAGCGATGGACAAACACCTGAGGTTGTCAGGAGTGTCTGGAGAGCTTTTAACCTTAGTCCTTTTGGTATTTATATATTTATTTATGTATTCATGTTCATAATTCTTTAGAAGCAAGTTCACCGCCCTCCTCAGCTGAATGAAATCACCTGATGACAGAATGAACATAGATATTCATTAAAGTGCTGAAAGGATGAGGTGAAATGTCGGTATGAGGTATCGGTAAAAGTCTGTGTGGAACTTGCTGCCCTTAGGATAAAGTGCCAGCCCCTAGGGACTGCACCTCCAGACAGAGATGAAAGTGTTTATTTTGAAAGATTGGGAGCCTGGGATATGGCCCTCTCCGATGCCCCTCTCGTAGGTCCCCGGCCGCAGGTGTTGGGGGACGTAATTCTTTATCTGACACTTCTGTATTGATAGATTCTTTATTTGTCATTTCTGTCACGCTTACAGAAGTGAGATTCACTGTAATGTACAGCTTGGAATGGAGAACAGAGGGTGTGCTGTATCCACTAAATTGACATAAGAGCATCCACTAGCCTAAAAGCTAAAACTCTTGAGTGGTATACGTACTTAGTGAAGTAAAAGTGTAGGCATGACCGTGATAAGTTGCCTTTATGAGGGCCATGTTGGCTCGAGCGCGGCGAGTGAACCATGAGTGTAGGAGCCACGAGAGTGGCCTGGTTGCTAAGCGGGCCGTGTTGCCAAGGATTGCAATTCAAGATGCATTACCACGCAGCACCTTGTCATGCAAAGCGGGGCTGGGCCGTGAGGGACTAATGCAAGATGCAGGATTGTTGCAGAGGCGAGTGTTCCAGACGCTGTCTCGGTAGCGGTCGTATGAGGGGATTCATCTGTCGGTGTATGTGTGCATTATTCTATTATCATCCCATGTATTTGTTTATTTTTCTTTTGTTTTATTTGATTATTTTTATATATTTTATGCGAGATGTCCCTTCGTTGTTAGGGCGAGGGGGGGGAGCTCTCCTCTCGATGTATATATGTTATTTATTGTTTTATATATTTATTGTTTTATATATTTATTCATTCTCGTTTAGTTTGATTTGAGTCTTATCCCTTGGTTGCGGAGGGGTTCTCTCTTGTCTACTGTATATGTGCGTTATTTTTTTTTCTGTTTTTATATGTCATTGGCTTTTATTTGAGAGACTTGCTGATCCTGTCAACGCGGAGGCCCTTCCATAACCTGAAAAAAATTGTCTGTCGTTAACCAGAACGAAAACCGTTGGTTTTGAAGTTGATGACGCGTGGCACTTCGTGGGGTGTCCTCTTAGCCCAGAAGGGTTACCAGCTGAATGAAATCGTCTGTAAACTTTCTCGAGTAGCTGAGGAGTGTGGGCGGGGTAGCCATATAATGAAGCGATGGGGGTTAACTAGCCTCGGCTGTCGGCCTTGTGTTTCCTCTGACTTGAGCTGTGTGGCGGGAGACAGGGGTGACGGATGGGTATGGTATGGGTGTGCCTTGATTAGGCCACCTTCGTATAAGGTGGAAAATCCCATTTTGATGTGTATATAGTCACTTGATGCCAGATAATAAACAAGTCGATCTGTTTTGAATCGATGACGTCATCGTTGTGACGTCATCGTTCGTGCAAAGTCATGAAGCCATCCGTGGTTGCATGATTGCATCTGGGTTCAATGAGGAGCTCTAATTGTTGATACCAACCCGCTCCGCTCCCCGCATCGCCTTGATACGACGTAAATGTGATTTTTAATTGGCGACAGATTAACATGACTTATCAGGGCATGCTGGACACGCCATGCTTCCTTTTCGAGTCAGATAATGCGAGTACACTTTCTGTTGCATGATGTGGCTCGTGCACTTTTTTTTTCTTTCTTTTTTTCTTTTAACCATGGAATACTAATATCTCTGTACTCTGAAGTGACGGGCGCATTTCGTCTGTTGAACGGAATGGTTGTGTACACTTTTTCTTTGTAGTGATTGGTGTAGTACACTTGCCATTATGTGAAGTATGGGGTATGAACTCTGTTTCATTTAGTCAACTTTTTATGGACTTTAGTGACACCCATTCGGACCAGGGGCACGCATCTTTCTTTTATAAGTGGAAAATAGTCTCCACTCAAAATTGAAGGCTTTAAACGACT
Source organism: Oratosquilla oratoria (assembly GCF_046742065.1). NCBI lineage: Eukaryota > Metazoa > Arthropoda > Malacostraca > Stomatopoda > Squillidae > Oratosquilla > Oratosquilla oratoria. The sequence continues at coordinate 103,024,478 of NC_134777.1, read as the reverse complement.
GCTATCCCTCTGTCCTCCTTAAAAATTTCCTTCACCACCTCTGCGACCCCACCAGGATAGAAACGCTGGTCATGTCCGATAAGATACTAATTCACTTTAGTACATGGGGTTATTGAGTTTGTACGCTTGGTATCGTTAGTGTGTTTGTGCAACGGCCATCGAGGCGTGGTTAATCGTCGTCTCAGTGTGTATGGCTATTTTGCAAATTGTCCTGGTTATTTTGCAAATTGACTTAGTCATGTTGCAAATGGCCCGTCGTTGGGCTGAGGCGAGACTCGCCCCCCAAATATGGTGAAATGTGGGAAGATGCGTCACAACACCGCATTTGAAGATTTCTTTTAACTTTTATATTACATGAAAAGGTAAGTTTTTGTTTTACATAGTTTTGTGCGTTCCTCCCGGTAGTTCCTCAAACTTGGGACGAACAAGACTCCAATACAATCTCGTTTGTCTTGCCCTGGTGTCATGCAACCCGACCTTGTTCTATGCGCCGCTCTTCCGCAGATCTCTTCCCGCCTCTTCACCGCTTCGCGTTTTTCTCTCTCTTCTTTTCCCCCCTCGTTTCCTCTTTCCCCGTTTCCATATTTCTCCTCTCTTTTTCGTATATTCTTTCTTTTTTTTACTTTCTTCTCTTTTTTTTCTTCTTTTACCTCTTCTTCCTTTCTCTCTTTCTCTTTCGCATCTCGTCTCTTCTCTTTTTTCTTCTTTTACGTCTTCTTCCTTTCTCTCTTTTTCTTCTCTCTTCTCTTTCTCATCTCGTCTCTCTTCTCTTTGTTCTTCTTTAACTTCTTCCTTTCTCTCTTTTTCTTCTTTCTTTTTTTTACTTTCTTCTCTTTTTTTTCTTCTTTTACCTCTTCTTCCTTTCTCTCTTTCTCTTTCGCATCTCGTCTCTTCTCTTTTTTCTTCTTTTACGTCTTCTTCCTTTCTCTCTTTTTCTTCTCTCTTCTCTTTCTCATCTCGTCTCTCTTCTCTTTGTTCTTCTTTAACTTCTTCCTTTCTCTCTTTTTCTTCTTTCTCCTCTTTCTCATCTCGTCTCTCTTCTCTATCTCCTCATCTCTCTCTCTCCATCTGACCTGGTTGTGGACTGACGTTCTCCTGTCGGGACTTGGTGTATGAGATCAATCAGCCATTCGTAGTCCACTGCCCAACAGAGGCCTCCCCCAACATCATCTCCGAGTCGCAGGACTGCGCCAATCTGAGCCATGCCATTCCTGCAAACATTTCTGTCGTCTTGGGGAACCTGAATTAACACGGCGCGGGGGCGTGGGGGGAGGGGGGTCGTGCTCTTACTCGAGAGGCAGGAGGAGGAAGAGGAGGAGGAGGAGGGCAGAACGACGACGCAGAGGCAAAGAAAAACCATGGGAAGAATGCTCGGAATCGTTAGCAGAGAGAGAGAGAGAGAGAGAGAGGTGGAAGCAAGAGCTGCACTTTCATCAGCGCTATTTGATTTTTTGATTGGCGGGGCTTGGCTTGGCTTAGCTAGCCTCGCTCTTCCACACGCTCTTGGTCGGTCGATCGGTCGGTCGGTCGGTCGGGTGCCTTCGACACCTGCTCGGTTCACCACCGCCTCCACACCTGTAAGATGGAATATCGCTTTAACACCTGTTTGTGCATGTTCCAGCGGGGATCAGACATTCCGATGCAGCGTCTCGTTGACCCCTTAAACGCAATGACACACTATAGTTTTTCGTCCCAACGGCTGTCGCCAGGTGATTTTATTCAGCTGAATGGCAGAAGGAGACGTTCCCAGGACAAAACGGGGTTGTGAGGGGTCGAGACCCCTGTCTAGAGCGAGTGGACCCCCCCCTCCCCCTCGGTTGGATAAAACCTGATAATTGTTGTTGTCATTGCATTTAGTTTATTGTATACATTGTATAAATACGAGTATATCTGGGGGCTGCAGGTAGAACAGTTACCAGCGCTAATTCAGTAACGGTAAAGTAACTTCTGAAGGAAGTTTGCAGGAGTAACGTAACACGGTCGTAATACTCTTGGACGAGGTTGGGAGAGACCATTCTTCAGCTGTGGACTATTTATTGCTGATTCTTTTATTTTTCCGTCTGCGGCTTCTGTAAAGTGTGTATATATATATATATATATATATATATATATATATATATATATATATATATGTGTGTGTGTGTGTGTGTGTATATGTGATATATAT
>NC_134777.1:103014811-103019811 GCF_046742065.1 Oratosquilla oratoria | reverse complement strand
GCTTTGCCGCTCTATCATTCGCCCCGTTTTCTCCTCTTTCTCTTAAATCGCCATTTCCTTCTCTTCGTCACCCTCTCGCTGTACCCCCATGACCCAATATTTTCCCCCATTCCCCTCCTCTTTGCCCCACTCCCCCGCTTCTCCTTTCTCATTTTTATCTTTTTCTTCTTCCTTTTGTAACCTGTGTCTGTGCTTCCTCTTCCCAGTTTCCTCTTCTTTCCAAAATGCATAATACGTCTTAGGCATCGGTCCCAGTTAAACGCTTTTTACCCTCTGTCTCCTGTTTCCCCTCTCTCCTTTTCTTCTTTCCCCTTTCCCTTACATAAGAACATAAGAATGAAGGAGACTGCGAGAGACCACAAGGCCTACACCAGGCTTTCTTTTTCTTCGTCTTTCTTTTCTTCTTTCATTTTACTTTCTAATCGTTGTTGTTTTTATGCTCTCTTTATTATTTTTCTCTCTATACATATGTACATACACCAAGGGGTTTTCACACTTATAAGAGAGGTAGTCAAAGTCAAAGACAAATCCACTCCCACCCATTTCATTCACACATACTCCACTCCCATCCACCACCCTTCCCTCCCTCTTCTTGGCTCCTCCTGGTTGACGGGTCATTCCTGCATGTCGCCCACTTCTTTTTCTTCTTTTTTCCCTTCCATTTTCCTTCCTTTCCTGTTCTTCTTGTAATCGTTGATGTTCTCTCTATTCTCCTTATTCGTCTTTTTTCTTCTCCCTCATTTTCTCCTCCTCCTACACCTCCTCCTCCTACACCTCCTCCTCCTTCTTCTCCTTGTTCTTCTTCTCCCTCCTCCACCTCCTCCGCCTCTTCGTCCTCCTCCTCTTCCTCCTCCACCTCTTCCTCCTCCACCTCCTTTTCTTATGCGAGTCGTGGGACCCGGAACGGGTCGAGAGGCGCCCGGGCGAAGAACACTAGTTCGTTCTAAACTTTGGGAGCAGCGCATCACATAAAAGCTGTCAAGTTTCTGCAATACAGTGCCTTGCATTAACAGACGACGATGTCGTTTTCACAGGGTCTGTCATTTGGAAATGGCCATAGGTGTGTGAGAGAGAGAGAGAGAGAGAGAGAAAAAGAGAGAGAGAGATTCACCGTGATCTTGGATCACGTGTTGGACTCGCGATCGACAGCTATCACCTTCGCGGATGAGAGCTCATGATCTATGGATAATGGTGACCTTACACACACATACTCGATATGTGTGTACGCGCACTTGCGTGCGTGTGTGGGTTTGCATATTTGTATATATGTTATGTATACATACGCCGTGTGTGCGTATGTGTGTATTTGTATATGTAATATACACCGTACATATATGTGTATATGTACCGTGTATATGTAATATACACCGTACATATACGTGTCTGTACATGTACGCATTTGTATATGTGTAATGAATACATACGCCGTGTGTGTGTGTATGTGTGTGTGTTTGTGTGTGTGTGTGTGTTGGGGAGCTGTTGGTTGGTTGGTTTGTTGGTTGTTTGGCCTCGGGAGACGCCGTTGTGCCTTGTATGCTAATGAACAGAGCAGCCAGCCTGTGCTTCTTCCCTCTCCGCGCTGCACTGCATACTTTGGGCTCGCCCGTAGTTCCTCTCGCGAATACACTATTTCGTGTACACCTCGCTCGGACGGAGTCCGGGGGCATGGTATTCTTTATGATCGAGTTTCGTTTAACGGTAAGGTAAGAGGGCAGCAGTCTCCATACGGCTTCGTTAGACTTTGGGAGTGATTGGGTAAGGGTCATTGTTACCGAAGACGTGAAAGTAATGTTTTCGGTTGTAACTTTGTAAGAAATTGTCCTCTTTTCTTTAAAACAGTATCAATACAATTGCAGGATCAGGTAGGAAGAAGGATTTAGTTAAATGACCTCGTTACACTTTTGGGAGTAATGATAAAACGTTCAAGGTCATCTCTTCAAGCAATAATTTTTAAAGTAATTGTCCAATGCAGGCTCTCAGTTATTCTATACGTCACAAAAGCGGAAAATCAATAGTTTTGAAGGTGAGTACGTTCAAAAGCTTTGGGGTGTGAAGGTCATTAGTCGAAATGATAATTTCAGTTTTAGGTAAAAATGTATATATGTCAAAAGGAAACGAGCTCCACCGCAAGTACTCGAACCTTTGCCTAAGCGATTGCATATTATGAAGCAAAGTCGCTAAGGCAAGGGTTCGAGTTCTTGCGGTGGAGCTTATTTCCATTTGTCACAGTGACACACAACATATGTCATCAAGTTTCTTCCCCCCCTTTTTAGGGGGGATAGCCTAGCCAGCTAGGCAAGACATGCACCCACTCCCTCCACCCATCCCCCACCCATCTGTTCCCCTTAAAATAATAATAATAATAATGATAATCCCAGCTCCTTGTCAGGATTAAGTAAAAGTGACTGCAGATATTTATCATCATGTTGTAATTCGTATCGGGGACTCGGCGCAAAGACCTTGGAACAGAAGCGGGCTAGAGAGGAGCATTGCAAGTGTTATGTTAATTATTGTCTGTCTTGTAATTACCCACTAAGATAATGTCTTTCCTTTTGCAGGTACGTAAAGAATGACGCGTTGTCCTGGTGGGGGCCGAGATGGTGATGGCGCGCGACCACAAGGTATGGCATTCGATCCCTCCAGTCAATTAGACAAGTTCAGGAACGAGCTGAGAATTGTAAAAGCCCGTCTCTCCTTCCTCTCTCTCTTTCTCTCTCTCTCTCTCTCTCTCTCTCTCTCTCTCTCTCTCTCTCTCTCTCTCTCTCTCTTATTCTCTCTCCCTTACTCTCTCTCTCCCTCTCCCTCTCTGTCTCTCTTCCTCTCTTCTCTCCCCCCTCTCTCTCCCTCTTTCTTTCCCTCTCTCTCTCTACTCCTCTTTATCTCTCCCTTTCCCTCTCTGTCTCCCACCTCTCTCTCCCTCTCTACCCCTCTCTATCTCTCTCTCTTTCTGCTGTTCGAACTCAAATAGTCATTTGTTTTGAATTCTCTAGTCGGTCTGGATGGAGATCACTTACTCTGGCGTTCTTTGGAAACTAGATATAAAAAATGTACTCTTTTTAGTGGTAGTTTTACGCCAGAGTAGATATGTTTGCACCACCTAAGCCAGAAAGGATCGTATGTTGGGCGTCTCACCTATGTGTGTGTATGAATAACAATGGGCTCGGGTCATGTGCTGGACTCGTGATCAGCAGCTCGAACCCTTTGGATGAGAGATACTCGTATGGTACGAGCTATAGGTAATGCTGAGACTTTACTAACCACACACACACACACACACACACACACACACACACACACACACACACACACACACACACACACACACCACATATGCTTAAGGAGACAGTAACGGCTTTTAGTATTAGTTGAAGGTTTTCACACCATGAGCGCGGCACGAACTCGATGCTGGGGCGCGATAGTCCTCGACGCTAACCATTACACCAAAGAGCCTAGTGTGTGTGAATTAGTTAGGCAGCCACCCTACCCATCCTGTAGTATATATTTGCTTGACTTTATGTATATATTATGATGTGTACATATTCTTCGGTTTTGTATATGTACTTTATTCTGTTATGTATACTTGTGTATACATTATTTGGGAGGCGCACCTTTTGTATGCTGAGAGTTGCCAGCGCGAGCCAACAGAAGCGAGAACGTGTGGTTAGATATTAATGTGTTGGCAGGCGTGTGAGCATGTTGCAAGGAGTGGTGAAAGAAACCAATGCGCCACAGCCTTCAGTCGAGTGTCAATACGGTCTCGTATTCCGGTTCTGAACAAGTTTTGGTCTTGATTTTCAGTCCTGAATAAGTTTGAATCAAGTTTAAGTCCTGAAAAAAGGTTTGGTCCCAACTTCAGTCTCCTGAAAATGTTTTGGTTCTCCAAATTCAGTCTCCTGAATAAATTTCGTCTTGAAATTTTTGTCTTCGACTGATTTGGCCACTTCAGTTGAAGACAATTCTTGTTCCCCAACTTCAGTCCTGAATAAGATGGTTCACGGGAATCCGCCTTTAGTTTGATCCTGAATTTCAGGAGACTGGATTCTCCTCATCCCCCCACCCTTCCCCCTTGCACGTAGTCTCAGACACCTCCCCCTCCTCCCCCGTGTCGTTCTTGACCTCCCCGTGATCCCCGAGAGACTCGAACCTGTACCTTCTAAGAATGAAGAAACATGGGCAACCCCCCCCCCGGTCCCCAGCCTACAGGAGGGGCGCGTTTTTTTCTTTAGTATAATTCCCTTCCTCGATTCCCCCCATTCCCCCCATTCCCCCCGTCCCCTCCAAGGGCTTGAACACCCAGTGGGATTGGTTATACAATAATATCCGTGGTATAGCTAAGATATGTTGATAATAACATTGGCGTTGCCGAGGTAGTTGAAGGCGTATAGAGTATGATGCATATAATATGAGTAGATCATGTAGAGGTAGATCAGGGGTCTGGTAGGCGGGACAGCTGGCTGCCTCGAGGGAAATCATTTTGTTCGTTTTTCATAGTGGGGCGTATTCGTTCAGAGAGTGAAAGAGAGAGAGAGAGGTCTGTGTGTGTGTGTGTGTGTGTGTGTGTGTGTGCGCGCGCGTGTGTGCGTGGTTGCAGCAGGGCCAAGGTCGAGAGATGGTCTGCCCACCACGACCCGTTCCGTCACAATTGGCGTGGATCATTTGTATACAAGCGATTGTCAACCAGCCAGTTTATGGGCTCGAGGGTAAAAGGAAACCGGGGAAGATTTGGTGAGGGTTTGTGTGTGTGTGTATGTGTGTGTGTGTGTGTATGTATGTGTGTGTGTGCGTATGTGTGTGTGAAACACACACACAAAGAGAGAGAGAGAGAGAGAGAGCGAGAGAGAGAGAAAGAAATTGGTGTGTAGGGGGGATTTCTAGTAAGACTCTTTAGTCTACCACGTGACATCAGACGGGGTGGGTGGAGTCGTCGGCAGGCCTACTCTCTTCAAATATTGAGGTGAGATGAGAGGAAGGATAGAGAGCTGGGTGACAGATATTTGTGA
>NC_134777.1:102987311-103009811 GCF_046742065.1 Oratosquilla oratoria | reverse complement strand
TTCCTTGTCTTTTGCACCGCGCGGACGAGCCTTTTGTGTATTTTCGAATTCTTTGTGTGATTATTTTGTATTTACGTTTTCGTGAGGATTCTCGGGCATTCTGCAGTTGTAAGCTTTGATGAAGTCCCGTGATTTCAAAGTATTCTCGTACATTTATACAAACTCGTATGCATTTCCCGTTCCTTTGTACATTTTCACAAGTTACCGTGTATTTTAGATATTCACGTATTGTGTATTTTTCACAAAATCAAGTGTATTTCAAATACTGTCAGAAGTGTCCATTTTGAAGAGTTGTTATATATTTAAAGTATTCTCCAATTGTGTGTTTTTACGAATGGTTTCGTATTCCAAGTATTCTGTGAGGTGCTTTCTTGCGTTACTGGTTGTTACGAGTGTGGCAGCTAACTGCATTGGGTGACTGCCATAGTTAACCCTGTTTAACCCTGTTTAACCTTTTCATTTATCATTATGTTTATTATTATTTTCCTTTTCACTCATTTTTATTTATTTAATTATTATTTTATAAATTTATCTTATTTTTATAAACCGGAGTGTTAGGTTAATTTTCATGTATTTATTGATTATAATTATTATTATTATTATTATTTTATTTATATTATTATTATTATCATTATCATTATTTCATTTATTTTCATTATTATTATAATTATTATTATTATTATTATTATTGTTTATCATCGAAGGCAAAGAATGTAGACAGGACAGTCGCAAGACTTATGGTGTGTTTCGTATTTTTTCTTTTTTATTTATTTGTTTATTTGTTTACTAACTTGTTTATTTGTGATGAACATTAAATTGTGTTTCTTGGTCCTGGTGTCTTCCTCCCCATCTCCTCTTCCTCCTCCTCCTCTCCTCATCCCCTCTCTACTTCTCCCTTCTCCATTCTTTTTGCTCTCCACTCCTCTCCTCCTCTCCTCTCCTGTCCTTTCCTCTCTTTTATACTCTTCATTCCTCTTATCTCTCGCAATGAAATCCGCTCCCTCCCCCTTGTTCTCTTCTTTCCCCCACTTTCCCTCCCCTCGTTCTCTTCTTTCCCCTCTTTCCCTGTTTCCCCTCCTTCCCTCTCGGTTCTGTTTCCGTTCCCCTCCATTACCTCTCCCTTTCCGTTTATACCTCGTCGTCCTTATCCCCCCCCCCTACTATTTACCTCCCCTCTTCATTCCCCTTCATCTGCCTCCCCCTCCCCCCTTCACCCTCTACTGCCAGCCGTACTCTTCTCCCCGTTTCCACCTCCCCTTCCCCCTTCTTGCTACACTAGCCCCCCTCCGTCTCCATATGTTTCCATACATGAATTTACTCTGGGCATGTACACGTACATGTGGGAAGTCTTATATAATGTGTTCACGAATATATGACTGAGTGTGTGTGTGTGTGTGTGTGTGTGTGTGTGTGTGTGTGTGTGTGTGTGTGTGTGTGCAGACTAATAAGTGTACATATCCAGCACGAAAGTTCATTTCCACTTGGGACATTTTTTTTTTTTTTTTTGTCAGTCTGGTTCTTATTTCTAAACCGCTTGACCTTCTACGCCAACCTGTGATTTTTATTCTTACTAACGTCAGTTTTATATATTTATTCATTTATTCACTTTTCTCTTAACTCACCTTCCTCTCGCTTGTTTTGTTGTAGTTGAGTATTCTTAAGTGCGCGAAATCTGTTCGCACTTTTATTTTAATGCTCTCGGAGCCGACATGACGTCACGCACAAGCTCCGCCTTTCCAGAATTTGTCAATATTTTATATTCGGTTTTTATTCTATTGTGTGAATTACCGAAAATGTTCGCCACTTTTAGTCTCGGTAATGGAAATAATAAAAGATGCTTCGTCTGTTAATTCGTGACGAATTGTGGAAACTCATTTCTTCGTCTTGTGTCTTTTGCGTGTGTCCAGACACGGAAATGCACAGTGCCGAGTATATATATATATATATATATATATATATATATATATATATATATATATATATATATTCCAAATGAACCTTTATTTTTTCTTTAATTTTTTGTTCTTTTTTCGTTTGTGTTCTTCCTACTTTAGTAAAAAACGAATTACGTGTATTTCCTAAAGTTATATTTGATTGCGTGTGCGTGTTCGCTGTGTACGCGTACATATGTACACAATGCGATTACGTACATGTGTGAAGTCTTGTATAATGTAACTTTCAGATAGTGCACAGGAAAGACCCTCAACAGATCATGTTGATTTTAATTCGTATCCTAGTCTTAGCAGAGGAACAGAAATGCATATTTTGATTCGTAACCAAGTCTGAGGAAAAGGACAAAGAAAATTCTTTTAATGCGTACTTTAGTATGAGGTAAGGAACATGGATGCAATTTTTTTATTCTTAACCAAGCCTGAGCAAAAGGACACGTACACATTTTGAATCGTATCCTAGTCTGAGCAAAGAAACAGGTGTGTAGGTTGTGTGCGCTTGAGCTGGGAAAGAGATTGGGACGGGGAGGGAGAAGGGGACGGGGGAGGGGGAGGGGGAGGGGGAGGGGGAGGAGGACGGGAGAGGGGAGAGGGGGAGGAGGACGGGGAGGGGGGAGGGGGAGAGAGTGAGTTCATCGATTTTCCTGTCATTGAATTTCCAGCGTCAACTTCATCCCTGGAAAATTCTTGTCTGGGAAATTCCAGGGGGTGGGGGCGGGGGCGGTGGTCATCCGGGTAGGAAGAAAGAGAGAGAGAACGGGAAGGGAGGGGGTGGGAGAGGAAGAGGAAGGAGGAGGAGGTGGAGGTGGAGAGGAAGGAGCATAAAAGATGGACGAAGAGAATGACGTAGCATAAGAGAAAGAGGGAAGGAGAGTGAGGAAGGAAGAGGAGTGAGGAAGGGAGTTGGGGAGGAGAATGGAAAAGGAAGAACAAGAACAGGTGTAGATGAAGGGCGATCAGCGTGAAGGAAGAAGAGAAGAGGAGGAGGTGGACTAGAGGAAATATAGAAAAAAAGGCTCTCATTGTGGTACAGACGGACGAAGAAGGTCAACAACTAAAGAATGAATGAGTGGGGGGGGATGGGGGAGTTTGTTGGGGGAAGGGAGGTTCCCCCTCCCCCGTTGCAAACTGAAAAGAATGTATAAAGGTGGACACCCGCCTGCTAGGGTTTGCCCTATTTGCACTTTACTCATTTTGTGCTGGTTAACGGCAGATAATTTTATTCAGTTAAAGATGAAAGCAGCCTCTTAACTGGAGCAGGCATCTGGATTTCGATGCCGAAATCCAGCGTTTCTATCCTTGGAGGACATTGTCGCGCCGAGGATACGTGAGTCTGTAAAAGAGATATATAATGACAACAGTCGCGATTAGTCGCCAGTCGTGAATAAATGATACGTGACTCTGGTCCGTAATGGTGCCGCGGAGACGAAGGAAATGGCCCCCGGGTTCAACAGAGTGCCCCGCGGGTGATTGAAGCAGTGTGTCGCTCGACAGAATAAAGTCTCGACGTTTTTGGTGCTCGTCGTGAGGTTAGGAAATCCCCAACGAGTAAGAAAATAGGCAGATGAACAAAGGAATAGAAATATTTAATAGCTCAAAAATAAACGAATGTAATGATTAAATTATATTAATATCAAAGCCAGCTACATCGAAAGAGCTACAGCAACAGCAGCTGCTGCTGCTGTTGCTGTTGAGGGAGATGGAGGTGGGGGAAGGTGGAGGTAGAGAAGGGAGGAGGTACAATGTGACTGCTGTGGACATAAATGTGTGAAGACCAAATCTAATCGTAGTAGTAGTAGTAGTAGTAGTGGTGGTGGTGGTAGTCTTAGTAGTAAACTACTACAAAATATAAAAGGGCAGTCGACCAAATCATTGGCCAGAGAGGGGCCAATGAACTGTGTCTGTGGGTGACAGATCTGGACTTTTTTTTCCAAACCGTTCCACGAGGATGGAGGTCATTTCATAAAAAAAAAAAATAGTAGTGGTAGTAGTAGTAGCAGTGGTAGTAATAGTAGTAGTAGTGGTAGTAGTAGTAGTGGTAGTAGTAGTAGTGATAGTAGTAGTAGTATTAGTATTAGTGGTGTTAGTAGTAGTAGTAGTATCTGGTGCAGACACACTGTCCGCACTTGGGTTATATCCCGAATACAAAGAAGTCTGTCCGCATAGTGAGGCCAGATTACTTTGAGGAGGACAAAAAATCTTTATAAAGATAGTGAAGGTAATTAAAGAGAGGGAAAGTCATCTCGGTGCAGTGATCGATTCTGAATACTTTAAATACTTTAAAAAGCAACATATCAAAGACAAAGTTAACGAATGGGTGGCGGAAGTTAGGCTACTAGCTAAATTGGCAAAGACTGAACTGCAGGCGGCATATGCCGCATTCATATATAGTGTTAAACACAAATAACATTACATATTAAGGACGGTACCGAACATCACCGAATTATTAAGTCCTCATGAAGAAACCATCATAAATGAGCTAATTCCGGCCATCACCAACGGACGGATATCAAACAAACAGGAAAGAAAACGAATTGAACTTCCACCAAGAATGGGAAGGCTAGACATCTCAAACCCGCTAAACCTTGCCAACACAAAACACCAAAACTCCATGAAACTCGCGTCCTCCCTGACAAACAACATCGATTTACAAGATCAACAGAAGGAGGCTAACGTGGATGAAATCAGAGAAATTAAAAGAAACATATCGAAGGGGAGGGAAGTGAGGCAGAAGTAGGAGCTTCGGATCATATTAGATCAGCTATCGAATAATATGAAAAGAAAGATAGCAGTGGCAGAGGAAGGTGGGACATCCAATTGACTGACAGCACAACCAATCAGGGCATAGGGATTCAATCTAAACGAGAATTCACGGATACCATTTCCCTGAGGTATGGATGGCCATTGGAAAGGCTGCCTAACAGATGTTCCTGTGATACACATTTTGATCCTAATCATGCGATGATATGCAAACAGGGTGGATACATCTGCATGAGACACGACGAGATAAGGGATCGGGAGATATGCAAGGATGTGACCATCGAACCCAGTAGGAGGAGGAACTTCAGGCACCGCACTTCCAACACATCAGATGAAGCGCAAGTGGATGTCAGCGCAAGAGGTTTCTGGACACGGGGACAACTGGCATTTTTTTGACATACGAATATTTGGTCCAATAGTCCCGTTACAATAACCTAACTATTGAGGCGTCCCACTGAAATGAAAATTTGACTACCAGGATGTACGAGGAGTGTATACAAAATGTGGACTAGGGCTCATTCACTCCACTAGCGTTCAAGACTTCAGGTGGGATTGGTCCAGGGGCAAAGACATTCTTCGATCGTCTGGCAGAGATGATGGCAGAAAATAAACGACAACCGAAGAACAGTATTGTGACGTGGATGAGATGTAGACTGTCATTCTCACTCTTAAGCTCAGCTCTCCTATGCCTGAGAGGTACCAGGTCCCCCACACCCGAAATCGGCACATAAGCAAAACCTCGATTTTGAGCAGACTGTAGTAGAAAATAGGATAAAGAACTTCTGTATTAGGCTTCATTAAAGTAAAATAATACAGAATATAAAAGGGTAGTCGACCACAGTCATTGGCGAGAGAGGGGCCAATGAACTGTCTGTGGGAGACAGATCCTGACTGCTCCCAACTGCTTTCACCACAGTTCCATAAGGATGGTCTTAGAAAATAATAAAATAAATAAAGTAGTAGCAGTAGTAGTAATGGTGGTGGTTTGATTGGGTCCTCTCTCTCTCTCTCTCTCTCTCTCTCTCTCTCTCTCTCTCTCTCTCTCTCTCTCTCTCTCTCTCTCTCTCTCTCTCTCTCTCTCTCTCTCTCTCTCTCTCTCTCTCTCTCTTTCTTATTTTTGGTGGGGGTTTGTCATGGATATGTAAATCAACTTCGGGCTAGGGATCAAAGAAATAATGGTATAGTAATGGTTTAGTAGGGAGGGATAGAGGGTGTGTGAAGGGACAGGGACTATACATTGATATGTGTATTCGGAATAAATGCAGTTAATAAGAATTATTAAGGCTTAGAATTACGATTTAGAATATTAGTCTTGTTAGCCAGCAATACTAGAAAGAGCACAAGTGTTAGAAATAAATATATTTATGATATACCTGTGTGGTGCAATAGGTTTGGTTCCCGCCTCACTAGTATAAAACCTCCACTTTCGAATGATGATTGACACTTGTCCTGGCTGTCCATGTAAGTCAGGCAAAGGTGATGGCTTCGGCACGGACAAAGGGGGAGAAATGTGGAGATCTTGGAGGGGGGATGGGGGGAGCAAGCAAAGGGGGGGAATGGGTAGAGATGAACCAAGATGGAATACGGGGAGATGTGAGGTGAGGGGGGGAGAGGATGTTATCTTCAAGAGAAAAGGAGAGGGGAGTGGAAGGGGAGTTGGGGGAGGGGAAATGGAGGGGAGTGGGGAGGAAATATTAATGGAACGTGATGGCGAAGGGGAGCGAGTGGGGGAGGAAAGGATTATTGGCAGAGAAGACGGAAATGGATGTTGTAAAGTTGGAAATGTTAAGAGAAAGGAATGAAAAGGGGGCAGGGAGGGAAGGGAGGAGGAAGAGGAGGAGGAGAGAGAGAGGGCAGGAGGATTGAAAATGCTTCTTCCTTGTATATATACTCCGAGATGATGCGAGTCAATGGCGGGAATTGGGGGAACACAGAAAACCGCACTCACAGAAAACGGACACGGTTTTTCAAAATTTCAAATCGAGATGGAGACGTTAGAGACTTTAAAGACGTTACAGAGGGAGAGAGAGAGAGAGAGAGAGAGAGAGAGAGAGAGAGAGAGAGAGAGAGAGAGGTGGTTGCTGTGGAATCGGGAGAAATGGAGGAAAGAAGCGGAGAAAGATGTGAAAGAATGTTGATGAGATGCAAAGAGAATAGATTCACAGAAGGAATAGTATTTGGATCTTGCTGGTAATTAATACGACAGGCGAGTGTGGCGGAGAGGAAGTGGCTGGAATATGTAATAGGAGAGAGAGAGAGAGAGAGAGAGAGAGAGAGTCATTTCCAGAGATAGAAATGGAGAGCAAAGATGGAAAGGAAGAACTAGAACGAGGGGGGAAACAAGAAGGGAGACTGGAAGAAGAAGAAGAGGAGGCGGAGGAGGAAGAAGACGATGAAAGGAAAGAGAATGACGCAGAGTTGGGATTGAGGGAGAGTGATATTACAAAGCAGTTGAAAGGTCGGACGTATGGCAAGTCGAAGCTCTTGGACAGTCCCACTGCCAACATCTTCTGTCATCTCTTTCTCTCTCTGTCGCGTCCTTCTCTGTCATCTCCCTCTCAGTCAGATCTTTCTCTGTCATCTCCCTCTCAGTCAGATCTTTCTCTGTCAGTTCCATCTGTCATTTTCTCTGTCACCCCTTCGGTCATCTCCCTCTATGTCAACTCCCTTTCTGTCATTTCCATCTGTCATCTTCTCTGTCATCTCCCTCTATGTCAGCTCCCTTTCTGTCATTTCCATCTGTCATCTCCCATTATCATCTCCCTCCCTCCCTCCCACCATCCCTCCTCCTCGAGTACCTCCTCCTCCAACATAACATCCCCTCCAGCATTACCCTCCTTCCCCTCAGCACCTCCACCCCCCAACTCCGTTTCTTCCTCCAGCATCTTCGTTTATGTCTCCCTCGCCCGACTTCCGTTTTCTACACACTTCATTCCTGATTCCCATTTTTCATCAAAGCAACCCCATTGCTGTAACTCCTTATCTTACTTGGTCCATGTGTATGTGCACGTCCTGTTCTTCGTTTCCCCCCCCCCCTTTCCTTCGGCACACGCTGCTGATTGAAATAATGTAACATTAGCCATAACAAAATCTTCAAAGGGACTCGAGTAAAGGGGATATCCCCCCCCCACACATGCGTTTACTCCATAGTTGCCTGCATACATTCCCCGCTCCCATGTCTATCTCCCCCCTTCCCCCTCCCCCTCCCCCTACCCGTCACGCACTTATGCTTAGTGTCAACCTCCGTCAACAATCTTTTTACCCTCTCTCTCTCTCTCTCTCTCTCTCTCTCTCTCTCTCTCTCTCTCTCTCTCTCTCTCTCTCTCGCTCCCCCTTTGTCTCTCTCTCTCTCTCTCCCTTTGTCTCTCTCTCTCCCTTTGTCTCTCTCTCTCTCCCTTTGTCTTTCTCTCTTCTTTTTTTTAACATACGCACGCATACAAATTATACACTAATTGGTTGGAAAGTGTTTGGTAAACATAATAAAATCCTGAGAGGCTCTCTAGATTTATGTTTGAAACGTTTACAATCAATGCATTCTGCCAGCAATAATCTACGGATGTGAGACTTGGAAACTGACGAAGGCGGTGGAAACAAAGCTAAGGACTGCACAGATGAGAATGGAGAGATCAATGATGGAAATAACACTGAGAGACCGAAAGAGAGCAAGTTGGGTGAGAAATGGAGGGGAATGTGTGTGTGTGTGTGTGTGCGTGTGTGTGTATGTGTGTGTGTATGTATGTATGTATGTACATGTATTACCAGTGCATACCACTACTGACCCGCACACATACACGCTCACGTACACACAAACTCACACTCGCACATAAACGCCCGCACCTCTCTCTCTCTCTCTCTCTATCTCTCTCTCTCTCTCTCTCTCTCTCTCTCTCTCTCTCACACACACACACACACACACACACACACACACACACACACACACACACACACACACACACACACATTCCCCTCCATTTCCGCCGAGGATGCGGTGTTGCGTCTTTTTGTCTCTCTCTTGCCCGGCGATGTCGACTCCGGGCCCGGGACTTGGGTCGTAAATATCCGGGCGTATTATTATCCGGGGAGTTTCACTTCACGGCTTCAGGGAACGCGGGGAGTAGGGAGGGGAGAGGAGGTAACTGAAGGGGGGGAGGACAGGGGGAGTGCTGGGGAGGGATGTGTGGAAGGAGGAGAAACGTGAATGTCGAGAGAGGAGGGGGGGAGGTGCGTGTACACTGGGGCGTAGCAGTAGTTATAGTAACTATTGCCTTCAGTCCCACTGACTGGAAACTCACAGCCCCACAGTATTCGGCAACGATCCCCGACTCCCTCGTCGCCATCCATACCAGGATGGGTTAAGCAGCAGTGATGCGATGCAAAGAATGTACCGTTGCCTCAGGGGGTAGGCCGACGATCCTGCAGCGGAGTACGAAGGTCGATCTCGTCCTCGCAAGGTTGACCTTGAGGGAGTGAAGGGGACGCGACTCGGGCCTCCGGGCCACGGTCGGCCTTGAAGGAGAGAGGCAGGAGGCCAACTGTGCCTCGGGGGGGAGGTGGGGGGGCAGGTGGTGGAGGGCCAAGATGGAGGCCAGGTGGTGCGTTGCTCACCAGCGCCCCCCCCCCACACCACGCCACCCTTCACCTCTTTTTTTTTTTCTATCTTCGTTTCTTCCATTGTTCTTCCACCTCGTCCTTCTCCCAACCTCTTTTCGTCCCTTGTCCACCTCCTCTCTTCTCCTCTCCGCTCCTTCTCCCCCTCTCCTCTCCGCTCCTTCTTCCCCTCTCCTCCTCTCCGCTCCTCCTCTCCTCTCCTCTCCTCTCCTCTTCGCTCCTTCTCCCCCTCTCCTCCTCTCCTCTCCTCTCCGCTCCTTCTCCCCCTCTCCTCCTCTCCTCTCCTCTCCTTCTCCCCCTCTCCTCCTCTCCTCTCCTCTCCGCTCCTTCTCCCCCTCTCCTCCTCTCCTCTCCTCTCCTTCTCCTCCTCTCCTCTCCTCTCCGTTCCTCTTCTCCGCCCCTGCTCCTCCTCTCCTCTCCTCTCCTTTCCTCTCCGCTCCTCTTCTCCGCCCCTTCTCCCCCTCTCCTCCTTCACTTCTCCGCTCATCTTCTCCGCCCCCTTCCCTCCTTCTCCTCCTCTCCTCTCATCTTCTCCGCCCCCTCCCCTCCTCTCATCTTCTCCGCCTCCTTTCCTACTCCACTTCTACTTACCCCTCTCTTCCTCCTCTCTTCCCGCTCCTCCTCTTCCTCTTCCTCTTCTACACCTACTCCTCCCCTTCCCTCGGGTGTTATTCTCCTCTTCGCTACGGTAGGGGAACCTCAAACCTCCCCAGCCCCGGGAGTTGAAAAGGATCCTCGAGTTTAAGCCGCAATAGAAGCCGCAAACGACATCAGCCTATACGAAACCATTAAGGGAAACTAAGATCTAGTGACTAGGACGGCAGTAGTACAAAAAGTCATGAATATATGTACAGTGAGAGACATCTTCCCAGATTTGTCCGGGAAAAGATTAAACGTGGCGAAACATTATGATCATTGGCTAAAGACGACCAGCCAATGCTCATAATGTTTCGTAATGTTTAGTGTATCTTCGGACAAACCTAGAACGATTATGTTCTCTCGCTGTACGTCTCTCTAGAATCTTTTGATGTCGACCAAACATGGTAAGGTGCGTGTAATGGTGTCAGTAAATACTTGCTTTGCAAAAGGACTCCTTGCCGAGGAGGAAGGGAAATGGCCGCAGAGTCCAGGAGGAAGAGCATCTTTCGCTGCTCTAAAGTCCGACCCCCCCCCTCACCTTCTCTCCTCTGTCTCCCCCTCCCCCTCCTCTCCCGCCCCACCCTCTCCCGTCCCCCTTTCCCCCTCTCCACCCCCTTCCTTCTCTTCCTCTCCTCCCCTCCCCTCCCCTCCTTTCCTCCCCTTCCCTTCTTTCCTCCCCTTCCCTTCTTTTCTCCTCTCCTCCCCTTCCCTTCTTTTCTCCTCTCCTCCCCTTCCCTTCTTTTCTCCTCTCCTCCCCTTCCCTTCTTTTCTCCTCTCCTCCCCTTCTCTTCCCTTCTTTCCCCTCTCCTCCCCTTCCCTTCCCCTTCCCTTCTTTTCCCCTCTCCTCCCCTTCCCTTCTTTTCCCCTCTCCTCCCCTCTCCTCCTTTTCCCCCTCTCCTCTCCTCCCCTCCTTTTCCCCTCTTCTCCCCTCCTCTCTCACCTTTCCCTCTCTCCTCTCCTCCTCTCTCTTCCTTCCTTCGCACCTCTCCCCCCCTGCACCGGGCCCCGCCCCCGTTACTCCATGGTGGAATGTATAGTCTAGGGGGGGGGGCTTGCTTCCTGAGTTAAGGGTTCCCTCCTGCTCTGTGGCAGAAGCTTTACTTGCGCTGCAGCTGTACGTTAAATCGCGCAGCTGCACTTCGAGGCCACCGTTTCGTGGTCTTAGTCTATGGCATGGCGTCTTTCGGACCCCCTCCCCTCTCCCCCCACTCCCTCTGGAGACAAGCAGGGGGGGGTGCGCCTCGCTTCCCCCCCCCCCATCCCGCCCTCGTCCGAGCCTTGTTCGCTTTTTTTTTTTTTTTTTACTTGGGAAAACAAGTCTTCGAGGAAGATGGAGAGGCCTTTAAGATGAGGTTGGATATAAAGACAAATAAATAACACATTTCCAGGTGGCATAGAGGTGGCCCTTCGATAAGCCTTGGCTGCATCACTATAGTGTGATATAGATACTTCACACTGGTCTGTCTGTGATACGCAGACACAGTCTAGGCTGTCAGGGCTTCTGCGTTTCTGGTAGCGTTACTGTGATTGTTCTTACGAGTGGCACACTGGCACTGTCTCGTGCCTCTGATGGCACGCACGCCGAAATGCCCCGTCGAGGTGAGATGGAAGCGTTTTGCTCCGGGAAGAGATCTTCTTCTCCTCTCCTCTTCGTCCTCTTCTCCCTGGGCCGTCATCGTCATTGTCGTCGTCATCATCATCATCATCATCATCATAATTATCATCATCATTGTTTTCGTCCTCTTCCTCCTCTTCCTCTTTTTCCTCCACTTCCTCCTCTCTCTTAATTCTCCTCTTCCTCTTCTCCCTCCTCTTCCTCTTCTCCTTCTTCCTCCTCTTCGTCCTCTTCTCCCTGGGCCGTTATGGTCATTGTCGTCGTCATCATCATAATCATTATCATCGTCATCATCATCATCATCATCATTGTTTTCGTCCTCTTCTTCCTCCTCTTCCTCCTCTTCCTCCTCTTCGTCCTCTTCCTCTTTGGGATCTCCTCAGACACGCTTTCCGCCAACTGTTTATTCTGCTTTTCACCCAACTTCTTCCGCCGACCGCTGCACCATCTCCTCCGTACTTAACGACCAATTTGGGTCATCCCAGTGAACCAGAGACGCTTGGGCGTTAATCTCATAGTTACACATTGGGTCGCCACCCCATCCCACCCCACCTGGCCACCTGCCAATGCTACGCAACCGCCCTGCAATCAACTTTCTTGTTTGTTTTTTTGTTTGTTTTTATCCTCATGCTTATGGTATGTAATTTTCCCCTGTTTACCGACTCTCATTTCTCATTCTATTCTTCCTTCTTCCCTTCATTTGATCTCCCCAGTCCTCACTTTCCTCCCCAGTTCCTCCCTCACGACGGGGATTTGCTCAACAGAACCTAGCCCGTCCGCTAGCATATGTATTCCATATCAATAACCTCGCTACAGTATACGGTCTCCATGTTCATGAACAAAATAAAATTACTTTTTTTCCTAGCGCACTCTGAGTTGTCTTGTTCCGCTATCAGCTCCCCACCACCACCACCTATTCCTCCTCCTCCTCCTCCTCCTCCTCCTCTCCCCATCACAACTCTAACCACCCCCTCTTCCCCCAGCCCCCTCCTCTCCTCCCCCTCCCCGTACTGTGCGTGCTTCTCGTATGTGGCATTATCTTTATCTGGTTCTGCTTTGCCTCAGGGCCACTGGTGCGTCGGGGGACGGGGGGGGGGGTAGGAGACCATAACAGTTCCTTACTTCGTGAGGATCCGTCGTGGAACCGTGCTGGCTACTTTCCTGGAGTAGATAATCTATTCCCTCTCTCGCTTTCGATGATAACGGTGCTCCCTCTTCCCGGGGGAAACTGCTCCTCTGTTGGGGAAGTCTACGGGCTTATCCTTCGTAGGGAGAATGGTAGACATTTGTCCTCGAAGGAGATGTGGGGGGCGGGGAACGGGGAGGGGGGGGTTCGCCAGTCCTTAGTATAACTGACGCCAGCATGATTCTGTTAGTAGCTGACAACGATCTTTGCGTGTTTGTTTTCTGACTTTTTTTGTGTGAACGATAAGGCTTGGGGGGGTGATGTCTGCCATTCACGTCCAAAGACACACCGCTATCCTGAAAGAGGTGAGGTGGAGAAATTTGCAGGAGTGACGTGGCAGAAGTTGGCACCGTCGAACGAAGAGGTATGGGAGAGGCTTTCGTTCAGTAGGGGACTCCGAAGGACTGTCATGGAAACCAATGTACGTATTAAAGCTATATACAATGTTTTAACATCAACTAATGTAGCGCCCTCCTTATAAGGGGAAAAGGCTTTTTGGTATATGTATATTTTGAATTATTGATACAAATCCGTCAGTAAATAATTTAATTAAATTGTCTATATCAGGTTAGTAGTGAACGCTCGGGAGAGGTTTGCCAATGTTAGAAACATTGACAGCATTGTTATTATTATTGCCACTAAATATGTCCTAGAAAATGATCGGGTAAACGAAATTGTCCAGCATATTTTATTTTCCTGACACGGTCGGAAAGTTTCTCGCGAATGGTGCTCGTGTCCTACGATGATCTCCATGCTCGTATATTGCACTACCATCGGTCCGTTTCTTCCCCGTTTGTAAGAATCTCTTCTACCATCGCCCCTATAAAGATAGTGAGAGGGGAAGGGTTCTTGGAAGAGAGAGAGAGAGAGAAGGGAGGGAGAGGAGTGTGCGTGTTTCAGTGTGTACTGTGATGTTTATTGCAGAGCTTCGACTGAGTTACTTGGCGCACCCGCGTCGTCTCCCGTTGGTGCTCCGTGGACTGCTGTCGCCGTCGCCTCACTCACTCACAGGCTTATCGCGCCCGATTTTCAATTGTAGTCGGGTTTTGTCGTATCTCGAGAGTTGCTAGCGTCGCGTGTGAGAGCTGGCGTTGGTGGTGGTAGTAGTGTGAGAGTTGGTAGCGTTGGTGGTGGTTGTGGTGATAGTGAGAGCTGGCGTCGGCGGTGATAATGTAGTTGTAAGAATGGTGGTAGTAAAGAGGCTGGTGGTGACTTGGTAATGGTGACAATAAGCGAGAAGGCTTGTATTATGGTGATAGCGTATACTTTCGTAGCAGGAGACGAAAACTATGATGATGAAGGCGAACGGGGATGATAGGTCCGAATGACGCGTGCCAGAATTTATCCGGGGAAAAAATCCGGAGATTATATGTGGTGATTGTGTTGGTAGGAACAGCAGTCAACGCGCGCAGCAGTAGTTACTGTTAATGCCGCTTTCAGCATGCAATGTGCACCAGTCAGCAGATCCGTTTAACTAAACCTGTTCACGAATGCCAACCATAATCCCTTCAAAGCTGGGAGTCATCGGTTGTGTTCAATGGAATCGTCTGTTACAAGTTGAACAAGATGTTCAAAGTCCTTCATGGTCTTAAAGGGATAGTTGGAAAGCAGTGGCCTCTCTCTCTCTCTCTCTCTCTCTCTCTCTCTCTCTCTCTCTCTCTCTCTCTCTGTCTCTCTCTCTCTCTCTCTCTCTCTCTCTCTCTCTCTCTCTCTCTCTCTCTCTCTCTCTCTCTCTCTCTCTCTCTCTCTCGCTCTCTCTCGCATACATGATCTCTGAGCTCTCATCCGGGAAGGTAGTAGCTGTCTATGACGACTTCAACACGTGATCCAAACTCATGGTGAACAACACGCACGCACGCACACAGGGAGGGAAAAATTGGGGGGTGTCGAAGTTCTAAGGTACGTTGGGTTCAGGTTGCGACGTTAGAGGAGGGTAAGGTGGGGGGGGGAATCCAAATTGAGTTTGGCGTCGGTGCCAAGCCTCCGGCAGGAGTTGGTGTCGGGTTTTAATCCAAGCATGGGTTCACAACTTTCCCTTTTGATGGATGGCAATTAGGAGGCTAATGGACTGAGGTTGTTGGGAGAGGCTTTTGTTCTGTATGGGACTCGCGAGTGGATGGCGACGGGTTCAGTAATACCCTGATGTATATCAATTCTCGATAAAGAAAGAAAAAGGAATTGGCGCCACAGAGGAGGATAGGTGATGGAGGGAGCAAGTGTTTGCTGAGTGGACCTTGCGAGATGGTAGGCGCGAAAGAGGAAGACAAGTGGCGATATATACCAAAGGCTTTTCCCCCCTTACAATGGAGGTATATAAAAAAAAGGCATAGAAATCACTTCCACCCATTCCATCCCATACGTTCTCCACTCCCCTCTACCCTCTTCCCTCCCTATTATCTTGGCACCTCCTGGATGACGAGACAGAAAAGTTTGCAGGAGTAACGTGGCAGATGTTGATGCAGTCGGCGACTCGTGGAAGTAGCTGGGAGAGACCTTCGTTCAGCAGGGGATTTTGAAGATGCTGAAGCCTGAATGGTGGCGTGTTTTGCTGAGACGACGGTTTTGGTGATAATGATGGTGGGAGTGGTGGGAAAGCTGGTGAGTGGGGGAAGAAGTGGTGGTGACAGCATACATGTCTTAATGCCTGTGGCTGCAGTAGGGATAATTCTTGTCGCCAGGTATTGTTTTATCGAGGTGGTCTTTGATGTGCCGCATCAAGAGCGGTGATGTGATGATGACGGATGTATTGATACTGAAGGTGGTAAGTCACGTGGGTAGCTGAATAAAATCACCTGGCGGCAGTCGGCCTGAATAGAAGGATAATATCACTCGTAATAAAATCGTATATTGTATCTTCACTTCCTTCCATATAATTTTCTCTCTCCTCCCCCTCTCTCCTCTCTCTCTCCCTCTCTCTCTCTCTCTCCCTTCCTCTCTCTTTCTCTCCCTCCCACCTCTCTCTTTCTCTCCCTCCCACCTCTCTCTCTCTCTCTCTCTCTCTCTCTCTCTCTCTCTCTCTCTCTCTCTCTCTCTCTTTCTTTCTCTCTCTTTCTCTCTCTTAGTACACGCACGCATACACGCGCGCACACACACACACGCACGCATACACACGCGCATACATACACTCATGCATACACGCGCGCACACACACACACGCACCGAGTTATATGTACATACAGCCATCAAAAACTATTTTGATCCGTTCTTGACGCAGTGTTTCTTTTTGTCTCCGAAGCCAGATATTTTTGTTGGATCAAAGGCTGCCTGCCTGCCTGCCTTCCTGCCATCTCCTCGGCGGCCTCCAACCGAAGCTGGAAGTCATCGGTTGGAAGGAAGGAAGGAAGGGATGCGGCCGCGTGTAGCAGTGGGTGGTGACACACGTAAACAACTCCCTTGACCCTCCCCTTACCCCCATTATCCCCCTTATCCCCTTTATACCCTTTACCCTCTTCCCCCTATTCCCCTCATTCCCACCTTTCCTCCTTTCCCCCATTTCCTCCTTTTCACCTTTCTCACTTCTTCCCCTTTCCCCCTTTCCCCTTTCTCCCCTCCTCCCTTCCCCTTTCCCCCTTCCCCTCTCTCTCATCTACACTTGCATTCATTTTTGGGTACCACTGTGGCCAGCTTCTTCTTCCCGAAGCTCCTGCAGTCTTGTTTCTTCAACGTCGAAGACTAAACGGTACGACTAAGGCCGAGCTGAGCCGAATCGATTCCCGAATTCCGCCGAAGTGGAGTGCGCACAAAATTCGGCAGACCCTTCGAGTGTCTTTTACGTCTGCGCAGCGCAGTTCGTGAGTCAGTTCGGCACAGTCAGACGCGGCCTCAGGCCTTGCGAGGTATTAAGAGATTCTTTTTTGCGTAGTAGATCTACGATCTAGAGATACGATACGCTGCCCACGTCTTAGACCTCATCCAATGTAGTACATGGAGGTGGGGAGAGCTGTTTACGTTGCTCTTGATGATATTAATGGTGACTTTTAACCTCTGCTGTACCGTAGCTGTGGTGACGTCATCCAGGGATATATATATATATATATATATATATATATATTTTATGGTTTATTTATTTACTTATTTCTATGGAGAGGGTGGGGGGACGTCCAATGAAAACTTACTTGATAATGGATAATGGTAATATTACGAGTTACTGTTGACTAGCCCTGGACCACTTTAGACCGTGGTGGCCTTTGTAGTTTTTATTCTGGCCGTCTCAGATGACCTCGTTCTTTTTGGGTGTGCGTGCGTAGGGGGGGGGCACCTCGTACTTACTTGGTCACCAGCTTGTTCGATCGCGTCAGAAGTGATCCGACATGGGCTTCGTTTTGTTGTTCGAGTTTGAGTGTTTGACCAAGCCATGGCCAGGCGTATCGAGACGCTCTGGACGCTTGCCATGCACATCATGTCAGATCAATATGCAAACATTCGTCCGTTGAGCCAAGAAGGAGTCTGGTACTCATAACCCAGTAAGTCGTACTTGAGGCGACGGCGCTCGAGTCACTATTCTTGTTCTTCCTCCCTTTATCGATCGGAGAGTCGCTTCGTTCCAAGATCGTTTTTATCTCCTGACACCATCGCGTCTGGGACGGAAGGCGTGGGAGTCCAACCGTCCGTGGACGCCCCGGGGGGTGGGTGGGGGGTGCCATGGTGGTGCCCCGGGGTCGGTGGGGGGAGGAGGAGGGTTGCAAAGGGCGGGGGGTCGCCTTTTTTTTCGAAATTCGGGAGTGAAGAATCACTCCCACGGGCGTGATTCTTCACTCCCGAATTTCGAGAAAAAAAAAACTTGGCCTCTTCCCGCAAGAAAACAGCCTCGTTCGTTTTCGAGTCACAGCCTTTTGAGCTCGAGCTTCTTTTGAGTTTGAGCATTTCTGAGTTTGGGCTTTCCCGAATTGGTGAGTTTCAGTTCGAGAACGCGGGAGCGCGGTTTGGGGCGCTCCCCGCCGCCAGTGATGATAAAGCACGTAGGGATTGGGGGGTTTGGGGTTGGGGGGGCTAGGAAGATATTTTTCGAGGGGGAAATGGAGAAGTAAGGGAACGGGCGAAGTGTTAACGGAAATGCGATGTGTCGGGAATGACCGAGATATATTGAGATTGGGAGGAACTTACTGCGTGAGGGAGTAGGGAGCGGGAGTGTGTTCTTGAGGGATTGGGTGTTCTGGGGGAAGAGCGAAATGGGAGTACGGGTCGTGGAGCAGAGAAGGGGGTCGGGGTAGTTAGTTCTTTAGAGGAACTGTATGGTGAAGGTTTCAACGAAAAGGTCTTACATGGTGGTCATTAGGTCTGCGAGGCGGAGATTACGGAAGGAGTTGGTTTGGTGATGATGGCGACGAAGACGACGACGAGGAGGAGGAGGAGGAGGAGGAGGAGGAGGAGGAGGAGATGGAACCGTTGCTCTATCGTCGTCTTGGTGCAATTGAAGGAAGTGGAGAACCGGTGTGGGGTCCGGTGATTGAGCGAGATGGATACGTTGGGAGGAGAGTTGTATGATTGTGAGTACATTTTCTGCACACACACACACACACACACACACACACACACACACACACACACACACACACACACACACACACACACACACACACACACACACACACACACACACACACACACACACACACACACACACACACACACACACACACACACACACACACACACACACACACACACACACACACAAAAGGTGTTTGCAATGGGAAACTTGTTCGCAAATAGAGTTCGTAAACTCATTTCTTAAAAGATAAATAGATAGAAAAAATAGATAAATCGTGAGCATATGGCTTGCTAATGCCAACGAAATTGGACGAGCACGTCACTTTGATTTATTTATCATATTTTTATTTGTTTGTATTGTGTGTGTGTGTGTGTGTGTCTATATACATATATATATATATATATATATATATATATATATATATATATATATATATATATAATATTTGTTATGGGGGAATGTATTTTTCTATGTAATTCTATGTATTATGTTATGAAGGAGTGCATTTTCTATATGTACTATGTAATCTCATTGCATGGTTTCATTCTGGCATCGGGAATGATCAATGTCTCAAATGCATTGGCTCAAGGGTAGATTAATTAAGATAAATGTAGTAGACTGTGTTGTCGCGGGGGAGGGAGTTCTGGAGCGGTGAGTTCTGCTTGGAGACGGGAACAGGTGAAGGCGCTTGGGGGCAACCTTCCCTTGTAGTCAGTGTTAATAGTTGCTTGTAACAGAGTTGAGCCAGTGCAGGTGGGGAACGATGTATACTCTATATTTTCCAAACATGTTGAATCGTTGATTGTATATATTTCTTGTACTATCAAATGTCATAATATTCATGTACAACTCAACCGGCTTTTCGCCATGTCTACATTTCGCCGGCTTTCTTTAAAAATCACCTCTTATTTAGTTTATAATTTAGGTATTTCCTAATAATTAAAACTTTGAAATGTATCAACTTTCTCTTTCCGACAAATTCTTGAAATATTGAATGATTATTAAATATGAGGTAAAGAAGCCACTTGGAGAAACAGACAAATGCAAATTACTGAAGAACTTAGTTATCTTTTGGGCTCAAGTCCTCTCACTTTGAAATTCTCTTTATGTCTCTCGGAGCCCGTAAGTTATCAGGATTGAGAGTTGTAGGAGATTCAGTGGCATAACAATATATATATATATATATATATATATATATATATATATATATATATATATATATATATGTGTGTGTGTGTGTGTGTGTGTGTGTAATTTTTTTATGGACGTGTTATTTTGGACATTGACATGATGTGTTGGCGATGGAGTCCAAGAATGGCTGGGAGTTAAGGAGCCGCCCACCACTCTTTGCCGATTGGAGTGTTTGCCCAAGGTGACGTCACGGAACTCATATAGATAATGCTCATGGACATGGGCTTCGAATTCCTTTCAAGAACTTTCGAAACGGAAGCCGGATTTCAGGGAATGAATTCAAATCGCGGTGATGAGTCTGTAAGTTGACGGAAACTGTGTATTAATACTTTATATTTAACTAGAGTCTTGTAAAATTTATATGACGTTTTAAGTAGTTTTGCCACCATTTGCCCGCCCACCAGCCAGGTGTGTCGTTGCTCCCCGCCCCCACCTTCTTTAATGGTGGGGGGAGGAAGAGCCCCCCCTCCTCTCCCCGGACCCTCCCGTCTTCTGGTTCTGTAAATATGAATATTCGCCAGCTGTTTGTTGATGTTTGTGTTTTTGTCAAAGTCGCGTCCTGTGCTTCGCGTGTTTGTCGAGGATGGGGTTGGGGGGGAGGGAGAGGATGCTGTGTGTTGATTGGCATTGGGGCAAGTGGGACAGAGAGCAAGAGAGCAGAGCGGGGGGGGTGATGGGGAAGGCAGTGGAGCTTCAGATGGGTGATGGGGGTAATGGGTTGCACAAGGGGAAGGGGCTTTGCAAGAGGAAGGAGGGGAAGGTGCTCCACGATGGGGATGAAGGGAAGTATCCACATGAGGGGACGAAGGGAAGGGGATACACGAGAGACACAAAGTGAAACTGGCCTTAGGAAGGGGGATGAAGGGAAGGGGCAATACGAGGGGAATGAGGGGAAGGGAGGTTGCGATGGGGATGAAGGGGAATGGGATGGAAGGGGCTCGTGGATGAGATGAGACTGAGATGAAGAAGAAGAGAAAGGAGACCAGTAGTGCATTGTGCACATAGAGATAGTGTTGATCCCCGAAGGTGGCGGGGGGAACACGAAGACGAATGAAATCGCCCGGTGGCACCCAGAATTGAAGTTAAGAATTAAGGATATGAGGAAGCGGGGATGGGAGTTGAGGGGAGGCAGGCGGATGAGGATGAGGAAGTGAGGAGAGCATTACATTGGAAAAGAATAGAATTGATCCTTGGATAATTTAATTGGAGCCCCCCCATTTATTTTTGTTTTTTATTTCTTATTTGTTACTTGTTTTTTGTTTACTTGTTAATCTGCCCAAAGTTAACAAAGTTAATCATAGAGAAGGATTATGATGTGAGGGGTAAAGGAGGGAGGCAGGGTTTGTATTTCGCCGTCGATAACCAGCGCTTCTATCCTGCGAGAGAGATTTGAGGAGGGCAGTGACAGAAAGGAAGGATAGTTTGAAATTAAAATTTTTCACCATTCTTCATTCTTCTGCAAGTGGAATCTTCAGTCGTAAGACATTGTTGCGTGGGTCTGGTCCGTAGTGGTGTCACTAAAGTCTCGTATAAGTACTGACTGTGTATAACTTATGCGGTCAGTAAAAATCTCCCCCACCCCTATCCCGGTAAGGAAGGGCTATGACACGTGATAAGGTAGCGAGTTGGAAGGGAAGGAGATGGAGAGGCACCTCCATCTCCTCCCCTCCCCTCCCCTCTCCTCCTCTCCCCTCCACTCTCCTCCCTTCCCCTCCACTCTCCTCCCTTCCCCTCCACTCTCCTCCCTTCCCCTCCACTCTCCTCCCTTCCCCTCCACTCTCCTCCTCCTCCCCTACTCTCTCCTCCCTTCCCCTCCCCTCTCCTCCCTTCCCCTCCCCTCTCCTCCTCCTCCCTTCCCCTCTCCTCCTTTCTCCACTCTCCTCCTCCTCTCCTCTCTCCTCCCTTTCCCTCCACTCTCCTCCCTTCCCCTCCCCTCTCCTCCCTTCCCATCCACTCTCCTCCTCCCCTCTCCTCCCTTCCCTTCCACTCTCCTCCTCCCCTCCCCTCTCCTCCCTTCCCCTCCACTCTCCTGCCATCCCCTCCACTCTCCTCCCTTCCCCTCCACTCTCCTCCTCCTCCAGCCTCCCCACCCCCCTCCCCTCGCCGTCGCCAGCTGTTTCCCGGGTGATGGCTGGGCCGACTTTTTTTTTTTTTTTTTTTTTTTTTTTTTTTTCTCGTGAATTTAATCCTCTGCACCTTGACTCGCTCCTGTTCTCAGACCTTGCCACCCCCCTCCCCGTCCTCCCTCCTCCTCCTCCTCCTCCTCCTCCTCCTGCTTGCTTTTTTCCCCGTCAACATCCCGACACTGTCCCCGCCGCTTCCTTTTCTCCTTATAATTCTCACCGCGTTGTTCTTGTAATTGTCCTTTGTCGTTTTTGTCTTCCTTCCCCCTCGTCTTTCTTTGGTCATTTTCTTATTCCTCCTTACCTGGTCTTCTTGTTCTCCTGCCCCTCCTCATTTTCTTCCAAATCTTCCTTCTCCTCTTCCTCTTCTGTCTCCTCATTTTACTTCTCTTCCTCCGCATCCCCATTTCCTCCTCCTCCTCCTCCTCCAGCCTCCTATCTCGTACTCCCGCCTCCTATCTCGTACTCCCGCCTCCTCCATCTCCTCTTCCTCCTCATTTTACTTCTCTTCCTCCTTCCTCCGCATCTCTTCTTTCTCTTCCTCCACTATGTCCTCTTCCCTTTCATTTTACTCGTACTTCTCTATCTCCTTGTTCCGCATCTCCTCTTCCTCCTCCTCCTCCTCCACCACCTCCTCTTCATTTTCTTTTCCTCCTCCCTCCGCATCTCTTCCTCCTTCCTTCTCTCTCCTCCTCCTACTCCTCCTCCCCCTCTTCATTTTCTTTTTCTCCTCCCTCCGCATATCTTCCTCCTTCCTTCTCTCTCCTCCTCTTCCTCCTCTTCCTCCCTGCTCATCCTCATCGTCTTCCTCCCTGCTCATCCTCATCCTCCTTGTCGAACTCCTCAATCTAATCTCTCTCGGCCTCGTTCTCCTTGTTCTCCCAGCACCCTTCCTCGCACCCGCACCCCGGGTAGGGTTGTCCTCCAATATTTCTACA
>NC_134777.1:102957311-102982311 GCF_046742065.1 Oratosquilla oratoria | reverse complement strand
TCTCGCCTCCACCTCTTGAACAACTTGAGATGAAGGACCTGTTGGGGTCGCGGTCCTGGTTTGAGGTTCACGGTTGGGGTCGCAGGGAATCAAGGTAATGAATCGTTGTTACATTCCCGGTCGAGTAGTTTTCAAGATAACCGAATGTGATCGATAGTGTCCTGAAAATAACCGTTGTTTTTTGACCGTTATTTTTTCGAAAAAACGGAATCCGTTAAATCCGTTACTGAGTCAAGTTACTTTCCGCGGCTCGGATGACGGACATGGGAAACTATTTCACGTAGACAATATGTCAGTGGGTGACAGTGATAACTTCCTCTACAGTTTACTTTTATGAAGTTGGTGGAGTGCCGCGGCACTTGAAGGAATTATATTTCACTGCGTTGGATCGGTTTTACTTTTTCGATGTGTCCGGTTAGGTCTCTCTCTCTCTCTCTCTCTCTTTCTCTCTATGCCCCCCCCCCTCCGCTTCGTCCGTACCGGGTGCTACTCGTTCTTTCAATCTGGATGTCGCCAGGCGATTTTGTTAGTGTTCGTGGCATCCCTTGAGTAGCTATAGGCTTAATATTTTTTTATTGAAATTTTATTTATTGATTTATATGTATTTGTTTATTTTATTTATCTCCGTGATAGCCCTACGATAGCGAAAGGGATTTGTTCTTTATTCATTTGCCGGTCATCTCTTCAAGGAGGCAGGCAAGAGGTTGCTGTTGTGATTAATATGAATGCGTTTACACAAAGGGCAAAGGAGAGATCAATGATGGGAACGACGCTGAAGGACAAGGAGTTGTGCGAGGGAGCTAACTGGGGTGAAGTGTAATCGTGGAGTCTGTAAAAGGGAGGAGAGGAGGATGGGCGAAGGAGTGTCTCACTAACTGGACTCCACGAGAAGGGAAGCATGGAAGGAAACCAGGGAGAAGTTAGATTAAACAAATTGGCATAGTCGTGCGACTCGTGGAAGAGGTTGGGAGTGGCCTTTGTTCAGCAGTGGACTCCAAATGGCTGATGGAGTGATGGACAGATTGATTAATTGTATTTGCACTGTGTGATATCCATCTCGATTAAGTAACGCGCGAGCGCGCACACACACACACACACACACACACACACACACACACACACACACACACACACACACACATGTACACACACACACCACACTTGTGTATTATACACACATACATGCATCAGAAGTCTGGAAGGTTCCCGGCAGCATTATTTACAGTACTTCTGATGGTTGTGACGTTTGAGTACGTGTTTGGAGTACATTTGCAGTGCGCACATCCCAGGTCCTGACGTCATGCAGCCACCTGCCTACCCGGACTTAATGACCCATCCCATGACCGGCCTATCCTTCCTGAGGAGCGATGCAGCCCTTGTACCTTACCAAGGTACCTTAAATTAGGTTTGGGTGGAGTGTATGTAGAGAACTACATGTGGATTTCTGGGTGTGTCGGGACGAATGTGGTTGTGAACGGAGTTTTAAACCAGTGAAATCAGTTTTATATATATCCTGCATGTATGTATATATATATATATATATATATATATATATATATATATATATATATATATATGTGTGTGTGTGTGTGTGTGATTCACCACCATGGTCTTGGATCACGTGTTGGACTCGTGATCGACAGTTCTTAACCTCCCGGATGAGTGCTGAGAGCTCGTATGACGGATTTATGAGTTATACTGTGACCTTACACGCACACACACACACCCAACTCCCCGCCCACGAGAGTTGGAGTAACATCCCGCGGCACAGCGATACTGAAATTATTTCAGCCCCCCTGGGCGGGAGTGAAACCCGGACCGCCGTAGTGGCAGGCGAGAACTCTAACCACAGCGCCACGAGATGTGTGTGTGTGTGTGTGTGTGTGTGTGTGTGTGTGTGTGTGTGTGTGTGTGTGTGTGTGTGTTGCACCCCATGTATACACTTCACTGACAAACTTGGAAATATATCTCCCATCGAAAACGAAAGCCTCTTTCTTCTGTAGTGAAATGCAAAAACATTGTTTGAAAACAGTGTTGTAGCCCAAGTCAGTGCACTTTGCAGCCAGCTGAACACCGACGCCTCGTTCCTCCCTACCCCTTGGTTACATATTGCTCTTTCATTTGAAATTCATTCAGAATCCGAAGCACTGAGACATAGGTCCTTTCACACAAGATGTGCTGAAGAGGCACCACCTAATGTTCTTTCCTTCCATTGTTCTTCACGAGGAGTTCATGTTTCTCCACGTTCCCACCTTGTCTCGATCCATCATCACACGTTTTTTGCACTCTTTCGTGCCTTGCATTTCCCCTATCGTTTAGAACTCTTTCTTGGCGTTTTTAGACCCCGGCAACCCATGTAGAGTCAGGTCTAAGTAGTGTAGCACTCCCTATACATCAGGTTACAGGGACTATACTTGCTACATGACTACAAGAAACAATATTTCCCAACACCACCGAAAGTTGATTTCAGCGCACCGTTTTAAGAAACACTGATGTAGGATACATCTCTTTCTTCCCTTCACCCCTCCCATTCCCTTTGTGTTCTCACCTTTCCTGCTGTTTCCTCTTCACTCTTCCTTCCAAACCTGCCTTTCGACTCTGATTTTTCTTGTTCACTCTGTAATCATTAACATCTTCCTCCATAACCTCCACTCTTCATACTCCCATCTTCTTCCCCTTCGCCTCCCCTCCTCCTCTTCCTTTCCTCGTCCCTTCCTTTCCTTCCCCTCCTTTTCACTTTTTCTCGAGTTCTCATTTTTCTTTTTTTTCTCCATTTCCCTTCTCCATTCCCTCACTTGCCTCAGCACGTCTCTCATCTCTGTCCCCTCCATGTCTCCCATTTCCCCCCTCTTCCCCATTCTTCCTCATCTTCCTTCCCACCGCTTCCCCCTGATGATGTCCTTTTTGTCCCTAGTAGTTCTGTCCCTCCGATCTTCCACCTTCGGTCCACCTTTTTTAATTTTTTCATAACCACCTCAAGTTTTCTTATTCCCTGCTCTCTTTTCTTGTCGCCTCTTTGTTTCTCATTTCCTTCTCTCTTTTATTATACCCTGCTCTTTTTCCATTTCCCCTTTCTTGTTTCTCACCCCCTCTTCTCGTTTCTAACTCTGTTTTCCCCCTTCTGCTTCCATGACCCGCCCCTCTCTCCCCTCTCCTTATTCTTGGCACCCTGGCTTCGTCCCCGTGGCACCATCGGCCTTTAGTGCCAGCTGCTGCGTGCCAGTAGGACGTGCTAGGAGCTTAGGGGCTGAATTGCGGGGGGTACGGGGGTGAGAGCACAACAGCCGCAAATTGTCTCATATGCCCCGGTGGCGCCGATGGTACTCCATCTACCAAGTCGGGTGGTGTAAGTGGAGGTAATGCGCGCGCACACACACACACACACACACACACACACACACACACACACACACACACACACACACACACACACACAGAGAGAGAGAGAGAGAAAGAGAGAGAGGCTGAGACACCAGCCCGCTGTCGCCACCCGACACCGTAATGTTGAAGGTCGTGTCATAGGCACTGTGGGAACGGTTGCAAAGCCAACAGGGGGGTGGGGGGTGCTGCGGCGTAGACAGTGCCATGCATGTCTTTGAGAGACTTCGGAGTAGGAGACGCGTGAGTACGTGAACTTTAGATTATTTTATGGTATACTATTTTTAATTTTATTTTATTTCATATTCGGTTGATTTATTTGTTTATTTATTTATTTATCTATTTTTTATTATTCAGTTTTTTTTTTTTTTTTTTTTTTCTACACGTGTCTTTGTAATCAATGTACAGTTTTTATGTTGGGCTTTAAGGATCTTATTCCTTGCTGTGACTACATATCTGTTGGGATTCTCTTGAATTGAGAAGTGTGTGTATGAGTGTATGTGTATATATGTGTGTGTATGCTCACGTAAACATACGTATGTGCATATTATATGCATTTATACAGTGTATGTGCAAGAGGGTGGGAGTAAACTTTGTTCAGCAGCACGAGTATATATATATATATATATATATATATACATATATATATATATATATATATATATATATAGACGTGTGTGTGTGTGTGTGCGCGCGCATGCGTGTGTGTTTAATCATAGATATGCGCCCATATACGTAAACGTATATGTATGTGGGTACCATATATATTTGTATATATATATATATATACGTGTGTATGTGGATGTGTGTATATTATATATATATATATATAATATAAATGTATATGCATATTTGTGTGAGAGTGTGTGCGACTCACCATGGTCTTGGATTACGCATTGGAGTCGTGATCGACAGCTATTATCTTCCCGGAAGAGAGCTCAGAGCTCATATATGACCGATCTATGGGTAATGCTGTGACCTTACACGCACACACACACCCAACTCCCCGCCCACGAGAGTTGGAGTAACGACTCACAGCGCAGCGATACTGAAATTATTTCAGCCCTGGACGGGATTCAAACCCGGACCGCCGTAGTGGTGGCCGCGAACGCTACTATTGAGCCATCGCGTCGTGTTTGTTTGTGTGTATTTATATATGTATGTATACATGTGGACAGTGTAGTATGTATACATGTATGTATTATATATATATATATATATATATATATAATATATATATATATATTATATGTATATATATTATATATATATATATATACATATAATATATATATATATATATATATATATATATATATATATATATATTAACGTGTCCATATGGTCGTTTGCAAGCCATATGTGCTCAGTGGGCGTGAAAGAATAGCTTAATCGGGCGTGAAATATTAGCGTGAACGCCCAACGTGTAAGTACGATTTCGTGTCGCGTGTAATGCGTGTACATTTGGCGTGTAGATATATGCTGAGAGATGCGTTCCATGCTGATATTTGTCGGGTGTGTATGTGTGGTAGTGGTGGTCAGAATTATGTGAGAGGGAGGTGGATGGGAGAGCCTGGGGGGGATTTGAGAGAGAGAGAGAGAGAGGGAGAGAGAAGAAGAGAAGGCAGAAGAGAAAGTGAAGAGTGAGAATGAGAGGACATTGGAAAGGGAAAAGAGGTGGTGGAGTTTTAGTGGGGGATGAGAGAAGTGGAAGAGATGTAGAGAAAAGAGACATTGGGGTGGAAGAGGAAAGGGAGAATGGGGTTGTTGAGGTTGAAGAGAGGAGGTTAGAAGAAGGAGGAAGAGTGGGGTGAGGAGGAGAGAGGATTGGGTGGGAGAGATTGGAGGTGGAAGGCTTAGGAAAGAGAGATGGAGTGGGATTGGAGAAGGAGTGGAGTGTGGAGGAGAGAAGAGGGCTGGTAGAGATAGAAGGATGGGAGAGTTGTTGGTCCAGCGAGTGTGGTTGGGGTGGGAGGAGGTGGGGGGGGGGGCTAGCGACTGTAGTGATGAAAGCGAATCGGGCCTAGTAGAGCTCCGGCAGAGCAACGAGCCAGTCTGTTATTGTTGATTGGTAAGTGGGTTGATGGATGGATTGATACGTTGGTTGATGGATTGATTAAGAGTCAGAGTGGTTTAGGTCGTCCAGCGGCTGTAGCTGGGCGTGGCACAGGATGATTTTTTTTTTTTTTTTTTTTTTTTTTTTTAACATGCACGCTCCCAGTCGATTTTGCGTGTTCATTAACAATTAGCGTATCCGTGTGTGTTTCTGCGCTTGTACAGAACAAGCAAGAGGCGTGTTTACGAATGCCCGCCGTGTGCGTGTGTGCATGTGTGTGTGTGCATGCGTGTACACCTGGCGTGCTTTTGCCCCCCTGTACGTACACGTGTACGTACGCACCACGCACCAGCTGGCTTGCGGGTAAGAAGGGCGTAAGTGGAGGTTGATTGATATTTCACGTGCGGTGCAGAATGTCTTGTTTTATTGTTTGTCGGAGCGCTCACTCGGGGCCATTGTTAGGTTGGTGGCTGAGTTCTCCTTTCTGTGTTATTTAATTTTCTTGGTTATTTTGCGTCATTGGAGTTGCGAGGGATGGGCTCTGTTGCGTGTATTGGACGTAGGTGGGGCTGGGACCAGCTATTCCCACGTATTAGCTGAGGTTAGGCGCGTAGGGATGAAGAGTCGTGGGTTGGAGGACATGGGGTCGGGATGGGGGTCTCTCGCCCCCCCCCCGCCCCCCTTCGTCCACCATCCGTCTTTTTTATCATATATTTTTATTAGTGCTATGCCTATTATTATTATTATTATTATTATTATTTGTTTTTTTATTGGGATATTCATATAATTTAAGCTTAACTTCGTTTGGCGTGCGGAGCTCATCATCGTCCCTCGCCCATAGATCGCCTTCCCTCCCTCTCTCCCTCCCTCCCTCGCCTCCTACCTGGGGCCTCTAAGAGGAATCTTTCGGAGGCCCCGCCCTACTTCTCTACCTCACCCTGCCTTCTCTACCTTGCCCCGCCCTTTCTACCTCACCCTACCTCTCTCTCTCAAGCAGGCCTAGGGTTTTCCCTCATTCCATATACACCCGTCATCCCCACACTCACCCCCTCTCTCTTTCTCTCTCTCTCTCTCTCTCTCTCTCTCTCTCTCTCTCTCTCTCTCTCTCTCTCTCTCTCTCTCTCTCTCTCTCTCTCTCTTTCTCTCCTTCATGCGCGTCGCGCATTCTTTGCACTCGTTCCTTTACAAAGACGAGATCCTATGTTCATTCATGATTATTTCTTTGGAGTTTTTCACGTTTCTCTTTCTCGTGCCTTCGTACTTTTTCTAGGCTGCACACTGCATCCAAGTCGCCTGCACGTGCTCGCCCTTGCACGCACGCACGCACGCACATGCACATTTTTTTTTTTCTAAGCGCCTCCCTCGTCACCGTGTCGCAAAAACCGCTCCTCGATTGCAGTAACAAGTTCCGCTATCATGTGTACTTAGATTTTATTCATTTTACGAAACCCATGACTGTCCTGCCCACGTTCGGACGGGACATTTCGATGTCGAAAGAACTCTCGCTGCCTAAGAATCCTTGACTAAGTGCTTTGCCAAATGTGGGCCGTTACGGTACCGGGCGTCGAAGACCAACAGAGTTGGACGCTTATAACTATCTATATAACGTAGGGACTGAGGCGTATGTGTCCGCCACGCCAAGATCTCATTGTCCATGTATATACAAATATGTTACATACTTTTTTTTACAACTGTACTTTAATAAAACCCCATTAACCCATATAACATGTACCCCTACGCCCCCCCCAACACCCTCCCTTCGCTTTTCCTTCATCCTTTCCTCTCCCACACCCCCACCCCTTCCTCCCAGACCCCCATAGCAGGAAGGGGAAAGGGGAGGGGGATGGGGAGGGGGGGAAGCAAGCAACACGCCAACACCATTAGAAGCTTTTGGTTCTCAGTCTTGAATATTCCAAGTAAACCCCCCCAAACCTTCCCCCAGTCCCCCCACCTTCGCCTGCAGGAACTCCTCCTCCTCTTCCTCCTCTTCCTCCTCCTCCTCTTCCTCCTCCTCCTCTTCCTCCTCTTCCTCCTCCTCCTCTTCCTCTTACACCTCTTCCTCTTCCTCCTCCACCTCTTCCTCCTCCACCTCTTCCTCTACTCTTCCTCCTCCTCCTCTTCCTCCTCCTCTTCTTCCTCCTCCTCCTCCTTTCACTCCCAGATCGTCCTCTCACTCTCACTCCCACTCCGACTCTCACCATCTGAACCGACCCAGTACAGTCGAGTCGACCATGTTTGGTTTAGATCGTGGGTTTCACCCTTCCCGTTCCCTTCCCATCCCCCTTCCTTTTTCCCGTCCCCTTTCTCTTTCCCCTTTCCTTTCCATTCCCTTTCCCTTCCCCTTTCCCTTCCCCTTTCCCTTTCCATTCACTTTTCCATTCACGTCCCTTTTTCCCTTTTCCTTCCCCTTCCCTTTCCCTTCCCTTTCCATTCCAATGCCTTCTCCTTTCCCCGTCCCCTTTTCGTTCCCCTTTCCCTTTCCCCTTTCCCTTTCCCTTTCCCTACCCCTTCCTTTTCCCTTCCCATTCTCCCTCCCTTTCTCTCTACGTCTTTCCTTTCCATAATCTCCATTCTCTCTCTTCTCGCAATTTTTCTCTTTCTCTCTCTCTTTTGACCGTTATCTCCCTTTTTTTTTCTCTCGAACTCGCCCGCTCTTGAGACGCGCTTAAAAAGTGTCCGGGTCGAAGAGAGACAACCAAAGAGTTTCTGTGACGCTAACACCTAGTTATTGGATTGATTCTTCCCCCTTCCCACTTCCCCCTCTCCCCCTTCCCACTCCCCCCTCTCCCCCTTCCCACTCCCCCTCTCCCTTTTCTCACTCCCCCTCCCCTTCCCTCTCCCCTCTCCCCCTTCCCACTTCCCACTCCCTCTACCTTTCCTATTCAACCTTCCAACTTCACCCTCTCCCCCTTCCTAGTCCCCCTCTCCCCCTCCTACTCCCCCTCTCCCCCTCCTACTCCCCATCTCCCACTTCCCACTCCTCCTCTCCCCCTTCCCATTCCACCCTCTCCCCCTTCCCATTCCACCCTCTCCCCCTTCCCATTCCACCCTCTCCCCCTTCCCATTCCACCCTCTTCCCCTTCTCACTCCGCCCTCCCCCCTTACCATTCCACCCTCCCCCTTACCACTCCCCCCTCCCTCTTCCCACTCCCCTTCCCCCTTTCCATTCCACCCTCTCCCCTTCCTACTCCTCCCTCTCCCCCTTCCCACTCCACCCTCTCTCCCCGATCTTTCCTTCCTACTCCTCCGATTGCCACCCACCCCTCTCTTTTCTTCCCTGCCAGTTCCACCCTCTACCCCCTTCCTTCACCCCCTCTCTCCTTCCCACTCCCCCTCTCTCCTTCCCACTCCCCCTCTCTCCACGATCTCCCCTTCCCACTCTTCATTTCTCTCTCCCCTATCTCTCTTTTCCTATCCCCCTCTCTCTCCCCTATCTTCCCTTCCCACTCCCCCCAGTCCCCTTCCCAATCCCCTCTCTCCCATGTCTCCCCTTCCCATTCTCCCCTCTGCCCCTTTCTGCCCCTCCCTTTCCCCCTCCCTTTGTACTCTCCCCTCCCCCTCCCCCCCTTTCCGCTTCCCCTTTCCGCTTCCTGCTCACACACACAACTAGAATGATTTAGAAATGGGATTTACACGCCTCTGTCTCAGTAACTAACACGGGGTCCGGTCTAGAAAAAGATGACTGTAATATTGATGATGATAATGATAATAATGTGTAGTAAACTGACGTTTGCCAGAATAAAGAATGAGAGTTTGGTACCGTAAACCGATTCGTGAAAGCGACTTCTGATGCCAAACGCCCTGGAAGCAACGTCTCTAATTAAGCTCATGCTCTTGTTTGAATAAAATCGCCTGGCGACAGCCAGAATAAAAATAAATTAGTGAAAGTGAAGCCTGTTCGATTTCTGTAAGCCACCATAGCCCTCTTGTCACTCACTCAAGCTGAATAAAATCGTCTGGCGGCAGGGCAGCTCGACTATGGGAGGAGTGGGTGTGAGGGGGGGAGGTGTTTTTGTGGGGGGGAGGGCATCTTGGCAGTGACGTCACAAAACATTATTTTGGCTTCCTCTCCTTCGATTCCCCATTTCCAATAGTAATCGTCTCTTCCTCTTCCACCTCCACCTCCTTCTCTTCTTCCTCCTCCACCTTCTCTTCTTCCTCCTCCACCTTCTCTTCTTCCTCCTCCACCTTCTTCTTCTTCTTCTTTCTCCTCTTCCACCTCCATTCTTCTTTGTCCTCTTCAACTTTTTGTTCTTCTGTCCTCTACTCTATCCTCCCGACCCGTGTTCCTCCTCCTCCTCTTCCTCTTCCTCTTCTTCCTGTCTACTACTCCTCTTCCTTTCTCCTCCTTTCGCTTCCATTGTCCACTTCATCCTTTTGTTCTTCTACTTTATCCTCACTCCTCCTCTTTCCTCCTCCTCCTCCTCCCTCTCCATCCTCTTTCTGCAGGTCTTCCTGTCTCCACCATTGTCCACCTCCTTTGTCTTCGTTTCTTCCTCCTCCTCCTCCCTCCACTTTAACCCTCTTCTCTCCTCACTACTCCTCCTCCTTCCACCTTAACCCTCTTCTCTCCTCCCTACTCCTCCTCCTCCTCCGTTCTCCTTCTTCACCTTCTCCTCCTCCGTCCTCCTACCTCCCTACCTCCCTCCTGCTCCCTCCCTCCTCCCCACCTCTCTCCTTCCTTCTTTCTTCCCTCACTCCCTCCTTCCTCCTTCCCTTCTTCCTTCTTTCTCCTTCCCCCCTCCCTCACTCCCTCCTTCCTCCCTCCTTCCCTCCCTCCCTCCCTCCCTCCTTCCTCCCTCCTTCCTTCCCTCCCTCCTTCCTTCCTTCCCTCCCTCCCTCCTCCCCTCCCTCCCTCCCTCCCTCCTCCTTCCTTCCTCCTCCCTCTTTCCTTTATTTTTCCCTCTTTCCTTACCTCCTTCCTCCTCCCTCCTCCCTCCTCCCTCCTCCCTCCCTCCTCCCTTCCTTCTTTCTCCCTCACTCCTTCTTCACTCACTCCTTCCTCCCACCTTCTTCCCTCCCTCGCTCCCCCTCCATCCTTCCTTCCTTCCTCCCTCCTTTCTCCTCCCTTCTTCCACCTCCCTTCTTCCTCCTCTCTTCTTCCTCCTCTCTCCCTTCCTCCTTCCTGCTCCCTTCCACCTCTTCTTCCTCCTCTTCCTCCTTTCTCCTTCTCCTCCGGAGCAAGTACAAGTACGCCAGAGCAGTAATTTCATCACCACTTCTTCGATCGCCGTCACCCGAGTCGTTGTCGTCGCCGTCGCCGTCGTCGTCGATTCGTCATTATTACCATTATCATCATCATTGACACCACCACTAATAACACCACTAACTATCACCACTACAATCGTAACTGCTACACCACCACCACTCACCACAATTATCACCAACGCCTGGCACTATCATCAGCCTATTCCACCCTCTACCCCCTTCCCTCTCCCCCTTCTCCCCTTTCCACTCCCTCCTCTCCCCATCCTACTATTACCACCACTATCACCGCCACCGCCCGTTTCGCTCCCTTCTCCCCCTCCCCCCTCCCCCCTTTCCACCGGCCAACACGACCACGCGCGAATGATTGACGCTGATCAAATTTGTTAATGAGTCTATTCAGGGCACGCGGTGGCTGTGGTGGTGGTGGTGGTCATGGTGGGGGGAGGGGGGAATGGGGAGGGGTAGAGGGGAGGAGTTAGTGCGAGACCAGGGAAAGAATGGGCTATGGGGAATCCAGCGGTTCTGTCTGTGCGTGCGCGCGCGCGTGCGTGTGTGTGTGTGTGTGTGTGTGTGTGTGTGTTTTTGTTTGTGTTTGTGTGCGTGTGAGAGAGACAGACAAAGAAACACAGAGAGAGAGAGAGAGAGAGAGAGGATGGTAATGAATAAAAATGATGAGGTTACCAGCACTAAATTCAAACGAACGTAATCGACACGTGTACTCATACGTATTCAACACGCGTCGCGTGGCATTGGTCAGCGTTGTACTTCAGTCCGATCATTTGTTCGAAAGTGTTCATTATCCCCGTAGGAACGAACACTTCCAGGTCATCGGAGTGACCTGTGATTTGTTGAACAGAGTTGGTCATTAATGGTGACCACAACCTCGTCTTGGTGAACCTAATGACTGAGGCTCGTTCCAGGGAAGCAAACAATATTCAACGAAATGAATCTATTAATAATGCGATGACGACAGGAGACGTTCATCTGCGACAAAACCCATCACCTTTGCCCGCTGTGTTCGGATACCAGTGACTTGTATACGTCGTTCGGGACCTGTTGGGATTCGAACCTCGGATTGCGTCGGACGTTGAAATAGAAGTTTGGTAATATGTAGAAGCTCAACTAACCCATAATACGTCAATCCATCAATCATGTCTCTATCAATTATGATGTATTCGTAATATGTATACAAATACATGTTTCATTGCCGACAATGTGATATATTTCCATTATAAAATTCTTTTATATATAACTGATTTATTTTTCAACCGTATTGCATTAATACAAAAACTGGATATAGATTAGTGTAGCAAGTGGTTCAGGATGGAGTGCCCGAAGCAGTGTGTGTATTTACTTAGTTGTATCTTACGGGAAGGGGAGCTACGCATGTGGTGTCCCGCCTTTGTATCTCGCAGTGTCTAGTTTGCTCTTAAACACAGTCGTGTGTTGCAACTGTATCATGGTTGGTGACTGTGTTTCTCTCCTATCCTCGCTTGAATTCACTTGGATCTAGCAAGAATGAAGTTCATAAAGTGCACTGTGGACACACTCTGCACCTCCGCTTCTTTCCGGTGATTGTCAGGGAAGTCATGTTTTCGGTCGCGTTTGTGTGATAACAATTTTAATCCAAAAAATTAAGATTTTTTTTTTCTTTCCAGTGATGATCTTCACTACAATCCAGATCTGGAGAGTTATTTATTTTGTTTATTTATTTGTGTATTTGTTTATTGTTTCATTCAAGATTTAGACAATGGCGATCGTAGTACAGTGATGGTTCTTGGACTTGGGCGGTGCCGCCGGTGGATAGCGTCCTCGTCAAGAGAAAGTGTGATTGTCTGTCTTGCAGTGTCAGCACGGGGGTGCTGATCGAGAAAATGCATTGAGGGGTTGGGGGAGGCGAATGGAAGAGATTGGAGAGGCAAAGGGAAAAGGAGGGAGACGTAAGGGGGAATCGTCAGGGAGTCTTGGCTGTGGCGTAGAAGCGCTGGTGAACTGTAGCCAGCAACAACAAAATTACACTCGGGATGTACTGATGAGGAAA
This sequence comes from Oratosquilla oratoria, assembly GCF_046742065.1. Taxonomy (NCBI): domain Eukaryota; kingdom Metazoa; phylum Arthropoda; class Malacostraca; order Stomatopoda; family Squillidae; genus Oratosquilla; species Oratosquilla oratoria. The sequence goes on along the minus strand of NC_134777.1, from coordinate 102,969,628 downwards.
GGGTTAGTGGAATGAGGGTCAGATCAGGTCAGGAGTGTGATTTGTTCTTCGGTGAGTTCTTAAACTTAAGAAGTCTCTCTCTCTCTCTCTCTCTCTCTCTCTCTCTCTCTTTTGACGATAATGAGGTTAATCACAGTCATTTCTGAAAGACAACGAAAATGGCGTCATCTCCGTTAAGTGGCGTATCGACTGAAATATTTTAAGAAATAAAAATTATTCATATCTTTTATTCAAGGATTTATAATGGAATTTGTTTCCTAGGGAATGGAAAGAGAACAAGTTTCATAAAGGCAAAGAAGGCGAAACTTCTTACTGCCCCCCCCCCCCAACTCCCGCCTTTTTTTGGGGGGGGGAGGAAGGGGAGGCTAAACAGGTGAAAACAGAATGTGGTAGTAACAGGAAATGTTTTTTCCCCTCTTTCCCTAATTACAATTTATTCCTGTTCCCTTCCTCCATCTTCAGGATTCAACCTCTCTCTCTCCCTCCCCCCCTCTCTCTCTTTCTCTTTCTCATCCTCGTCTTCTCGTCCCCTTGCATCCCTGACTCGTCGTTTCTTTTTATTCATTCAAATTATTATCGTTACTTGTTATCCTCCCCTCCTTTGTATTTCACTTCCCGTTTCACCTTTTCGCGCGGTAAATATTTTCGCATCCGCGTCTCTCCCCCCCCCCCCTCTCCTTTCCCATTCCCCTTTGACACGTCTTTTGCTCCGATTCTGTTTGCCCTGACGGTTGATATTCCCATAATATTTTAACAAGGTTTCGACTTGTGTGACGCCGCGTTTGTTGAGCTCGGCCTGCCGGTCCCCTCTTGTTTGTAATCGTAGTAGTGGATGCGTGCTGTCGCCATGGTTGTGTCGTGTGTGTGTGCGTGTATGTGTGTGTGTGTGTGTGTATGAGTGTGTGTATGTATGTGTGTGTGTGTGCGCGCGTGTGTATGTGTGTTTGAAAGTGAATATAAAGGGTGGAGAGGGGGAGGAGAGGTGGAGAGTTAATATTATATAATCAGCAAATGTACCTGTGAGGGCAAACTGTGAAATATTTCTGATAGCGAGGAGTGTCGGACAGTAAACGGATTAACACGGCCCGACTGGGGCGCTGCCATGCGGCCAGCTTGACAAGCTCGCGAATCTTCCGAGCTGAGGACGCGGGTGTGGAAATCTTTCTCGGCAGGTCCCTTCACCCACAACTGGATACCTAGGACACCTTTCCCAATATGATATTTATTATTTCCTTTTTTTTCGTTTTTATCTTCTTTTTCTTTCTTTTAATGATATTTTCTTTTTTCTTTCCGTCTCTTATCCTCTTCGTCTTTTTTTCTTCTGTTTCTTCTTTCCTTCTTTGTCTTTTCCTCTTCTTCGTCTTCTCCATCCTCTTCTTCTACCCCACAACTCGCTTGGGTCCGGAGACTTCCAGTTTTGGAAGGCGTGCAACAATTGGCGTTCAGGTATGTGTCCAGGGACCCCTCGTCTTGGTGGGCAGGAGGAAGAGGAGGAGGAGGAGGAAGGCGCTCCGTTGGCTTCAGGAGGAAGAATCCTCCGTGGGATGCTCTCGGTCCCGGAGATGGCTGCTGCTGCCGCCGCCGCAAAGCTGCCCGGGCCGTGACCCCTTCCCCTCCGGGTGACATTCTCCCCTCCGTGGCTCTTGCCGCCAGGTGATTTGATTCGTTGTCCTTCGCACCTTTCGGTGGTGAAGGTGGGGGATGGGGCCAAAGTTTGGTGGGCCCCTTCCGAACCGGGTGGTACTTGGGTTTGTAGCCTTGTTGCCGGGAGGAGGTCTCGTTCATTCCCGTGGCACCCCCGGGGGTGTCGAAGGGGTTAAGAGCGTTTGATGAAGGCGAGGATGAGGAGGAGGGCAAACACGCGCCGGTGGAAAAATCTGCATTGGATATGGGGCGGCTGGTTGTGGTTGGTGGTGGTGGTTGGTAGTGGTGGTAGTGGGGATGTGATGTCACATAGTGTGATATGTCAGTAGTGGTGATATTGCACTGTGGTATACTCTAGATTCGAAGCGTGGCTTCATCTAATTCTTGCGGATGATTCTTTGATTATATGTGAATATGGTGTCGCGTGGTGTCGATGGCGATAGATGGTGGTGATGGTGGTGGTGGTGGTAGTGGGGATGTGATGTCACATAGTGTAATATGTCAGTAGTGGGGATATTGCACTGTGGTATACTCTAGATTCGAACCGTGGCTTCATCTGATTTTTGCGAATGGTTCTTTGATAATTATATGTGAATATGGTGTCGCGTGGTGGCGATGGCGATTGATGGTGATGGTTGGTGGTGGTGGTAGTGGGGATGTGATGTCACATATTGCAGTGATGATATTGCACTGGTATGCTCTAGATTCGAAGCGTGGCTTTAGCTAATTCTTGCGAATGGTTCTTTGATTATATGTGAATATGGTGTCGCTTGGTGTTGATGGCGATAGATGGTGGTGATGGTGGTGGTGGTAGTGGGGTTGTGATATTACATAGTGTAATATGTCATTAGTGGTGATATTGCACTGTGGTATGCTCTAGATTCAAAGCGTGGCTTCATCTAATTCTTGCGAATGGTTCTTTGATTATATGTGAATATGGTGTCGCGTGGTGGCGATGGCGATAGATGGTGGTGATGTGACACAGCACCGTGGAGCGAATGTCGGGAGCGTCAGGACGTGTGATGATGATGATGATGATGATGATGATTCATATAATCTTTTAGCTTTCTCTTATTTAAGTATTGACATTTTTTCTCTCGTGATTTCGTGTTTTAGCGCAAAGTCACGGACGATCCTGTGATCCGTGCAACCCTCGGTTCCGGTCTGGGATTCTGGGAGAGTTCTTCTTCTTCTTCTTCATCTTTTTCCTCTGATTGTTCTTCTTCCTCCTCTCCTTCTTCTAAATGTTCTTATTCTTTCTCTTCTTTCTCTTCTTCCTCTTCCTCCTCGCATTCTCTTTCTTCTCCTTCTTCTTTCTCTCTTTCTTCTTTTCTTCCTCTTCAATTGGTGACCCCCTTTTTATCCATCCAGAGGGTTTTATTCAGCTGAGGAGCTGACGTGGGGCAAAGTGGGACCTCAGTTGAGATCGAGGACCTATTGTACTGACAGTCCCGTTTAATTGGCAACCGCTTATGAGACAGACAGTTGGATACATCTCTTGTCTAATTAATTGATTGATTGATTAGTTGATTGGTTGATTGATTGGTGTCTACTCCCGGGTTTATCATGTCGAATCATGCCAGGTCGGCAGCCATTTCGAGTCCACTGCTCGACAAAGGCTTCTCTTGTCCTCTCCCTCGAGTCGTACGGTACATTTGCCACAACACAAAGGATTACAAAGGCGGAGCATGCCGACAGGAGACCTTTTGGTCCATATCTAGGTCGGATGCGAAAAAAAAAAAAACTTTCCCGTGTCGTCTTTCTGTCTGCCATGCTTAACGGCTGTCGACGTCCAAACAGGAAGATGCCTGGTCAGATCGATATTTCGAGGTTTTGTCCTGATCATGATAATGATAAGAAGAAGAAGAAGAAGAAGAATTTTGTGGGTGAGGTCCACCTGAGATGCCAAGATCGGCAGTAGTATGGAGAGCGTTACTGTGGAAGGTGCACATGCCCAATGGTTATTTTATTTACGTTTAGTTATTGACAACGAGGAAGGCTTCCCCCCCACACACACACACCAGTGATTTCTCCTCTGTTTTAGCATGTGGTTCTGCTTTCTTATCTTCTTTAGGATGGGAAACCGTCGAGGATGACTGGCGAGGGGAAGGGGGGGAGAGGCTCTTGAGGGTGACTGGGGGGGGGAAGGGGGAGATTCTCGAGGGTGACGGGGGGGAAGGGGGGAAGCCCCCCGATGCACAGATTTCTCTCGTCTTCTCCGATCATGGTGACCTTCACCGCCTTCTTCACCTATCACGCGATCATTCACCAACACCTCGCGTTGCATCCTCATCTCCCGTTCCCCAGGGCTTCTCTGGGTGCCTCTGCATTGCTAGCACCGCTACCACCATCACCATCACTACCACCATCACCACCACCACCACCACCACCTCATCATTTCTACACCTCTACCACCACTATCACCACAATCACCACTGTCACCACCGCTACTACCACCACCATCATTACCTACACCACATTATCATTATCACTATCATTACTACTACCACTTACTTCTTACTTCAGCTCCCAGTAGTAGGCGTTATGCCTGTCAGTGGTCCCAGCATGTTCCTCCATCTGGCTCTATCATGGAAGGTCCCTTCCTCCCTCAGAGTTTCGATGTTGGGCAAGTCATGTCTGCTGAGGGCTTCTTCACCACCACTATCACTACTAAAACTACCACCACCATCATCATCACTACTACCTCCACCAATTCCATCTCCAATACCAACACATTTACCACGTTCACCCTCCACCTATGGCACGGGCCTTCCTGTTTGTCATCGTGAGAAATCCAACACTTTTTCATTCTCTCTCTCTCTCTCTCTCTCTCTCTCTCTCTCTCTCTCTCTCTCTCTCTCTCTCTCTCTCTCTCTCTCTCTCTTTCATTGATTTATTTGGTCTTTAGGTTTCTTCCTTATTTATTCCTCCATCCCACTTCTCATTCCCTCCCTCCTTCCTTCCCTCATTCCCTCCCTACCAACCACCCCTCATTCCCTCCCTTCCTCCCCACCACCCCCCATTCTCTCCTTTTCTCCCCATCATTCCTTCCATCCCACCTTTCTTTCCTCCCCTCATTCCTTCCCACCTTTCCTTTCTCGCCTCATTCCCTCCCTCCTTCACTTCCCTCATTCCCTCCCTCCCTAACTACCAGCCTTCATTTCCTCCCTCCCTGCCTACGACCTCTCATTCCCTCCCTTCCTCCCTACCACCCCTCATTCCCTCCCTTCCTCCCTATCATTCCTTTCCTCCCCTCATTCCCTCCCACCTTTCTTCTCCTCGATTTGGTGGCCAATTTCTCCTCCTCCTCCTCCTCCTCCTCCTCCTCCTCCTCCTCCTCCTCCTCCTCCTCCTCCTCCTCCTCCTCCTCCTCCTCCTCTTCCTCGTCCTTCTCCTTGGATTGGTTCACATGTTGAATAATCGAGGCCTCCCCTCGGAGACGGAGCAAGTAAATGTCCTGTGGGACAGTCTCCCCTAGTGAAGGAGAAAGGGGGGGGGGAGGAGATAGTGGAGTTTATTTTCTTATTCATTTATGCCTTTATTTATTTTGTTTCTTTACTTATCTGTTTGCGTAATTGTTTTTGTTTGTTGGTGAATTTTATTTTTACCACCATCATTGTCACCGCCACTATTACCACCTATTGGCACCACAACTATCACCACTACAACTACTATCACCACTACAACTACTATCACCACTACCATCTTATACACCACTATTACTTCCACCATCGCTCCTTGTTAGCACCAAAGTTTGTGTGTGCAAGAACTAAAAAGTTTATTTGCTTATAAAGGAATGTTGGGCTTGTATGATAAAAGAAAAGGTCTTCCTTAATCCAGCTCTCCATTCCTCCTCTCCCATTGCATCATTCTGTTCCTTTCCCCCCTCCCCGTTCTCCTCTTCCCCCTTCCCCCTCCCCCTTCCCCCTTCCCCGTCCCCCTTCCCCCTTCCCCCTTCACCGTCCCCCTTCATGTGACTAGACAAGTTCGTTCATCACTTCAAGAAAACAGGGTGTAGTATTTTGTGTTTCTTCTGTACCCCCAGAATAACAATAGACCTTTGTATTTAAGCGTTCGTAGATTACGAAAAGGCCTGTGACTCCATAGCGCGAGGGGCAATATTAAACCTTGTACGCGAACGTTATCTCGACGCGCCGAGAATCTCTGTGTGTACCGCTAAAGACGTTTGAATTTCACCGAGTCACCGTCGCTTGTTTGCCCAGGAAGATGATACTGACATCACGCGATAACTGTCAGTAATAGATGACGCTGATATCAAGGGGAGCCTTGTGATGGTGACGTCACGGTAGAAGACGTGAGAATAAATAAAAGATATGCAACACTCTGTATCTCTCTTTTCCCAACATCCCCCCTCCCCCCCGTCTCTAGTCTGAATCCCACGTTGCTCCCATTACTCTCTATCTTCTTCTTCCCCTTACCTTATCAGAGAGAAAGAGAGCAAGAGAAAGGGAGATTAGAACACTACCCAGCCAACTTCATCCTCGCCTGTCACCTCAATGAATTCCTCTTTTTCGGGATTCTCTCTCTCTCTCCCTCTGTCTCTATTTTTCTCTCTCCCTCTGTCTCTATCTTTCTCTCTCTCTCTCTCGCTCTCTCTCACTCTCTCTCTTTCTCTCAACGCCTGCTTAGCTGCTACCTCCCATTCTTCTCTATCCCTATTTTTTTTCTTCTCGTTTGTTTTTGCTCCATCTTCTGCTCTTATTTTCCACTCGTTCCCTTCCAAGTTCTATACGTTAAATGGATACTTGTTTATCTATTTATCTACTGGAAATAATGAGAGACCTTTATTTGATTTATTTATTTATTTTATTTGTTGGGATAGCTGACAGGCCTTTGAGGCTTCACTGGGAGACAAAGAAGATTTTGTTTGTTTTTATTTGTGGCATTTATTCTTTTACTTCTTTCATTGCGATGGAGATTGTAGTGTTGCGTTGTTCATAGAAGGCCCCAGCTGGTTTGGATTTGACAACTTTAAACTCACGGGGTTCCGTTACTGACGTATCAACCCCCCCCCCCGTCCCATTATTCTATTTCTTTAGTGGTTGAGTTGTAACAAATGTCATCTAAAAGTTGCTAAATATTTTTGACTTCCTCTATGAATTATAGTGAAAGGTGACTTTCGCCAAAATGTCGTCAAAAAATGGGCGAAACGCTGTGTTTCAGATGGCGCTTTTGTATGCATACGTGTATGCATATATGCGTGCTTGCATGCATGTATGTATTTGTTTCGTATATTGTTTACATCACGTGAGAGTGTGCTTGGGAATGCTTGTACGCTTGCAGTCAGGCGTGTGCGCATGCGCTCGTGAAGCTTCTGCTTCTGCTATTGCTTGGGCAGCAAGAAGAGAATTCTTTACCAACGGGTCCGTACCCTAACCAGTCCAAACCTAACCTAACTATACCTAACTTGGAACTTTCCTGTTATTGCCCCACCACTAATTTTTTTTATTTTTCTGTTGTCTTTGATTTTGTTTATCTTAGGATAGGTTAGGTTAGGTTAGGTTAACCTAACCTAACCTAACCTAACCTAACCTAACCTATCCTAACCTATCCTAACCTAACCTAAGATAAACAAAATCAAAGACAACAGAAAAAAAATAGTGGTGGGGCAATAACAGGAAAGATCCCCTAACTTAACCATTCTTACACATTGCCAGAAGTCGTGATGACACGTGGAACGTGTGAATAACAGCCACAATGTCAGGATATCGCTTTTGGAAACTATGGTCTCACCTCCAAAGTCTCCGAAATCCGCTGGGAAAGAGATCGTAGCCTTGGTGGGAGTGTCTGTATGTTTCGGGGTTGGCGAGGAGGGTTCCCTGGACTGGAATGGGAGCCAGTCGGAGCCGGAGAGCCGAGGGAGCCAGCCGAAGAGCCATCTAGCCAGGGTGCCAGTCACGTCGCGAAGTTGACTCTTAGCCCACTTTAACGATTTTTCTCTCTTGTTGCAGGTACGATACTCTTCGATCCAGTGGGACCTCGACTTCGACTACGGCGGCGAAGGCGGCAGTAGTGTGGTGAGGTCTTCGTGTATGCATGTGTGTGTGTGTGTGTGTGTGTGTGTGTGTGTGTGTGTGTGTGTGTGTTTACCTAGTTGTATTTTGCGGGAAGGGGAGCTATGCTCGTGGAGTCCCGCCTTTGTATCTCGCAGTGTGTGTGTGTATGTGTGTGTGAGAGAGAGAGAGACTGTGAAACCCATTTTGGGTGCTCCTTGAAGAGGAGTGATTCTTAACCGGGTTGGTGGTGAAGTGGGTAAGGGGCCTACGAGAGACTTCTACCAGGGACGCGAGGGTCAGTTTCCAGTTAATGGGGAGTTTTTGGAATACATTTGTTAGTTGCCACTAGGGCGTTTTAAACTGGCAGTATAAGTAAACCGTGACACCTGAAGGATTTGGTGGTGTGCGATAGGCTACGCTGGAAGGTTCCTAAAAAAATCGAACTGCTATTCTTGAGGGAGATTGGCTTTGTCGTGAGGAGTGGGGGTGGGGTGGGGGAGGTTCCAGAGAAGGAAGGGAGGTAGGGGGAGGGTACATCGTCTCCTTTAGAGAGGTTGAGGTGTCTTGTGTGTGTGTGTGTGTGTGTGTGTGATTCACATTGGTCTTTGGATCACGGGTTGGACTCGTGATCGACAGCTATTTCCCTTCCGGAAGAGAGCTCAGAGCTCGTATGACCGATCTATGGGTAATGCTGTGATCTTACACGCACGCACCTCCCCCAACTGCCCGCCCACGAGAGTTGGAGTAACGACTCGAAGCGCAGCGATACTGAATTTTTTTCAGCCCTGGGCAAGATTCGAACCCGGACCGCCTTAGTGACAGTCCGGACTCTACCAACCACGCCACCGAGTCGTGTGTGTGTGTGTGTGTGTGTGTGTGTGTGTGTGTGTGTGTGTGGTAGGAGAGATGGACCGCGAAGAGGGGTTCATTAAATTAGCATAAGTGGAGCAAAGGGTGTCTGGATCAATGCAGGACGAATGTTGGGACCATTCCCTCGGCTGACGACGCAGAGTGGTCCGAGTTTTAACGCGAATCGATTCCCCGTAAGGTGTGTAAATGATGATGTAGGGGGGGGTCTTGGATGGTGTTGGTTAGTAAATGGATCATTAAAGATATTTCATGGTCTCTCGGAGGATGAGATTCTGTTTGCGGGCTTTACGTCGTGGTGTTAACGCCACTTTCATCGATGCTTGAATGTTCAGGGGCAGCTTCCACTTCTGTATACTGCAGTCGTAAGTTCGGATCGTAGATTTACGACCTGAAAGAGTTCGTTACGATCTCGTAAGTGTTAGATGGAAAGATCGAGAAAGGCGTCAAGCAAGTGGTACAGTTTTACCAAGGTTGTTTACAGTGTGGGAAGTAATTTGAGTATTAATTAGCAGTATTCAAATCACCTTAAATTTGCGAATGGCATTATTCTGAATTCAGAAATAACATGAAATTTACGAGACTTGCTGAGTGACTTTGGCAAGGAAAGTTTCAAAGTTTGAAGAAGAACAGAGTAAACCCGAAGTGATGTTCATCTCGGAAAGTTCAAAGTAATCGATGATGAACACCTTGAAAGGGTTCTTTCCTCCTTATAAGGGGGTTGCCGGGTCAGACCACCCACCCACTTCATACATAGATTAAAAAACCCCTTAACATCCCTCCCATCTTGGCACCTTGTGGATGAAGGGTCATCCCTGGTCCCCGGCACACCGTTCGGATCAGTGACTGCAGTGAGGTACAGCACTGGAAGAGATGGTCCGCGTCATCTTTTCATCTATTTACAGTCTTCCTGTGTTACTTCTGTCTTTCGTACACTTTCTTCCCTGCTCGACAGACATTTGACGTGCATCCAAAGCCCTCGTCACCTCGATCATCCACCTCATTCTTGGCCTTTCTTTCAAACTCGCCCCATCCACTTCTGTTATCCACACTCTTTGCTAGGTTTTCCCCGTTCATTCTTTCCATATGCCCGAACCATCTCAGGATTCTTTGATCTATCCTGTCCGACAGTTTTGTTTCCACTTCCTCTCTCGGCCTCACGAAAATGAAATTAAAATACTTATAAAATTTGGTTGGAAAATGTTTGAATACCAAGCAATTTCTGATAACTTCGAATACTTTCGAAAGGCTTTTCGTTGCGGATAACGGAGACTTCCTAATTTGGTAGGGTCCCAGAGGAGAGAGCCCTTTGTGTATGGACATAACAATATAACGCTGGGAAGGTCTTGAGCGCGCAGGCACGCACGCACGCACACACAGCTTTGCATTGATGCTGATGGGGCGTGCATGAGTACGGTGCCCGGGTTGGAGATAAGAATGAATTTGTATGCATATGGAAATGCTGCGCGTTAGGGCCGTATGCGCGAGCCGACGCTAGTTTAGGGGGAGCGAGTTCTGGAGGGAGGGGGGGAAAGGGGTGAAGAGGGCTTGTAAACATATGTTAACTGTCTGGGGGTGATGATCCATGCAGATGTGTGATGGCGCGGAGGAGAATTCCCATGTATGTGTAATGTGGGTTTCGTAGTGATGGTACAGTTGTCATGGAAACGATATGGAAAGAAGTGGTCGCGTGATTTAGGGACACTTGTTAGAAAACGGGATGGGGTGAGTATATCAGGAAAGGGGAGTCGAGGGAGGAGGGAGGATAAGGAAGGGGTGAGAGAGGACAAGGTTGGGGGGATGAAGTGAAGGGGGATAGAGAGGGGGGAGTAAAAGAAGGGGGGCATGAGGAAAGGGTGAACGAGGTTGGGAGGGATGAAGTGAAGGGGGGATAGAAGGGGTGAGAGAGAACGAGGTGGGTGGAGGAGGGGAATGGAGTGAAGGGGGGGCAACTTCCCCCCACCCTTCCACTCCTTCACACCCTCCATTTCGCGATATTGTTAGATAATTGAATAAGCCTGCCAGCCCCCCCCCCCCATCCCCGGCTTTTCCCGGGATTGCTGTGCTGATGTCATCTGCTTAACCCCGTTGGGGTTCTTGATCATGGCGAGTGGTGGTGTCGTGTGCTGCGTTGTGGTGTTGGAGGTTGTTGGGGGACCGGGTTAAGTGGTGTCGGAGCTTGGGGGTGAGAGGTAAGTAGTTCTTGAGTTTGGGGGAATTTTTGATTGGCGATTTAGTTGTTTTTTTTTCTGGGGGGTGGAGTTGTGGAATTAGAGTTTGGGGAGTGTTAAGTGGTTTTGGAGCTGAGAGGGATTCTTAAGTGGTGTTTGAGTTTGGGGTGGGGGGATTTTGGTATTATATATATGTATATATATATATATATATATATATATATATATATATATATATATATATATATATATATTTTTTTTTTTTTTAGGTGAAGAAAAGTGACGTCACAGTAACATCACGTGTCCAGATAGGGACTTGAAGATTGTGGGCGAGGGAGGGCCACGTCTAGGGAGCGCCACAGAGATGAATGAAATCGCCTGACGAGAGTTAGATTAAGACTGAAAGTACCACACGGCACGGAAGGGCTTCGTCTCGTTAGGTGGGGTGAGGGTGCCACGGAGATGAATGAAATAGCCTGGCGGCAACCAAAGGAAAAGGAACACCCGGTACGAAAGGGTTATGTTCATGTTAAGCTCTCAAATATACTTTATATATTTTTTTCTTCTGGGCATTGACAGTCTATTTTATTCATCTGACGGAGAGGACTCGGGGTAAAACGGCGATTCGAACTGTGGAGACCCTATGTCAGCCAGGCTCTACTTCACAGCTGAACAAAGACCTCTGCCGCGTCACTCCTGCAAACTTCTCTATCCCGTCTAGTGTGTTTATAGACAAGTCCTTTGTCATTACAACGAAGGGGTCGGGTCTTATCCCCGAGTTCTTCAGGAGGGATGATGTCAGAGTTGTGGTGATGGTCATTACCAAATACATTCCCCCCTTCCCCCACACTGCCCCCCCCAAAAAAAAAAATAATGATAATAAATAAAACGTCCGGGGGTACCCTAATACCAGTCGGTATGATGGTTGTTGGTACATTAATACGAAAGCCCTTATGTGTGTTTACCCAATTGTGATATATAGGATAAGAGCTATGCTCGTGCGGTCCCGTCTCTGTGCTTCCGTCAGTCAAAATTGTCTTCACTGTGTGTGTGTGTGTGTGTGTGTTTGTGTGTCCTCACAGCCAATATAGTTAAGTGCCTCCATTTTCTCCCCCCTCCCCATCATAGAACATATCTTCCTCCATCGCTGCATCCCCCCCTTCTCCCTCGCGCGCGCGAAACTCCTCCTCCCCCCCTCTCCCCCCTTCCCCCATTTTCTTTTCAAATTTGACTAAGCGGGGCGGAGGGAGTTTGCCTTTGCCCTGACTTTGGACGAGATGCAATTGGACGTCGAGGTTTTGTCTTTTGTCTTTTTTTTTCGGTTTTCTTTTCTCTCTTTTCCCCCTCCCCCTCCCCCTCTCCCTCCCCCTCCCCCTCTCCCTCCCCCTCCCTCTCCCTTGGCGACTTCTGGGCTCAACCTTGCCTTGGCTGCAAACGTTTAGTTTTTTTCCGTCTTCGTCTTCTTCGTTCTCTTCTTTTCATCTTCGTCTTCTTTTTCTTCTACGTCACCGTTCCCTTTCCCCACTTTTCTTTTTTATTTTCTCCTTTTTCTTTATTTTTTCTATCTTTTCTTCGCCATGTGTCGATTTGTGTTTGGCTTCGTCTTGGGCTTCCTCGG
>NC_134777.1:102919811-102952311 GCF_046742065.1 Oratosquilla oratoria | reverse complement strand
TTTTTAGGGGGTGGGGGTGGGAAGGGGGAAGGGACTGTAAAACGAACAGTGGAACAATGAAAGGATCGAGGTGGGGGGGAACCAATTAAACACAAACAATTGGTGTGGGTTGAGTGCACGTGCGCGCGTGTGTACACTCTGAATTCAGCGATGGTTGCGGGGGTCGGGACGAGGGAAGGGGGGTGTCTGCCTTTGAGCAAGTGCATTTTTTGGGTTGTATAGATGGTTTATTTAATTCTATCTTTAATTCTGTTTGTTTATTTGCTGGGTAGGTTGCTTCAGGACAAGTGTGTTTTTGTGACGCATGGGTTTTTCTGTCTCAGGACAAGCGTGTTTTTATCTTATTTTTGTTCTATTGTTATTAATATCATTATTATTTCTTATTAATATTATTATTATTTCTTGGGTTTCGTCGATGCTGGAGTGGTGTGCACGTGGCCCTAAACTTATGTTTAATGGAAATGACAAAGCAGCAGGAGTGATGAACTCGCTTTAAAGGAAGGTGGGGGTGGGGAGGTTCTGAACTCCCCCCCCCCCCGCACGTGTGTGGGGGTGGGGGGCGCCTCGTCCCGTTTTCGTTGCTTCGGCGGTCGATGTCGTGTCAATAAACCAGAGCGCTCACCTGACACATGACCGATAGAAGGAGGAGAATGTGAGCAAATATGTCTGTAATCGTGAAATTATGTATGTGTATGAGTACAATTGTATGTGGTGTTTGTGGTTGTATGTGTGTGATTCACCATGGTCCATGGTCTTGGATCACGTGTTGGACTTGTGATCGACAGCTATTTCCCTCCCGGAAGAGAGCTCAGAGCTCATATATGACCGATCTATGGGTAATGCTATGATCTTACACGCACACACACACACACAATTCCCCGCCCACGAGAGTTGGAGTAACGACTCGCAGCGCAGCGATACTGAAATTAATTCAGCCCTGGGCGGGATTCGAACCCGGACCTCCGTAGTGTCAGCCGGGAACTCTACCAACCGCGCCACGAGTCGTGTGTGTGTGTGTGTGTGTATATAACTATTACGCGGACTAATTTTGAATTGCTGCAAAATGCTAAAATATTTATCGAAATAAACACCATGTACGTGGTCGTAAGTACATGGTCGTAATACACATGACTGAGATTAAATGAGAGGATCGGTGGGGGAACCCAGACATTTGATCCATCTTCTTAACCTTTCCTGCGCCAAGACAATTGATCCACCTTCTCCTTAACCTTTCCTAGGCTCCTTTGACCTTCCCCTGTTCCCCTCGATCTTCTTGCAACTCAGTCTGTGTATTACGACTATGTTCTTGAAAAATCTGGAACAAGAGAAACGTTGTACCCGTAAAGACACCGTCGATAGACTTATCGGCAAACTGCCATTTTCATACAAATGCATTTATACCCGCCAGCGAGGCAAGCTTGTGCGTACATTATCAAATATATCTTATTTGTCTCGATGAGATACGAAGCCCAGCACTCAACCCCCATCGCTGCCTCCGAGGGAAGACGTGCCACGAAGGGGAATGGAATCGCCTGGCGGCACTAAGAGCCACTCGGCACCGAAAGGGGTCAAGTGTGACAGGATATATGCATGACCCTAGTTCGTATCTGATCTAACTCGAACTTGATGTTCTGTATGACTTAAGAAGTTCCTGTCGATTCATTTGACCTTCTCCTTTAGACCTTATTTTGGCTAAGGGCACCTGAGAAGGGGAGGGGGGTCTCGATCACACGACCACTTTCAGAACGGAGTCCGGACCTCCTCCTCCTCCTCCTCCTCCTCCTCCTCCTCCTCCTCCTCCTCCTCCTCCTCCTCCTCCTCCTCCTCCTCCTCCCTACTCAAGTGCATGATATAGTTTGTCGTTAACCAAAACAATATTGATAAAGTGCGTAGATGAGGTGAGGGCGAACTGCGCCGCAGGAAAACCGCCTTGTCCGAGTCCCAAGTTCAAAGCGGAACCGGCGTTTCCCCCGAGGGTTTGACCCCGGAACAGTTGATCCTGGGACACTTGACTCTGGGATACTTCGCAGTGGGACACTTAACCTTGGGATACATCACAGTGGGACACTTAACCCTGGAATATTTCACAGTGGGACAATTCACCCTGGTGACAGTCGACCTTGAGAAAGTTGATCCTTGTGACCTTCAGATAGTTGTCGTTAAAAAAAAAAGTAGATAACGATCGCCACCTTTCCTGGTTAAGCTTGAGGTTCACGACCTAAGCTCGTTTAGATAACCTGGTCTTAGGTTAAAAGAGAGACAGAGACAGAGACTCACCGAATCGGGGTTGAAACATTGAAGTCTTAAAGCCCTTAAAACATTGTCATAGCTAGTTAAGAGTCTTAACCTTCTTTCCAAGCTGGTTGAAATCAGGTAGTATCAGTCAGAAGCAAGTTTGTAAAGATGGCAACACATGGCCAGGGTTTAAGAGGCAGCCTGCTCGCTAATAAGGCTAAATATCCTAAAAGACTCGCATGTGCATATTATGAAGAAAGTGAGTGCGTGTATGTGCGTGTGTGTGTGTGTGTGTGTGTGTGTGTGTGTGTGTGTGTGTGTTGGTGGGGGGTGAGGGGTGGAGTGGGTGCATATGCATAGCCAGGATCTTAAAAATGCTAATGATGATGACCCTGGTTAGCTGGTGCTCCAAACATATGCCACAAACTTCGCGCAACTCAGCTGGACTTCCGCATTTTTTGCTTTTAGTTCCTCCACGCTTTTTCCTTCGTTTTCAAAAACCCCCTTTTTTTAATTTTGACTTTTTTCCCCCTTTTTGTATTTTTTTTTTTCTTTTCTTTTTTTTCGATTCACTGCAGCCTGTGAGGAGAGCCGGCCCTGCGGAGGGAACATTGGTCGCGTCCACAACAAAGCCATTCACGGTCACCAAAATTATTTATTCATTTGTTTATTTTCTTTTATCTGCATCTCGCCTTATCATGCACATGTACAATAACTTCCAAAAGTATCGAATGATATATATAGTCACAAGGTAGCGCTGTTTTGCCTGTGACTAACCACGCTTACCAACCTCACCGAGATGACAAGGGTTCGGACAGCGTGGGGTATAATCTCCATTATGATAATGGAGAGATCAATGATGGGAATAACGCTGAGAGACCGAAAGAGAGCAAGTTGGGTGAGAGAGCAGACTAGAGTGAAAGATATTGTAGAGGCGGTAAAAGAGAGGAAGTGGAATTGGGCAGGTAAGTTGGTGCGAACGACTGATGAGCGATGGAGCAAGTGTGTTACTGAGTGGACGCCGCGAGATGGGAAGCGTGGAAGAGGGAGACCATATAGGAAGTGGAGAGACGAGTCGGAGAAGTATGCAGGAATGACGTGGCAGAGGTTGGCGCGGTCGTATGAATCATGGAATGCTATGAAGGAGGCCTTTGTTCAGCAGTGGACTCAGGATGGCTGATTTGATTGATGATGGCCTGCCGCCTTCGCATCACACATGCGGCGGTTTGTGGGACCTTGGCTGCGATTGGTAAGATCTGAAAGAGGTGCGTTCACTAGGGGAGTCTGGAGTGGTTAGGAAGAGTCTAGTTGACACGAAGAACAAGATTCACGAAAGTTTCTCAGCCGTTAGCTTTGTCTGAAGTCGTACGAAAGATTGATGGATGGATGGATGGATAGATGGACCTTCGTGCTTGTGTCATTGTATGTAAATTTTGATACATGAAACGTATAGTGCTTTTAATATACATACAAGAAACGGGAGACCAACTGTAAAGAACTGTGCCGTGACTGACGTACTAAGGTTGAGAGTTCAGCCTTAATGCTCCTGTGCCGGACCGGCCTGACCGCTGAAGGAATGTAAAGCCTTTGTACCTTGCCACGGTAGTTTGATCCTGTTGGGCAAAGCTGTGTGCACGGTCAGAGGTGCATGTGGATCACTCAATGTATTTTTTTTTTTTTTTTTTTTTTTTTTTTGAAAGACTGAAGACTGCAAGACTTCGAGACACTTTTGTTAAAGTGAGAAGAGTTTTGTATGCGTGGCTGGATTGTATCATTACTGTCCCACAAAGATTTCTGTTACCGTCTTCCTTTTCGTCTGTGTGAGATCGTCGTTCCACCACTTCTTCCCTCCACCTTGTACATGGTTTGTCCACACGCACGCCCTCCCACCCAACGCATCATTCCTTGTGCGTGTTTCTTGTAGCTGGACAGGTTCCTGTTTCCCCCCTTTCCCCCTTCCCCCTTCCCCCCTTCCCCCCTTCCCCTTATAAGTAGCTTCTCCCTCGCAGGTTTCCTCAAGTCCCCTGCTACCTCTCCTCCAGAGCTCCCCCCCACCTCCTCCTACTCCTCCTCCACCTTCTCCCTCTTCCTCCTCCTCCCCTTCCTCCTTCCCCTCAGCCTCCCCTCCTCCTCCCCCTCCTAATCAAAGACTGACATCAATTTAATACGATCAACACTTATAATCCCTCGTATCCTCCTTTGCCGCCCCTCGTCCCTTCCCTCCTCCTCTTCCTCCTCCTCCTCGACCCCTTCCTCGTCTTCTCGTCCTCGTCCTCCTTATTCCTCCTCGCACTCCTTGTACTTTCTATTTTATCTTCCTTTCTCCTCTCTTCTCCTTCCTCCTCGTCCTCTTTATCTTTCCTTTTCCCTCCTCCTCCTCCTCCTGGTCCTCCTCTTGCTCCTCCTCCTGTTCCCCCGGCTTCTCCTCCTCGTTATTGTCCCACCTCTTCCTCTTCCCGGTCTTTTGCTTCTCGCTTCTCCTGCTCCACCATCTCCTCCTCCTCCTCCTCCTCATCTTATTCCTCTCTCTCTCTCTCTCTCTCTCTCTCTCTCTCACACACACACACACACACACACACACACACACACACACACACACACACACACACACCGACTCGGTGGCACAGTTGGTAGAGCGCTGAACTGGGAAGCAGAAGTGCTCCCAGTAACCAGTTCGAATCCTGCCCAGGGCCGAAATTATTTCGGTATCGCTGTGCCTCGGGTCGTTACTCTGACTCTCGTGGGCGGGGAGTTGGGTGTGTGTGTGTGTGTGCAAGGTCATAGCATTACCCATAGATCGGACCTACGAGCTCTGAGCTCTCTTCCAGGAGGGAAATAGCTGTCGATCACGAGTCCAACACGTGATCCAAAGACCAAGTGAATACACACACACACACACACACTGTATCTCTCTCTCTCTCTCTCTCTCTTTTTATTATTCCTTATTTCCTTCCTCTCCAAATCTGCGCCTTCCCCGCTTTCCAGTTCTCCCAAATGGTCACCCTCTCTCCTTCCTTCCCCCTCTTAATCTTTGCTCCTCTTCCTCCTCCCTCTTTTCCCTCCTCCCTCTTCCTCTTCCCTCAAATTTCTCCACTTCCTCCTCGACCTCCCCTCCACTCCCGTCCTCCTCTTCCTCCTGTCTCTCCCATCTCCTCCTTCCTCTTCCCTCAAATTTCCCCACTTCTTCCTCGACCTACCCACCACTCCCGTCCCCTTCTTCCTCTTCCTGTACTTTCTCTTCCTCCCCTTCTTCGATCTTTTACTCATCCTCCCCACCCCTTAGCCCCCCTCCCCCAACTCGGTCTTCTATTTTCTGTCACGGTCGTCGAATGTGATCACTCTACTCTTCAGGGACTTCATCCTCTTTCCCCCCATCCCCCCTCCCTTCCCACCAACCCCTCCGGGTCATGTGCCTTATAGTATGTATTAAATTCCTCCCCTCCTTTTTCTGTATCTTTCCTCCTCCGTCTCTCCTTCGTTTCTCTTCTTTCCTTTGTTCCTCCCTTCTTTACCCTAATCTACCCTTTCCTTCCAGTCCCATCTCTACCCTTCTTTCCAGTCCCATCTCTACCCTTTTCTTCCAGTCCCATCTCTACCCTTTTCTTCCAGTCCCATCTCTACCCTTTCCTTCCACTCTCATCTCTATCCTTTCCTTCCAGTCCCATCTCTACCCTTTCCTTCCAGTCTCATCGCTACCCTTTTTTTCCAGCCCCATCTCTACCCTTTCCTTCCAGTCCCATCTCTATTCTTTCCTTCCAGTCCCATCTCTACCCTTTCCTTCCAGTCCCATCTCTACCCTTTCCTTCCAGTCCCATCTCTACCCTTTCCTTCCAGTCCCATCTCTACCCTTTCCTTCCGGTCCCATCTCTACCCTTTTCTTCCAGTTCCATCTCTATCCTTTCCTTCCAGTCTCATCGCTACCCTTTCCTTCCAGTCCTATATCTACCCTTTCCTTTCAGTCCCACCTCTACCCTTTCCTTCCAGTCCCATCTCTACCCTTTCCTTCCAGTCCCATCTCTACCCTTTCCTTCCAGTCCCATCTCTACCCTTTCCTTCCAGTCCCATCTCTACCCTTTCCTTCCAGTCCCATCTCTACCCTTTCCTTCCAGTCCCATCTCTACCCTTTCCTTCCAGTCCCATATCTACCCTTTCCTTCCAGTCCCATCTCTACCCTTACCTTCCAGTCCCATCTCTACCCTTTCCTTTCCATCCCTATGCCTTCCTTCCCATCCCTTCCCTTCCCGTCTCGTCCCCTCCTACCCACCCTTGCTCTTTATCCCACCCTTCTCCTCTGTCCCTTCTTTCCCTTCACTCCTCTTTCTCCCCACTTCCCTTTCCTTACCTATCCTACCCTTCCCTTCTCCTCCTTTCTTTTCTCTTTACTCCTTATACCTCCGTTTCTGTTATACTTCCTTTGGTTTTATTTCCTTCTCCCCATATTTCCTCCTCTATTTCGTTCCTTTCCTCCTCCTCCCCATCCTCTTCCTCCTCCTCCTCTTCCTCCTCCTCCTCCTCCTCTCCCTCCCCATCCTCCTCTTCCTCCTCCTCCTCCTCTTCCTCCTCCTCCTCCTCTCGCAGTTTCTCTCGACGCCTCCTCCTATTTTACTCTTGCCTTTATCTCCGTCACTGTCTTTCCCCTTTTCCTTCCCGTCAGGTTCATTTGTCTCATAATCCTCTTCTTCCTCTTGGCTGCTCTCTTTCTTCATCCGCGCCTCTTCTCCACATGTCACAATCCCCCACCCCCCGTCTCTATCTCTCTGTCTCTCTATCACTCTCTCTTTTTAACTCTCTCTGTGTCTATCTCTGTCGCGCTATGTTTCGGTCTCTCTCTCTCTCTTCCTCTCTCTCTCTCTCTCTCTCTCTCTCTCTCTCTCTCTCTCTTTCGAATTTTTCCACTTCAGCATTCTTGCCCCTTCATTCCTGTAAAGTATTTTTATGATTTTTGTTTTCTTTTTGTTTTGTTATTTCCCAAAACTTTTTCGCCCTGTGTACCGTCTCTCCCCCCTCTTTCGTTACGTTTCGCGCCTCTTTTGATGTTGTTTTCGCTCGGGATGACGTCATTGCTTTTGTCCTCGCCGTTTTCTTCCTTTTCCTTCCTTCCTTCCTTCCTTCCTTCCTTCCATCCTTCCTTACTTTCCTTTGGCTTCCGAACGCGCGTGCTCGCACACACACACACACACACACACACACACACACACACACACACACACACACACACACACACACACACACGTGCGCTCATACAATATGACGCTGTATACTTCTTCCCCCCCTCCCTGTTTTCTTCTTTCTTCTTTCCATTCCTTTCCTCCCTTACCCGACCTTTCTTTAACCTCCTCTTATTTCCCTCTCCTTCCTCCCTTTTACTTCTCTCCCTTTTCTTTTATTCTTCACCTCCCTTTCCTTCCCTTCTCTTTTCCTTCCTCTTCTTCCCTTCTTCTCTTTCCCTACCTCTCCTTTCCTGTTATTCTTTCCCTCCCTCTCCTTCCCTTCTTCTCTTTTCCTCCCTATCTTTCCCTTCTTCTCTTTCCCTACCTCTCCTTTCCTTCTTCTCTTTCCTTCCCTTCCCTTTCCTTCCCTTTCCTTCCCTTGTTCTCTTTCCCTCCCTCTCCTTTCCTTCTTCCCTTTCCGTCTTTCTCCCTTTTCTTTCCCTCCCTCTCCTTCTCTTCTTTTCTCTCCCTCCCTCTCCTTACCTTCTTCTCTTTCCCTCTCTCTCCTTCCCTCCTCCTTTTAACCTCCCCCTCCCTCTCCTCCTCACCTCCTTTCTTCCCCTATCCTCCCGTTTCTTCCCTCCTCGCCTTCCTCTGATACCTTCCCTCCTCCTCCTCCTCCTCCTCCTCCTGCCGCCATCTTTATTATCATATTTTTGCCCAGTTCCTCCCCTTTGCTTTGAATTATTCCTGCATACCCATCTCCTTTTATTTATCTGTTTGATTTTGTTTGATTTTTCACCTTTGCACTCTGTTTTTGGTGCGATGGTATCTTTGTGGTGTTGGTTTGCCGTGAACTTTTTCTTGTGCCCATCCTTTTATTTTATGTATTTATTTATTCATTTATTTGTTTAATTGTTCATCTTTTATTTGCCTATACCATATATTATATATATATATATATATATATATATATATATATATATATCACTTTGACAAAATGTTGTGGCACATATGTAATTAATATTCACGAAGAACCCACAGTCGGAATAAAAAGGAAACTTTAGAAGAATGTGTAACTTCTATATTTCGGCTAATAACTATAGCCCTCTTCAGGAAGAGGGCTATAGTTATTAGCCGAAATATAGAAGTTACACATTCTTCTAAAGTTTTCTTTTTATTCCGACTGTGGGTTCTTCCTGAATATATATATATAAATATATATATATATATATATATATATATATATATATATATATATTTTCCACGTGTTGGACTCGATCGACAGCTATTTCCCTCTCGGGAGAGAGCTCAGAGCTCATATATGACCGATCTATGGGTAATGCTGTGACCTTACACGCACGCACACACGCCCACGAGAGTTGGAGTAACGGCACACAGCGCAGCGATACAATATCTCTAAGTGTAGCGTGTTAAACGTAGGGCTACACAACCCCGAAAATAGATACAATTTAGATAACACATTTAAAAAAAAAAATCTGAGTGCGAGAGGGACTTGGGTGTTCTGGTGAGTCCGGACCTCAAAACCAGGAAGCAGTGCATTAGCGCCAGAAATAAAGCTAACAGGGCATTAGGCTTCATTGCTAGGACGGTAACGAATAGAAGTGCAGAGGTAATTATTAAACTCTATCTAGCGATAGTTAGACCCATCCTTGACTATGCGGTACAGTTTTGGTCTCCGTCCTACAAAATGGACATCAATTCACTAGAATCAGTACAGAGAAGAATGACCAAAATGATACAAGGACTCGGAAATTTGCCTTACGAAGAGAGGCTTAGGCACCTAAACTTACACTCTCTGGAAAGACAGAGTGCGGGGTGATCTAATAGAAGTGTTCAAGTGGATCAAATGCTATAACAAGGGTGAAGCAAACAAGGTCATCATAATAAAACAACAGGGCAGGACTCGCCGTAATGGGTATAAACTGGACAAATTTAGATTTAAGAAGGAAATAGGCAAGAATTTGTTTACTAATAGGGTGGTCGATGAATGGAATAAACTTGTAACCATGTAGTAAGCGCTGAAACTATCAGTTGTTTTAAAAAACAATTAGACAACTTTATGGATGGGGATGACAGGTGGTGATGGATACGGAGCTGCCTAGTGTAGGCCTTATGGTCTCTTGCAGTCTCCTTTATTCTTATGTTCTTATGATACTGATATTATTTCAGTCCTGGGTGGGATTCGAACCCGGACCGCCATAGTGGCAGCCGGGATCTCTACCACTGCGCCACGACTGTGTGTGTGTGTGTGTGTGTGTGTGTGTGTGTGTGTGTTGGGTGTGCTGTTCTTGAATCACTTCTATTCATAGTATATACAAATGATATAGACAATGGACTAAAATCTGTTGTCTCCAATTTTGCTGATAATACGAAACTTTGCGGGATGGCAAATGATCGCTTAAACCAATTAGATATTCAAGAATATCTAAGTAATTGTATGGTTATGCACATAGGTAAAAATAACTAAGCATGATTACAAGTTATTTGCAAAATCGTTAACAAAAGTGGATAGTGAAAAGGATCTCGGCGTAATTATCAGTAATGATCTCAAATCATCGAAGCAGTGTATTTCCGTCTCATAGAAAGCAAATAAGATTCTAGGACTGATTGCTCGATTTTTTTTTTTTTTTTTAATTCCATCCGTCATTAATAATTATAAGATATGTAAGTCGTTAGTTCGTCCACATTTAGAATATGTTGTTTCCGTATGGTCACCGAATCTCATTAAAGAGATTGAGGGATTGGAAAAAGTACAACGGCGAGCCACAAAACTGGTTCCAAATATCAGAAATAAATCATACGAAAGTCGACTAAAACATATGAATCTATTTTCTCTAAAAAGGCGTTGAGTCAGAGGTGACTTCATAGAGGCTTTTAAGATTCTAAAAGGACTTTATCCATATCAAAAGGGATGAAATTTTCACATTGAATGCGAAACACAAGAAATAATTGTGTCATATTGTCAGGAAGTAGGTTTAATTTGGAAGTGGGTAGAAACAACTTCGCCAACCGTGTAGTTAATGAATGGAATAAACTTCTTGCAGAGGGATTGCAATGTAGTACAGTTCGAAGTTTTAAGATTCATTTAGATAAACACTTATGCAATATGCTGTAATGCCTACCTTTTATTTTATTTATTCATTATTGTTTATTTTGATTATTATTTATCATAAATTATTATTACTTATGTTTATTATTTTGTTAATGTGTTTATTATTAATCTGTTTGTTTATATTTATTATCTATTCTTTTGCATATTATTATTATTTTTATTTTTATTATTATTATCATCATCATTATTATTATTTTCTTATATTGTATTATTTTTTCCCCGCATTTCCCCAGTTATGGACCAAAAGGTCTCCAGTCGGCAGGCTCCTCCTTTGTAATCCTTTTTCATATGTTGTTTCTCCAATACCTCATCTGTTCATCCTTTAGAGTTCTCATCGCCTCTTCCAGTCCTCTCTCTCTCAGGCTCTCTTTCTCTCATTTCGTCCTTCGTTTGCTATGGGCCTCGCTTTTGTTTAATTTTATTTCGTTATTTACCTCTAAATGCTTCGTTCCGTATTATCATTTCTTTCGTAAGGCACTATTCTTCTTCTTTTTCTTTTTTCCTTCCTCCTCCTCCTCCTCCTTCTCCTTCTCCTCCTCTTCTGTTTCAGATTCTTCTAATTCGTTTTCTTTTCTTCGCGTTCATCTTTCTCTAATTCTTTTTTCTTATTTTTTCTGCTTCTTCTTTTCTTCCGGTTTTGCTGCTTCTGCTTTCGTTTTTCGTTTTTTCCTCTTTCTTCTTCTACCTCTTCTGATTCTGCCTCGTTTTCTACTGTCTTTTCTTTCTCTTCTCCTATTTTATTGTGCTTTTTAAGCATTCCCCTTTTTGCCTCTTGACTTTCCTCTTCTCCCCTTTATTTCCACTTTATTTCCCCTTTATTTCATTCTTGATTTCGTTCACCCTCCATCTCTCGACCTCCATCTTCTCCCTCAAATTCCTTCCCTTATATTTCCTCCCATTCCCCTTCCCTCCCTCCCTCCCTCCTTCCTACCTCCCTCCCTTCCTCCCTCCCTTTCTCCCTCCCTCCTTTCCTCTCTCATTCCTTTCCTCCCTCCTTTCCTTCCTCATTCCTTTCTTCCCTCCCTCCTTTCCTCCCTCCTTTCCTTCCTCATTCCTTTCTTCCCTCCCTCTTTTCCTCCCTCTCTCCTTTCCTCCCTCATTCCTTTCCTCCTTACCTCCTTTCCTCCCTCCCTTCCTCCTCCTCTCCCTCCCTCCTCACCCTCCTTCCTTTCCTCCCTCCCTCCCTCGTTCCCTTCTTCCTTCACTCCCTCCTTCTCTCTCTCCCTCTCTCCTTCCTTCTCTCATTTCGTCACCTGTCCCATCTTTCACTTCATTTCCCCACCCTTCCTCTCCTCATTCCAGTCTCCCCCATTTTCTCTCCTATTCCCCTCTCTGTTCTTATTCCTCCAATATTTATCATTTCTTACCCACTATTCCTCGTTTCGTGTCTCCTTCCCCGTCCCATCCTCTCCTCACCCCTTCATCTCCCCCCTTCCTCTCCCCCTTCCTCATCTTCTCCCCCCTTTTATTTCCTCTTTCTTTGCCCACTCTTCCCTCCAACCCGCCCTCCCCCTCCCCCTCCCCCCTAATCGGATATGCCCCGCCATCAAATTACATAAGTGAGCCCCGAGGGAGCAGTCAGCTAATTAACTTGACTAATTACGACCTATCTAACTACCAATTTAACTATCTTTCGCTTTCCTTTAACTACGGTTAAAAGTAACCATGAATCCCACCCGCCCATTCTTTCTTCTAAGTTAACGTTAACTCCGCTTTGTGCGCGTTAACTCGTACAAAGACGCGTCTGAGGAACCAAGCGTATCACATGAGAAAAGTTTGCAAGAGTTACGTGGTAGATGTTGGGTTGGGAGAGAGATTGCTGGGGGGGGGGAGAAGCCTTTGGCGTGCAAGAGGATCTAAAGGGCCGTTGGTTGATGGATAGATGGATGGAGAGTTTACGTAGGTCTCCAAGGATGGGGAATCACAATGAAGGTGGTTATGTTAGCCTCGGTTCGATACAGCCTCAAGATAGATATACGCGCGCGCGCGTGTGAATATGTATGTATATATATATATATATATATATATATATATATATATATATATATATATATATATTAAATATTGTTTTCCATATTATCAACCATAATAAATTTTCCATTTTAAAATCTTGAAAACACGATCGAGACTAACAGGAGTATGAACCTCGATGAAAGTGGTTTCGGATACTGAAAGGTTGTCGGGATGAGGACTCGAACCTAGTTCTTACGTCACAAATGGACAGTGACTTTATCAATTTGCGAGGTAAGGGCTAAGTTCGAGTCCTCAGCCCGACAACATTTCTGTTTCCGAAAATGCTTTCATCCAAGTACACACTTCTGTTAGTCTCGATCGTGTTTGCAAAGAATTAAAACGGAGAAAAATATTGTGACTGATAAGATGAAAATCTGTGTACTGGGGACCATTCAATATCTGTAAATATATATATATATATATATATATGTGTGTGTGTGTGTGTGTGTGTATGAAGCCAGAATAAACAATTGCTCCTCATGATAGAACTTCCATAGATTGAAGAACAAAATTGCAGTTGTTGCAGGACGTACACGCTCGCACGCGGGATGGTGCGGGTGACTGCCCGTTGGATATCCCTTTCGCCTAGCTCATGGTCTGTCTCGGAGAGTGGCTGGAGGCGAGTCGGGATCGGTTGTGTCGCGTTACAAGTCTAGGCTTACAAAGTTGGCTACCCTCGTGTGCAACCTCCTCCCCCTTCTATTCCTCTCCTCTTCCCCGTCCCCTCATCTTTTTATATCCCCATTGCCCATCCCACTTTCCTCTATCCCCTTATCTTCCCCAGTCACCTTTCCCACCCCCCTTTCCCCCTCCCAGTATCTCCTCTCCCTTTATCCCTTCTCCCCATCTCCCATCCTTCCATTCGCTCCCTCTCGCCCCCTTTCCTCTTCCTCCTCCCACTTACATTTCCCCTTCCTTCTTCCTACTTACATTTCCCCTTTATCCTTTTCCCGTCACCTTTACCCCTCCTTACCCCTTCTTTACCCCTTCCTCCCCCTCTTTCGCCTCCCTCTCCCCCCTCGTCTCCTCTTTCTTCCCCTCTTTTCTTTTCTTCCCCTCCTTCCCATCCCTCGCCATCTCCCCTCGCCTCCCTGTCTTCCCTCCTATCCCTGACCGTCTCCCCACTCCTCCCATCCCTTCCCTTCCCCTCCCACGCCTCCCTCGCCTTTTCCATCCGCTGCTCTATCCCTCGTCATCCTGTTTAGGTCTTATCGCTGTTATCGGTGCAATGGTGTGTGAGGCTGCCCAACAACCCCAGGCGGACGCTACTTCAGCTCTCTTTCACTCTTCCTCCCTCTCCCTCACTCTCCCTCACTCTCCCTCTCCCTCCCTCACTCTCCCTCCTTCCCCCTCTCTCCTTCTCCCCCTCCTTCTTTCCCTCCACCTCTTCCTCTCCCTTCCTCTTTGTCCTCTTCCCCTTCCCCTTCCTCCTCCCTTCTCCTTCAAAATATCTTGAAAATGAAATAGAAAGACGAGTTACATTTGATTAGATAATTTCTAGTTAGTATAGTAACAGTGTGAGAGGTTCTGGGCCTGTTTGAAAAGCAAGTTTACAATCGACGTGTAATCCCATCTATGATCTGCTGTTGTGAGAATTGAAGATGATGGAGGTCGAAATCAAGAGGGCACAGGGAGCAACGGCGAGATCAGCTGTGTTCAGGCGATAAAGGAGCGGAAATAGAATTGGGGGGGAAGGGAAGGTTGCCAGAAGGGAGTCTTGAAAACTGGCCTCGGCGAGGTGGAGAAGTTTGCAAGAGTGGTGTGGCAGAGAATGGCGCAGTCGTGCGAGTCATGGAGAAGGTTTGGAGAAGCCTGTGTTCAGCAGTGGACCAGACATTAATTACATTCCCCTTTTCCCTCGCCTCTTTCCCTCCCCCCTAGTTCCAATTTTTTCCTTTCCTTCTCTCTCTATTTCTTTCCTTCTTCTCTCTCTCTTTCTCCTGCCCCGCTCTTTCCTTTCCCTCTTTCTTACGCCTCTCATTCATCTTTCTCCTTCATCTTTCTCCTTAATGTCCTTCCCCCCTCTCTATCTCTCTTTCTCTCTCTTCTCATTCTTTTCCCTCTCTCTCGTTTCCTTTCATATGAATCGTATCTGTCTTATCGGTGCAATGGTGTGTTAAGGCCTTCGACTTTCCCTGCCCTCCCTCCCTCCCTCCCATCCCTCTCTCCCTCCCATCCCTCTCTCCCATCCCTCCCTCTCTCCCATCCCTCCCTCTCTCCCATCCCTCCCTCTCTCCCATCCCTCCCTCTCTCCCATCCCTTTCTCCTCGTTCCCTCTCTCCATCCCTCCCTCTCTCCTCGTTCCCTCCTGCAATCCCTCTCTCATCTCTCGTCCCTTCAGCCCTTCTTTTCCCTCTCATCCTCCCTTCCTTTCTTCCTTTAGCTTTCACCCTGTTTTTATTGTTCCTATGTTTTACTTTTTTATCGTACTTATCTCGATGTCGCCCCTGTGTGTGTGTGTGCGTGTGTGCGTGTGTGTGTGTGTGTGTGTTTGTGTGTGTGTGCGTGCATACGTGTGTGTTCTTGTAGCCAGGTCACTCTACAAGGCAACATGTAAGTCTTCAGGTGTAAACCTTTGGACAACCAGAACGCGAATAAATGACCCTAGTTGTTGTACACCTCGTTTTCCATATAACTCCCTTATCTGTCCGTAACTGCCTATGCTTATGTATGTTGTAGTACTTTGTTTTGAAACGGTGCCATTAGAAAGGAGCCTGTGCCCCTCCCCCCTCGCTCTGCATTGCGTCCCCCTCATCTCTTAATTTATTCATCCCGCTATTAAGGGCTGACTGCGTGCTAGGGAGTGTAAGGTCTGCCTGAACATAGAGACGCAGCTTTGTTATCTCTCTCCCTCGTTTTATCCACCTCTTCTCAGTTCGCCTCCCTCCGTCGCCTCCTCCACTACCACCTTCGTGTTTTCTCTTCAGCTGTTTCCGTTTTCTCTGGCCCCCCTCCCCCTCCACTCCCCTCCCCCTCTTCTTCCTTTCTTTCATCTTTATCGTTGTGCCATTTTATGGTTATTATTATTGTTGTTCCTGTTACATAAATTTTTCATTGTTATTTCTACTTTTCCACTTTCACATCTCATCTCCACTCTCTCTCTCTCTCTCTCTCCCTCTCCCTCTCCCTCTCCCTCTCTGTCAGCCTCCCCCAACCATGCAACATTGACCTGCACTTGCCCCGCGGGTTTGACCTCTCCTGTCAGAGTGCACAAGGGCGCTTGTCGCTTGCATGTCGCGTAACCGCTCGAAGGGTTTGGATAGCTCCCTCCTCCCACCCTTCCACTCCCTCCTCTTCTTCTCTTTCCTCTTCTCTCCTCTTCTCTTGTCTTCTCCTCTCTTGTCGTTTCTCCTCGTCTCTCGTCTTCTCCCATCATCTCTCACCTTCTTTAGTCTTGCCTCCAGGCCACGTCTCTCCACTTTCCTCATTTTTTCCTCTCTCCCTCCCTTCTGTCCTCTCCTCTCTTGTGCCGCCTCCTCCCCCTCCCCCTCCTCTTCATCACCCGCATCTCCTCCACCAGCCTTGCCCTCCTCTCGGGTCTCCGCTTCCGTCTGTGCATTCCAGCGCATGTTTATCTGCCAAGGGGTGGCGCCACGGAGTATCACGAGCACCATCAGGTGCCACGAGTACCAGTAGTCCCATAGGTGGTGCCACAGAGTGCCACGGAGTGCCGCGATAGCCAGAATGGAGTGAACGGTGCTACCCAGTACCGAAGGACTTCGAGATATGCACCCCCGAGACACCACTAGGGGGCGCCACACGGATGAATGAAGTCGCCTGGCGACAGCTAGAGATAGATGTACGACCCGGTCCGGAAGGGAGGTGAGGCTGCGGGGGGATGAACACCAAAGGTTAGAGATAAGAAAATTGGAAGTGGAGGAAGAGAGAAAGAGAGAGAGAGGGGTAGAGGAGGTAGAGAGGATAAGGGAAGGGGTGAAAAGGGAGGTGATGGATGTGGGAAGGGTGAGGAGGTTGAAGAGCGCGTAGTGAAGATGGGGGGGGATAAATGGCCAGGAGTGTGCATCTATTCAAGAGGAGAGGTTGGGGAGAGGGTTGGGAGAAGAGAGCAAGGGAGAGTAAGTAGAAGAGGTGGGAGAGAGGCGAGGTGGAGGAGGAGGTAGTGGTGGTGATGCTCGACCTTCAGGAGTCGGGTGGAGGACGAGAAGGAGGAGGAGGACCTGGAGAGGTAGCGTCCTCGTCATGCAGTAGCTTGTGCGCGTTTGTGTGTGTGTCTGCGTGCGTGTGTGCGTGCGCTGGTAGGTTTGGGGTTGTGTGTATACATGGCCAAAATATTATAGCTACCGGAAGGATACTGTAGAGGTGAATAAAATCGTCTGATGGCACCGTAAATGCTAAGGGCTTCTCTCTCTCTCTCTCTCTCTCTCTCTCTCTCTCTCTCTCTCTCTCTCTCTCTCTCTCTCTCTCTCTCTCTCTCTCTCTCTCTCTCTCTCTCATGCATCTGTTCATATGAAAGAGGCACTTTGTGGATCGATTGAGGAAGGACAGCTAAGCCCTTTCTCATGGAACCACTGATGTTCGAGCCACCATTTTGGCTCATTCCGGGGAGCCAGCCCCGTGGAGACGAGGCACGGAGCCACCTTCTGGAAGGGAAATTGGTATGTCCTGAGCCGACACGAGCCTGCGTTGAGCCGCATCCCCTTATAAGGACTATCGATTCGGCTGGAGGTGTTGGGCGCTGGATGGGGACCCCAGACTCTGTCTCCCTCCTTGATCCTTAAGGAGGGAGGAGAGGGGGGGAGGGGGGTTCTCGTTTAAATGAAGTCTTCTGGTCTTAACTTGAACAAAGACTGTGAAGTGTGTGGTCAAGGGATGGGCGGAGAAGGGATATTAAGGTCCCCTAACACCCCCCTTATTTGGAAGAAGTCCACTGAAGGAAGAAGTAAAGGAAGATGGGAAGAGGATGAAGGAAAAGGTAGAAGGAGAAGAGGAGGACGTAGGAAGAAGAAGAGGAAAACGTCGACGACGAAGGGAAAGGGAAAAAATGATGAAGAGAGACGATGATGAAAGAGACGAAAAACGCTGAAAGCAAGAGGAGGTAAAGGAAGGAAGATGGAAGGATACAAAGTGAATCAGTGCTTGTGCGAAACTATCAGACGTAGCAAGATAGATGGAGGAGGGAGGAGGAGGAGAGGGGGAGGGAGGAGGATGGAGGAGGAGGGGGAAGTGGAGGAAGAGGTTGTTCAGAATTGAATCAGGTTGTTTCAGAGCAAACGTTACCTGGAGATCGGATGGAGCGAGCGAGCGAGCGAGCGAACGAAGGACAACGGCGAAAGAAGGAAGGAGGAGGAAAGAGGAAGGAGTTGGGATGTGCTGATAGACGAGTGGAAGCAGACGGAAGAAGAGGAAGAATTAGGTGTATGTGGGGCTTGCGAAGCACATTCGTGTGTGGTTCACCACCATGGTCTTAGATTACGTGTTGGACTCGTAATCGACAGCTATTTCCCTCCCGGAAAAAGAGGTCAGAGCTCGTATATGACCGATCTATGGGTCTGTGACCTTACACGCACACACACACACCCAACTCCCCGCCCACGAGAGTTGGAGTAACGAATCGCAGCGCAGCGATGGAGGAATTATTTCAGCCCTGGGCGGGATTCGAACCCGGACACCCGTAGAGGCGGTCGGGAACTCTACCACTGCAACATCGAGTCGTGTGTGTGTGTGTGTGTATTTTAGTGTGTAAATCAATGGACGTTCCCCTTGGGAACAAGAATGTGAGGTAGAACCTATCCCAATTGGCCTGAAGGAGTAGGGGGAGGAGAAGACTCGAATCCAAATACTGAGGTCGACCTTTGGACGGGTGATTGGGAAGCCATGAGGGGGAAGGGGGGAGGAGGAGGGGTCGGCTCCCCCCCCTTTGAAGTGGAGCGGAAGGGAAGGAGTGTGCAGGCGAGAGGGAGGGAAACAAGGAAGAAGTTGAAAAGGGAAGGGGAGGGGTGGGGGTGAGGATAGGCAAAGGAAAAGGCGAAGAAGACAAAGGGGCGTCATTAGGATATCAATGGGTGGAGGCATTGACCACGCCCACATTATAATTGGCTCGTAATTGCGTGCTTTGTTTTAAGAGCCCATTTTTCGGTAACCCCCCCACCCCCACCCCCTTCCTGTTTTCTTGTCAATCGGCCCTTTTTCCTCCTCTTCCTCCTTCTCTTCTTCCTCCTCCTCAACCTCCTCGTCCTCCTCTTTCCCCTCATCCTCCTTCCTCTTACTCTACTCCTCCTTTTCTTACGCCTACTACTCCTCCTCCTCCTGTTTCTCCTCCTCCTTTTTCCTCCTGCTCCTCTACCACTTCCTCTTCGTCCCTCTCCTTTTACTCCTCATCCTCCTTCCACTTGCTCCTTCACCTTCTTGTCCTTCTTCTTCCTCTTCCTATTCCTCTTCCTCCTCTTCATCATCTTCTACCACTTCCTCCTCGTCCTCCTTCTGTTTATCTCTCTTTTTCTCTCTCCCTCTCTCTATCTTCCTATCTCCCCCTCTCCCTCCCCCTATCTCCCCCTCTCTCCTCCCTCCCTCCTCCCTCTCTCTCTCTCTCTCTCCTCTCTCTATCTTCCTCCCTCTCTTTCTCTCCCTCGCCCCCCCCTCTCTCTCTCTCTCCCTCTCTCTCTCTCTCTCTCTCTCTCTCTCTCTATATATATATATATATATATATATATATAATATATAAATAAATATATAAGCATTTATATATAAATATATATATATGTGTTATTGTGTGTGTGTGTGTGTGTGTGTGTGTCTTTTTCGAAGCTCTTATGCCCACCCCCCTCTTCTATATCGTGGCTGACCTTCCTCGTCTTGTGGGTCTCATTTGTCCCCCATTTTTCTGTTCCATGGCTCATTTCCACATCGTGTTTTTTTCTCTCATTTTCTTCCCTTTCGTCTATCTTGAACCTCCACCCCCTCCTCCCATTTCCCCCCATGATTTTTATTCCCCCACTTTGTTCTACCACGTGGCTGACCCTCATTTCCCCTCTTCCGTGACCTTTTCATTTCCCCCTCTCGATCCCAGTCTTCATCTCTTTGCATTTCACCTTTCCCAGTCAGTCTGCTTTCACTCCCCCCCCCCCCACTTCGCCCCGGGCCCTCACTTGTCATTTCCTTCAGTCGACCCCTTTGTCAATGTCATCTCCCTCCCACCCCCTTTCCCCCACCCGGAAGGTGTCTTCCCTTCTGGACTTTGGGAAAACCCGGCATCCCCCCTCCCCCCTCCCCCCTCTCCCCCCTTTCGCCCGGTACTAATTAAAGAACCTGACCAACATTAAGGAGTCAGGTGGTTAGGAAGGGCGTCGAGAGGCAGCTGGTGACATATGGGCCAGCTGGTATTCGGCAGGTGGGTGATAGGCGTCCTCTGGTTAGGAAACAAATTCTTGGCGTTTGGAGGGTCTTGGAGAAGTTTGCAGGAGTGACGTGGCAAGGGTTAGCGCATTCGTACGGTTCGTGAAAGAAGTTGGAAGAGGTTTTGTAGTGGACTCTGCATAGTTGATGGATTGGTCGTTTAGGGGGTAAGGGGGGTATTGGGCTTTCTCCCATCCCCCCACCGATTAAAAAAAAAAAAAAATCCATGTTCGTTGTAGCTTTGTGGTTGTGGTAGTAGATGATAGCTGATACATCAACCCCTTACCACGAAAATGAATGAAAGGATGACATGAACAGTGCCATTCCGTACGCAAGGGCCTAATCGAGATGGATGTGCATCTTTATCATCGAGAGTTGAATCGCCAGACGACGGGGCAAGGGACCACCCGGAACGGAAGGGTTTAATGCGTTATTGAAGAGGACGGTGGTTATTGGGATTTCATGGGTGGTGAGGGAGGGGATGGGGGGGAGACCGGGGGGGATAGGGGGTTAATCTGTGGGTGATGTGATGGCAATTATTGGTTCCAACGAGGCCGCTGTGTCATAAAACGCGTCGTTGGTGTTCAATTCCCGGAGAGAGAGAGAAAGCATGTATGTTTACTATTAGGTTTATTTTATAATTGATATAATTTTTTTTTTACCCGTTTACGTAAGGCTTGTCCATATCCTTATACTATTTATTTGTTGGTTTGGTTTTATGTTATTTGTTTATTTTTTCTCTCTATGCCATCCGTTCTTCATGGGTTTTGTTGTACCTGAATAAGACGAGGCGTCGTCAATGGGAAGTTTGCAGGAGTGACGTGGCCAAGGTCAGCGCTGTCGTGGGATTTTTGGAACATGTTGGGAGAGGTTTTCGTTCATCTGGGGACTCCGAATGGCTGATGGGTGGATTAACGTCAGCCAGAATAAAATATGAAAATTGTGCCATCATATATATCAGTCATTATATGCTCCCCCCGAAAGATCACGTGGCTCTGAATAAAATCATTTGGCGACAAGAAGAATAAAAAGGATAAGTACCACTCTGTATGGAAGGAGTTAATGAGTCCACAAAGAGATTGAATGAGGTGGAGGTGGGTTGGGGGTGGATGGGCTTGGCGATGTGGAGGATGAAGGAGAAAAGGATGAAAGTGGAGGCGGACCTCCATGGATGGAGGCAAGACGAAGAAATGCTGAATTGGAGGAAAAGTGTGGGTGGGGGGAGGGGGAAGGTGGAGGCAAGGTGGTGATGATGGGGAGGGGGAGGAGGTGTGTGCCACGTAAGCGGAATGGATATACGGAAGTCCATTGAGATTTTGTCAGATACAGAGAGAGTGGGAGAGAGAGAGAGAGAGAAAAAAAGAAAGAAAGAGAGAGAGAAGGTGGGAGAGGGGAACGAAAAAGAAAATGAGAAATCTGCGAAAATAAAGGTGAGGAGTAGGAGTCATCGAGGAGTATGAGAGAGGAGTGTTGGGAGGTGAAAGAAGGAAGGGGAAAAAGAAGAGAACGTTCTTGGCTGAATAAAATCTGTTGCCAGCCGGGACATAATCTTGAAGTTGTCATAATAACAAAAAGAAGAGAGAAGAGGAAAAGATAAAGAAACTAAAAGTTTAAATGAAAGCGAGGAAATATATAATAAAGGGATCCTGATGAATGAAGAGATAGGGCCGCGGGTAGAGTGGGGGCGGGGGTCTGTAGACTCAGGTCGTGTGTCTCCGTGTGGCCCAGAACCCTCCTGACGGAGGGACGGGCGAAGTGTGCTGCCCCGCGTTTCGTCCTCGTGGTCTTTGTTCAATGTGATGGTATCGCCCGTCGTGATGGGCGCCCAAGAAATGATGATGCCCGTGAGCTGGGTTGAAGGCGATGTGGTGAGGTCGTGTGGCGTAGGAAGGGGCGAGAGGGATTGGGGGGTGGGGGCGCAATGGAGGGAAGGGGGTGTTGCTCGTGATGAATGGAGGGGTGGGAGGGAAGGGAGGGGAAGGGCAGGGAGAGGGAAGGCTGTGTCACGGGTCTTTAATTAAAAATATAGAGGATGGGCGACTTGCTTCTGTGTAATTAGGGTGAGGGAGGGGGATGATGACGACGACGACCATGATGAGGAGGAGGAGGAGGAAGAGGAAGCGGGAGGAATACTCAAAGGCAGGACGGGATGGAGGAAGGAAGGAAGGAAGGAAGGAAAGACCAATTGGATAATAAATTGTTATGGACTGTAGTTTACCAGCGTTTCTATCCTTTTAGATAATATCACTGTTCAGATGGAGAAGGATCAAGAGTCGAAAGAGGAGGAGGGAGGAGGTGTAGGAGGAACAGGAGGAAGGAGGAGGATGTGGGGGGGAAGGACGAAGAGTAGGATGGAATACGTGTAGGAAGAGGAGTAAGGACTGAAAGAACGATGACTTGTGGATGACGAATGACAAGATGAATGAAGGATAAGGTGGATGAAGAAGATTCACCATGGTCTTGGATCACCTGTTGGTCTCGTGATCGACAGTTATTAGCCTTCCGGAGGATGAGAGCTCAAACCTTGTATATTGCCCGAACTGTTTGTAATGCTGTGACCTTACATACACGCAGAGCCCAACTAGCTTGCGTGTGTGTGTGTGTGTGTGTGTATGTGTGTATGCGTGGTCATGTGCGTGGACCTTTGGAAATAAAGAGGCGCACTTACATAGCTAACATGCAAAGGAAATCCAGAATAGAAGATAAAGTAAAACCTGTTTGTGTGTGGGTAATAGATACAAATTGTGGTTAATGGGAGGAACTGCGGCAGTCTCCAGCCTGGTGGAGGGTGGGTGGTGGTGGTGGGCGAATGCCTGGATGGATGGGGAAATAAGTGAACGTGTGTGTGAAAGTTTGTGTAAATACTACCAAATGTGGGTTTTATGAAAAAATAAAAAACGAGCAAAGTAGACGAATTGGTGTACGTGGCGGCTGGGGAGGGGGGAGGTGGGAAGGGGGTGATTACGAGTGGAGATGAGGGTGTCCTGATTTTGACAGGTGGGAGGGGTATAGGGGGAAGTGGGGGGTGAGGTGACTGCAGGACACGCTTGAAACCCCTGTAACCCTTCCCCTTTCTCTCTCTCTCTCTCTCTCTCTCTCTCTCTCTCTCTCTCTCTCTCTCTCTCTCTCTCTCTCTCTCTCTCTCTCTCTCTCTCTCTCCCTTTCTTTCTCTTTCCCTTTCTCCCTTTCTGTTTTTTCCTCCATCTCTCTCTCTTTCTCTTTCTCTCTATTCACCTCCATCCCTCTCTCTTTTCCTCTCCCAATCTTACTTAATATCTCCCTTCTCACTTTCCCTCCCCAGTTCCTCTCCCTTTCCCATCCCTTCTCCTCTTCCTCCTCCTCCTCCTCCTCCTCCTCCTCCTCCTCATTTCCCTTTCCTCCTTTCTCCGTTTTCCTTCTCGTCCCTTTCCTACTTCTACAATTCTCCCTTTCCTCTTTTTTGCTTTCTTTCCTTCCTTCTCCCTGCAATCCCTCTCCGTCTTGCTCCCCCTCTCCCTCTCCCTCTCCCTCTCCCTATGTCTTTGCGCACTGCCTCACACGCACCGGCTTTCTCTCTCTCTCTCTCTCTCTCTCTCTCTCTCTCTCTCTCTCTCTCTCTCTCTCTCTCTCTCTCTCTCTCTCTCTCTCCCCCTCCTTCCCTCCATTTTATTGGAGGAGGGATGGAGATGCACGGGTAGTGGAGGAGGAGGCGGTCGCGTTTGTGTAGGCAGGCAGGCCGGTAGGCGGCAGGATGGTAGGCCGGTAGGCTGTGATAGCATTGTCATGCGATTACTAATTAGCTTGTGCGTTGCTATTCACCTCTGCTTCTTCCTTATTACACTTTCTCTCTCTCTTTTTTCCTCTTCTTTTTTCGCGTTCAAATGTAGACGAATATCGGAAAAAGACGGGAAGAACGCTGAGGAGGAGGAGGGAGGAGGGGTGTGCGGAAGACAAAGACATGAAGACATTTCGAGCTGTGTGTGATTTACTTTTTACAATTTGTTCTGGCTCAAGGCGAATTATTTTATTAGACTGCGGGGTCCAACCCTTCCCGAGAACTTGTTTGTTTGATTGATTGAGTGATTGGTTGAAGTTCACCTGGACAGAAGGATGAGGGAGGGAGGAAGGGAGTGGGTAATTCTGCAGTAGACGAAACGTGTAATCTGTACTAACTTGGGAAACTGTAATGTTATAGCACATTTGTAAAAGTACGCTTTAAACCCACTATCGGAGAAATAATATCAGAAGTACAGGAGATCCGTATATTTCGACTACTATCCGTAGTCCTCTTCAGCAGAAAGAAGAGGACTACAGATAGTGGTCGAAATATACAGATCTCCTGTACTTCTGATATTATTTCTCAGATAGTGGGTTTAAAGTGTACTGTAATAACTTATTAAATATTTCGATTATAGTTTCCAGGGTTAGACATGGTTTAGGGATTAATTCAAGGGGTTTAACTGAACTGCTTCATTGATACCTCAAGCCCTGAAGCTGAATAGAATCACCTTACATCAGCAATTCATGTCTGATAACCAGCGCTTCTGTCCAGAGCAATGCGAGACGGCATGCTTTGTGACCAGGAACCTGCTCACAAGTCTTGGGATGGAATTGAAGAGGATTGAATGGAAGACGGTGGAATAGAGCCGTTGTGGAGAAAGGTGGTATTTGAAGAGTGGAGGAGGAGGGGAGGGGGGAGTGGAATGTTGGAAGAGAGTTGGAGGGGGTTGGGGGGTTGGGAGGGGGAGTGGAAGCAATTCGCTCAAGGTACGGGGAAGGGGGGAAAAATTGGCATTGTTGGACAAACTTTTTCCATCGGGGCGATTGAAGTGTGTGTGTGTGTATGTGTGTGTGTCCAGGAATAAGTCATGGTCTGCATCTGTGTGTGTGTGTGTGTGTGTGTGTGTGTGTGTCCAGGAATAAGTTATGGTCTGCATCTGTGTGTGTGTGTGTGTGTGTGTGTGTGTGTGTACATGGACGAACGTGAGTGTGCACACACGGACGCCCATGCTCCAGTTTTATGTACATATCTCCCTAACTTTAAGATTTGTTATGATGATGGCCACTGACCGCGCTGCTGCTGCCGACGCCGCTGCATTGTCCATATCCCTGATCCATTCTATTGCATCAAAACAACTGCAAGTATCCCATTGCTTCATAGAAACAAAGTTGTTTAGATTTTTTTTATGAGCGAGCTGATGTGAAAGTATGTTGAACTCTCGACAGCAAAAAATATATTTGCAAATTCCAAATGTGCATTGGGTCACATTCTTGTGTCCGTAGTAGGATGTCAACAACAACAATAACAACAACAACAACGATGTAGTTTTTGCCTCCCCAACCCCATTTATATGTTATCATTATTAATTTATTTGTTTATTGATTTTTACGTGTGCATAGGAGTGGATTTGATTTCTTCACGTGCATTGAGTTCTGCTCAAGGGAATTCCTCCTTTGAAACCAATTGATTTACATTCGTTCTCTCTGGGCCAACGATCATGTGAGGTTTGTCTCGAGTGAGAGAGAGAGCGAGTGAGTGAGAGAGTGCAGGCCAGATAAGGCCTGCTCTGTCTTGTGTGCGGTGATGGCGTTCGGGGCACGAGGTGTCTGTCTGTCTGTCTCTCTCTCTCTCTCTCTTTCTCTCTTTCTCTCTTTCTCTCTCTCTCTCTCTCTGTCTGTCGCTCCGTCTGCCTGTTTGTCTGTCTGGTGTCAGGTCAGTTCTGTTTGTGTCTGTGGGACTGTCGCCGGATACGATCGAGCAAGTTTGTATCTCGCGGGAACGCTGGCCGTGCTGACGACTCGAGTGAGCACTAAAGGAAGAATGGGAGAAGAGATGATGAAAGTGGAGGACGAAGAACTTGAAGGAGGAGGAGGAGGAGGGGGAGGGGGAGAAGGAGGAGGACCGAAAAAAAGGTGCAAAAGGACAAGAATGAGATAAAAAGTGAGGAGGAGGACAAGAAGAGATATAAAGAATGATAAAAAAGAAGAAATGGAAAAAAGATGGTGTTGGAGAAGAAGGAAGAGAAAATTGTTCAAGAAGAAGAAGAAGAAGAAGATGCATAAGAAAGAAGAAGAAATTGAAAAATGACGAAGAAGAAGAAGAAGAAGAAGAAGAAGACGCAGAAGAAAGAAGAAAATGAAGATGGAGAAGAAATGATATTAATGATAAAAGATGTTCTCCCGCCTCTGGGAATCACCCGGGGGTACCGCGGGTAGACCCCCCCGTGGGTTGTCCCTTCCCCCGCGAGCGCACTTCCTCCTCCTCCTCGTGGCCCTCGTCTTTGTAGACGGTAATCAAATTGGAAGCCGCCTTTGAAGGGCCATCATCTCCCGATAGCTTTTTCTTGCACGGATCCGTTTCAAAAATTCGCTTTTATGTATGTAAAAGGTCGCTCGAGCGGCCGACCTGGCCTGACCTGGCCTGACCTCAGGTTATGGGCTGACCTGACGGATCGACCGTGGCCCCGTCGTGTAGTGGTCCTCAGAGCGGACGTCGAAGGGAATCGTCTCCCCGGCACCCATCGTCTGCCAACGTTTGCCAGTGACTGCAACGTTTAAGTTACGTAACTCCTCAAACAAACCAATATGTATTCCGTTGTAAAGGATCTCCTCTCGAGATATATGATGTTGAAAAAGGGGCCAGGCAAGTAAAACAATAGAGAGAAGTGGTGGAAGAAGAGAGTGGAGTGGAGTGGAGTTGAGTATCAAAGAGTCTGTGCTTTGTAGGAGGTGAACAAACTAGTTCGGCGTTAACAAGAATAGAAAGTCGTGCCACCCGCTACGCATTTAGGCAAATCTAGATAGGACGGATCTGACAGGATGAATAAAATCACCCGACGGCAGCAGAATTAATTTGAAAAGGACCCCTCTGTACGTAAGGGTGCTTCGAGACGGCCATGCGTGCGGGTGATGTGGATGAAGGCCAAGGAGGGAGTGGGTAGGGGAGGGCTGTGGTGGATGGATGAGAGGATGAGAACGCCATCGTGGGAGTGGGGAGATGTCTGAGGAGGGCGTGGGGATGGATGGGGTGCGTGTATGGAAGCTGGATATACTCTTCAGAACCGGTCTTGTCTTGGTGGTGTCTGTGTGAGAGTAAATGGAGAGGCGGAGGGGAATGGAGAGGAGAGATGGAGAGAGTAGGATGGAGGAAGGGGAGGAACTGTGGAAGTAGGGAAAGAGCCAGAAGGAATGATTGATTTCTTGAAGTGGGTGGCTGGTAGGCTCGTGGGAAAGGAAGTGAAAGGACAGAAGGGGGAGTTTTTACAGAAGCTTGCTCAAGTACTTTTGATGGGTCGTGCTGGGATGGCGTGTTGTCGCGTGTCCCAGGCTGCCCAACCGCATGCCGCTTCGGTGAGGTTGGCAAGCCTGGTTCGCTGCCGCTGCAGCTCTTGGAGAAAACGGGTGCTATGTAATATGGCAACACTCCTGCGGACACAGGAAACTGACCCATGGTAGGTCAGAACTGTTCATATAAGGATCTTTTCTTGTTCAGTGTTCAGTATTGTGTTCAGGTTGCCCTTGAGAACAGTGGGTTTATGTCAGAACAGTTGTATTACTAGAACAAGAAGGAAAAATGTTTTTGTATTTTTATTTTGATGCCATGGGGCGGATATGTATGTCCGTACGTGGATGCTGTAGGAGGTGGGTGGTAGGGAATATACAGAGAAAATGATAACGGTGAGAATTATTATTTCTATTTTATTTTATTTTATTTATTTTTTCTTTTTGTGGGGGATGTGGAAGGAAGTGGGGAGTTTGGGGGTTATTAGAAGTCGGTGGGATTTAGCTGACGACCATCTGGGGAGGACTTGGTAATGATGAGTGATGAAGCGGTGAGGCGAGGGCGCCACAGTGGTGTAATGACTGGACAGGAGAGACGAGGCGAAGTGAGGGTTGTGCTCTTGCCTCGGCCTGAGGCCCATCCGTGTTGTGGTTGTTGTTGTTGTTATGGTTTCGAGGTGGTTGTATGTTGAGCGTTTCGCGATGATGGCTTCTCCTGCGGGTTGAGGTCTTTTGTTTTCTCGGTTTGAAGTGATTGTGTTCTTGTTGTTGCTTGGGTTGTATTTTGTGCTCTGCTCGTTAATTAAAGCGATTCATCGTTTATGCGAGATTCGTGCGAGTACTGAGGTTCCTTCCCCGGCTTTGATCATGTCGTGCGCTTTCTTGAAGTAAAAGAAATGGACGCAAGAGCACCCCCGCAATGTTCACTCCTTCAGCGTAGGGACGCCACTCGAGAGAAAGTATACCCAGTTCTGTACACGCGAGGAAATAATTAGTTGGTGTACATGTTACCATTGTTTTTGCAGAAATCTCTCTGGGCTGGATCAAGACTCTCTCTCTCTCTCTTTCGAGCAGACAACCGACGACTGCTCCCCCTCTTCCTTCTACTACTATAACTCAATGGCGTAGAAGCATAGAACACAGGCAACAGTTCAAAACTTCCCATAATTATCATCCCAAGGGTCCGAGGATCGTTGGAGGATACTGTGGGGCTGTGGGGGGAGTCTGTGAAACTCGAGGTTGTCGACTTCGGCGCCACGGTTTTCACCTTTCTCTCCGCGTACGTAGCTTCCTACTCCATTTTTTCTGCATCTCCATCTCCTCCATTTCCTTCTCCATTTCCTCCTCCGTTTTCTTTTCTATCGACGCCTTTTCCATTTCCTTCACCATCCTCTTTTCCTCCTCCTCCTTTTCCTCCCTCCTCCCCTCCCCTTCTCCCCTCCTCCCCTCCCCTCCTCTCCTCCCCTCCTCCACTCCTCCACTCCCCTCCCCTCCTCCTTCCATTTCCTTCTCTTCCTCCTACCCTCCCCTCTTTCCATTTCCTTCTCTTTCTCCTATCCTCCTCTTCTCCTTTTCCCCTCCTCTCACTCCTCCTCCTCCTCCTCCTCCTCCTCCTCCTTTTTCCCATTTCTCCCCCTCCCCACTCTACTCCTCACCCTCCTCCTCCTCCCCTCCCCCACCTTATTTCCCTTCTCCGTCCTTTGGTGGTGAACATTGGAATTCCTCGTAGACATATGGGGCGGGGTTGAGAGGCGGAGCGGAGGGGGGGCGTCGTAATGAGGGGGTTGAGGAGGGACACTGGGCATACTACGTATAGAGACACCCTGCGTATGCACGTCTTCACCCTTTGATACAGCGGAGCGGAAACGCCAACAAACTCATCTCTCCAAGATATTTCCTTCATATTTTTTTTCCTGGAAATGTATTTACCTAATTGTAATACATAGGGAAGGAGCAACTGGGCTCCTGTCAATGTGTCGTACCTAGCTTCACATTTAAGTATGGTTCCAACTTATAGTCTGTGTGCACGTGTTTGTGTGTGTGCCCAATTGCAGTATACAAGGAAGAAGCAACGCTCGTGGAGTCCTGTCTCTTACTCTCTAGTTTTTTATAGCTTTGCATTCATATATGGTTCCAACTTGGGCTATAGTCTTTGTGTGTGTGTGTGTATTCACCTTGGTATTCACCTTGGTCTTGGGATCACGTGCTGGACACGTGATCGATAGCTATTTCCCTCTCGGGAGAGAGCTCAGAGCTCGTATGACCGATCTATGGGTAATGCTGTGACCTTACACGCACACACACACCCAACTCCCCGCCCTCGAGAGTTGGAGTAACGACTCGCAGCGCAGCGATACTGAAATTATTTCAGCTCTAGGCAGGATTCGAACCCGGACTACTGTAGTTCCAGTCGGGGACTCTACCAACCACGCCACCGAGTCTTGTGTGTGCGTGTGTGTGTGTGTGTGCGCGCGCGCAACGCAATAATAGGCATCATCACGTCGAGGAATGATGAAATACTTTGTCGCCTTCAACACGGAGACGCTGTGATCCTTGGCGTGTCGCGGAAAATATGCAAAACAGCGGGAGAGAATATAATTTGCTCTCAAGTGACAAAATGCCGAGTCTTGGACGCGGAAAAGAAGAGAAGGAGGAGGAAGAGGAGGAGGAGGAGGAGCGGCAACACAGCTGAAAAAGAAGGAACGAAAGAAAAGAAAATTGTGATGAGACGTCGAAAGAGAACGCAGTGCCATGAAGAGGGGAGATGGAGGTGGGGGAGGGGGTGGGTGGAGTGGGAAGGTTCTTCAAGGCTAATAAAGGACCAAATTATGATGGATCACCTCGAAATGGATACAGTCACACTCGCACTTCTCCTCCTCCTCCTACCTCCTCCTCCTCCTCCTCCTCCTCCTCCTCCTCCTTCTCCTTGTCCTTCTTTTCCTCTTTCTCCTCTCTCTCTTCCTCCTCCTCTTCATCCCCCTCCTCCTTTTCTTCCTTTTCCTTCTTTTCCTCCTTTTCCTCCTCCCTTCTCTTCCTCGCCCCCTTCTCCTACTTCTCCTCCTTCCTACTCCTCCTCCATTTCTACTCCTCCTTATCCTTCTCCTCTCTTCCTATTCTCCTCCCTTCTCTTTCTCCCCCTTCTTTTTCTCCTCCTCCTCCTCCTACTCCTCTTCTATTGTATGAATGTGTTTATATGTTTGTACACATATATAAACTCTATGTTCATTGCCATATGTTTGCCATCAGCCTTCGAGTCTTCTTCATCTTCCTCTCTTCGAAAAGTCACTTCGGGTCTCAAAAGAAAGGAAAAAAAAATCTGTTTGACAGATGTTCCCTCTGCAATTATTCACCGGACTGCGTTGGTATTTAGGAGCCGAGTTAAGCAATTAATGTCTCCGTTTGACTATTGATGAGGGAGTCTTGGGAGTGTAGGAGTCTTTGAGTGGCAGCCTGCCCTACTGGTCTGTCACGTCTTCTTCTTATCGACTGTTTTGCTAGTGCTTCTGTCATTGGAGACAAACTCGTGTTTTTATTTTGTGAGTTTGCGAGTTATTATTATTTACTATTTATTTGTTATTTACATTATTATATTTTCTATTTATTATTTTATTATTATTGTGATTTTTTTTCGCATCCGACCTAGATATGGACCAAAAGGTCTCCTGTCGGCATGCTCCGCCTTTGTAATCCTTTGTGTGCATGTAGTAGGAAGTTGTATGGTTTCTTTTGATTTTTCTCAAGGCGTAAGGCAGGCCCAGTAGGGTGCAAGTGTACTTTTGTATAAAGCCTTCTTCCTTATTTCTCTATTTTTTCGTCATGGGATTCGAACTCGGGTCATTGGTTCGCAAAGCAACAGCGATCCCACTGAGCCATTGTAGGAGCGTGTATTGTCGCCGAGATTGATCAGCGTGGAAAGTGATTCCTTCGGCTGAATAGACGAAAGGATTGTCTGAAACTAAGTAGGTTTTCTGTCGTGCCAGGGAGAACATGGAGGAAACTGAGAATTTTGCAGGAGTGACATGGCAGAGATTGGCGCCGTCATACGGCTTATGGAAGATGTTGGGGGAGTCCTTTGTTCAGTAGTGGACTCGGGATGGCTGGTAACCTGAGCGTAGGACAGTGTGTTGGAAGTTTTTCCATGCAGAAGTCTGATGTATTTATATTCGCGACTTGTAAAAGATCTTTCCGGTAAATGAGAAGCTATTGTCATGTCAAGGCTTTTTCTTTCAGTAAAAGTATGAAAAGAGGATTTTTTTTATTTGTACACGTGTGCATTCTTTCCCCGAAAAATAACTTAAATTCATAAGACATTATATAACACAGAAATCCGCATGAATTGTGCAAATTAATAAAAAAATTAATTTTGTCTTTTTTCTTTTCTTTTTTACAGGTAATAAAATGGGACGGTTCGAGATTAGCTGGTGTTGGATTGGTGGATGCGTGAACCAATAGGAATCGCGGAAAGGTTGGCCTTTCCGACGAAACCTCATTGCATCATTGAGGAGGGGAAGGAGGAGGAAGACAGGTGTGTTCAAGCTTCTATATTTGATCAGTGTCTTGATTGTGTACAGACGGCGAGTTGAAGTCTTGAGGAGAAGCAGGTGTTGTTTCAGTAACCCGTTTTATATATACAGTATATGTATATATATATATGTATGTGTGTGTGTGTCAAGTTCAGCCATGATGGTCCCGTGCAGGACCGGCTATCCCATGAAGGACAATAGGGTCTATACCTCTTCACAGTGGCTTAATCCGGCTTGATAAGGTTGTATGTATGGTGAGGAATGTGTGTGTGAATATACTGTATATATATATAATATATATATATACACACACACACACACACACACACACACACACACACACACACACACACACACACACACACACACACACAAATCACTGTAGAGGTTGAGGATTTGGTGGCATCCTTCTGGTAAATGAAATCGCCTGTTGACAGACCAAAATAGAACTTACATCGGTCGTGAAGAAGCCAAATGCAGAATTTCCAATAAGCCTGGCGCTCGCCAGAAGAGAAAATTGAAAGGTTGAAAGTTGAAGTTGAAAGGTGGTTTTCACATTGTAAAGGTTTATTGAGTGATGTCATTGTTTCTTGCATTGACCGCTCTGAAATCTCCCTTGCTCTCACTCTCAACTAAGAATTCTCTAAATGTCTCTTAAAGATATCTAGTATCCATCTGACGCGGTCGTTGTTG
The DNA here is from genome assembly GCF_046742065.1 of Oratosquilla oratoria. Lineage (NCBI taxonomy): Eukaryota > Metazoa > Arthropoda > Malacostraca > Stomatopoda > Squillidae > Oratosquilla > Oratosquilla oratoria. The sequence continues at coordinate 102,919,948 of NC_134777.1, read as the reverse complement.
ATTTAGTTAGTTCTTTGTTGTCATTCCTTCATTAGTACTTGGGTCCCTTTCACACTGAATCGAATCGCCAGGTATTAACCAGAATAAAAACCTGAAGGTGTCGTTGGGCTTTAGCGCGTGTTTGCAGGATCCTCGTA
>NC_134777.1:102892311-102914811 GCF_046742065.1 Oratosquilla oratoria | reverse complement strand
CTCTCCCTTTTCCCTTTTTTTTCCCGAACATGTTCTCCACGCACCCTTTTACATTCTTTCTTTCGCTTTTTCTTTTTTCGTGTATTTTATATATTCTGCCGTTTTTCCCTCCATTTTCCCTAACCCACATTTTGGTTTTCGACGTAGCTTTTTTTTTTTTTTTTTCCTCTCCTCTCCCTCCCCTCTCCCCTCTTCGCGGTTGAAGTTAGTCTTCCCTTCCAGTTGAGTTTTTTTTTTCTTTCCTTGCCATCATGTGTTCCCACCCTCTCTCTCTCTCTCTCTCTCTCTCTCTCTCTCTCTCTCTCTCACCCTATATCTGGCCTGCATTCCATTCCTTGTGTCCTTATCGACTGTCCTACTCCTTCATATCCCGCATCATCCCTTCCATCACATTACCTTCCCCCCTTCCCTCCCCTCCACTTCCCTCCCCTTCTCACCCCGCCTATTGTCTCCCCTCCCCATCCCTCCCCATCCCTCCCCTTTCCTCCTTCCCTCCCCTTCCCTGCCTTCCCTTTCCCCCTTCCCTCCCCGTTCCTGCCTTCCCTTTCCCCCTTCCCTCCCCGTTCCTGCCTTCCCTTTTCCCCTTCCCTCCCCTTCCCTGCCTTCCCTTTCCCCTTTCCCTCCCCTTCCCTGCCTTCCCTTTCCCCCTTCCCTCCCCCTACCTGCCTCCCCTTCCCTTCTCTTCCCTTCCCTGCATCCCCTTTCCCCCTTTCGTTCCCTTCTCCCATACAACACATTCCCACACTATCCCTTCACTTCCCTACTACACTCCCTCTTCCCGCCTTACCTGTGTCATGAAATCTCCCATTACTGACTCCTCCTCCACCTACTTCGTTACTAACATTACTTACTTACCTCCTTGCCTCTTCCCACTGCCTCCTTCCCTCTCACTACCTTCCTTCCCAAGAGTCCCTACCCTTTCCCTCTCCATTTAATTTTCCTTACCTTCTTACCTTTCTCTCGACTTCGTCTTACCCTCACTTTCCCTTACCTCTTACCTTTCTCTACCTCGTCCTGTCTCCCCTCTTGACCTCCCCATATCCCCCCACTTTCCCCTTTGACCACCCCTCCCCACCTCTTTTTAACCTTCCCCTCCCCATCTCTTTGTGTCTTTTCTTTCAGCATCCTGCATACCACTTTTTCACCTTCCTCCCAAGATCCCCCCCCAACCAATTCCTCCCCCCCTACTCCCCACCCCCCCTTGTCTCTGGACGAATTTGTTTCGGATTTGCTCTTCCACCCACCCCCGACTTTTATCTCCCCACCTCTTTTAACCCTAACATCCCCCCCACTCTTTTTTTCCTCTTTTTGTTCCCTCTATTTCCCCCTTCCCCTATTTGCTCCTCCCCATACTTTTCCTCCCTTCCCTCACCTTTGTACATTCCCCTCTATTCTCACTTCACAGCTATTCCTTCCCTCATTTCTTCTCTATATTTCCCCTCTTTCCTTTCTATACGTCTCCCTTCTTCCCATCTATATTTCCCGTCTTTCTCCAATATGTTCACTCCTTTTTCCTGTATTTCCCCCTTTTCCCACCTTGCTCCCCAACATTTCCCTCTGTATTTCCTTCTCCTCATCTATACTTTTCTCCATCACCTTATTTTCCCCCCATATCCGTCTATACTTGTCTGATTCCCGTCTATACTTGTCCCTATACCCGTCTATACCTGCACCTATACCCGTCCGAACTTGCAGTACTTGCTCCAATCTCGCCAGGACTTGCCCCACTCTCGCCTGTACTTGTTCTTGGCCCCATACCCGTCCGAACTTGCCCCATTCTCGCCAGTACTTGCCCCATTCTCGCCTGTACTTGCCCTCATACCCGCCCGAACTTGCCCCATTCTCGCCTGTACTTTCCCTCATACCCGCCCGAACTTTCCCCATTCTCTCCAGTACTTGCCCCATTCTCGCCAGTACTTGCTAAATTCTCAACAGTACTTACCCCATATCTACCTATACCTGCATCCATATTCGTCTATACTTGCCACCATACCCGTCAATACCTGGTCCTATACCCGTCTGTACTTGCCCCATTCCTGCCTGTACTTGCCCCATTCCCAACTGTACTTCCCCTTTTCATTTTATACTTTTCTCAATTCCCCTCCATACTTCCCCATTTTCCACCCTTCTGCACTCCCCTTTCCCCCTCAACACTCCCCCCCTCCCATCAGCTATTTGCCCTCGACAAATTATGCTGTCACTTTCGTCCTAATCCTTGTCTTCCACCCTCTCCTCCTTCCTTCCTTCATTTCTTCATTCCTTCCCTTCCTCCCTTTCTTCTCTCCCTTCCCTTTTTCCATTCCCTCCTTTCAGTCCCCCTCTCTCCCTGCCTCATTTTCCCTCTTACCTTTTTTCACATCCTTGTCCTTCCTTTCCTTCCTTCCCCCCCCCATGTTCTTAATCTTCGCCGGTCTTTCCTTAACAGCTTCATGTCTTCCTCCTTACCCTCCCTCCCTCCTCCTCCCGTTTCCCGCGAATTCATGGTTGTGAATCTAAGTACTTTTCTCTACTTTTTTTTTTTTTTTTTTTTTTTTCATTATCCGTCTCTGACTGTTCGCCCTCTTCTTGTTCCAGTTTTAATCCCGTCGTTATTCCCCCGTCGCCCATTCCCCCCTTTGTTGGTCCCCTTCTCTCTCTCTCTCCTCTTCCTCCTTTGTTTCTGTAGTTGTTATCCCCTGTGTTATTCCTGCGCCCGTCCAACCCTTTTTACTTTGGGTCGTGTTTTCCCACTTGTTATTGCCCCCGCCGCTGTTCTCACAGAGCTCTCCATATTTTCCTTTTGTCGCTGACTTCCTCTTTTTTCCCCATATTTTTATCTTACCGTGACTCCTCTCTTTACCCTTTGGGTGATTTGTTATCATTGTTGTTCTCTCTCTTTTTTTTTTTTTCATATTTATTGTATTGCTGTCAATGTTCGAAATTTTGTTCCTCGGCGTCTAGCTCTCGATGCGATTTCGTGATGAACAGGCTTTCATCAGCTACCCAGTTCCCCCAACCCATCTCCTTTAGTCACCCCCCTACCGAAGTAGCCCCCAACCCATCTCCCCACCAACGGAGCCCCCAAACCCATCTCCCTACCAACGGAGCCCCCCAGCCCATCTCCCTAGTCACCCCCAACCAGCGTAGCCCCCCAACCCTTCTCCCTACCAACGTAGCCCCCCAACCCATCTCCCTAGTCACCCCCTACCAACGTAGCCCTCCCATCTCATCTCCCTAGTCTCCCCCTACCAACATAGTCTTCCCAACCCATTTCCCTAGTCTCCCCCCTACCACCGGAGCCCTCCCAACCCATCTCCCTTGTCTCCCCCTACCAACGTAGCCCCCCCCATCCTTCTTCCTACCAACGTAGTCCCCCATTCCCTCCCTAAAAACGTAGCCCCCATCCTGTCTCCCCAGTCTCCCCTACCAACGTAGCCCCCAATCCATCTCCCTAGTTTCCCCCTACCAAAGTAACGCCCATCCCTTCTCTAGTTCCCCCCATTTACCAACGTATCCCCCATCTCATCTCCCCATTCACCCACATTATTAACTAGAAAGGAGGAGGAAGAGGACAGGTGGAGGAAACGAGTTACCGACCGAAAACCATAGACAAACGAGATGGAAAAGTTTGCATGAGTGACGTGGCACGTATTGGTTCACGAACGAAGTTAGGAGAGGCCTTTGCTCAGTAGTGGACTCGGAGTGGCCGCGTCCTCCTCGGGTCTCCGCCTCTTCACCTCCACAACCTTTCTTCCCTCTCCCACACGTTGCATCCAAACACGACACAGAAGCGGCATTGCTTGGCTCCCTTCCCACCTTCCCGCTCCCCTCCCGCTCCCGCTCCCCTCCTGTCCCCCGAATGCCACTGGGGTAGCCCTCATCCTCCGCGAAGGGCTGCAGAGGGAAGCCCGTGCTTGTCGTCAGTTTAAATCTTTGACTGAAGATAAAAGTAGATGACTTTGATTGTGTCTGTTTGTTTGTTAGATATTGAGCATTGTTGGGGGGCAGGCCACGACACACGAGTGGGTCCTGGACGAGTTTATGAGAGGTTGCGAACTCTGATACAGTGTGTGTGTGTGTGTGTGTGTGTGTGTGTGTTTACCTAATTGTATTATACGGGAAGGGGAGCTATGCTCGTAGGGTCCCGTCTTCATATCTCGTTTTGTCTAGACTGCTTTTATGTGTATATAAACTCACGCATGAAAAAACGCGCACACACACACACACACACACACACACACACACACACACACACACACACACACACACACACACACACACACACACACACACACACACACAGAGCTTTATCATTTCCCACCCAGAGTGTTAGGTTTTGATGTGTATACGTGTTGTGATAAGATCTAGTTCAAAATGAAATTGTTTTTTTCCTGGGGCGGGGAGACGGGTTGTCTGTGCGTTGTGAACGTAGCGCGAAATGTGTATCCTTCGATGAACGTTTGAGGAAAACGTCGAACGAAAACGTTTTCTCTTGACATCCCTTGTTGGACAAGGTGCGGGGAGGGTTATGGGGTACGTACAATACTTTAAGGGCGAACGTTTGTCTTCTTGTTCGACAACTAGGAAAGGGGAGTCCATTTCGGTTTGTCCCGCTTGGTACCCGGAGTGCCTAAGAACATAAGAATGAAGGAGACTGCATGGGACCATAAGGCCTACACTAGGCAGTTCCATGTCCATTACCACCTATCATCCCCATCCATAAAGTTGCCTAGCCTTTTCTTAAAACAACCGATAGTTTCAGCGCTCACTACATGGTTGCTAATTCGATTTCATTCGTTGACCAGTCTATTGGTAAACCAGTTCTTTCCTATTTCTTTCCTAAATCTAAGTTTGCCCAATTTAAGTCCATTAGTGCTAGGGAGTGCCATGGCGGGGCTTTCCTTTGGCTGAATAAAATCACCTGGCGGCCGTCAGCACAGTCGTGCATGTGAGTGTCGAGGATTGACGTCGGGATCGTGGAAAAAATTTATATTCTGGTTCCGGTGTCCGCTAGTCTATTTTATAAATCCAGGTAGACCGAAATTCCCCCCCCCTCATTAACCCAAGAAGGATTAATGACTTGGTGGACCTGCAAAACGGACGTCGGTAAGGATCGTCTCCCCGATGGCACTCGCCGGCACTGGGAGTGCCGGCGTCGCCGCCGCGTCTACCATGCGGGTCCAAAGGTAACGAGGCGGAAAGCTCATCCAGGGGGGTGGGGGGTGTCATCGCCCCCCCCCTATCCTCCCAACCCATCCGTCACCATCCATTTGCTCCCTATTCGCTTTCCCCATTTCTCACAGACTCCCCCTTCCCCCCACTTCACCTTCATCAACAACCTCCAACTCCGCTTCCTGTATTCCCTTCCCATAGCCCCCATACATCCCTCGTCTCCCTAGACTCCCTCCTTCTCCTCCTCCTCTCCCTTACCCCTTTCTCCTCTCCCTCACCCACTTCGTCCACCTCCTTTCTCCTTCACTCCACCCTCCACGGTAGGCACTATCAATAGACTCCCCGCCTTCGCCTCTTCTCCCTCGCTTTTCTTTTTTGTTCTCTCAATTATTTATGTGTTTACTTTTGGATGAAGACGGGGGGGGGTGAGTGGGGGTGGAGAGGGGATGGGGGATGAGTGGGGGTGGTGAGGGGATGGGGGGCGCATACGGAACCGAACCCTTGAACATCGGTCGTTTCGTTACAGTCGTCTCCAACAATCCTCCATCATCTCCAACACTTCCTAATAGTCAACATTTCTCCCACCAAGTCATCATCCATAGCTCCAACACCAGCACTCATCCATCTTCAACACTCCTTCAACATTTGTTCTCTCTTATCTCCAACACTCTCCCCAATCTCCAACACTCCTCTCCCTCTTTCTCCAACACTCCTCTCCCTCTTTCTCCAACACTCCTCTCTCATATCCACCCATAAACAGCCATTTCCTTCAGCGGCGTACACTCGTTTCTGTCAAGTCTAACCTTTCCTATGTCCGCCTCATCGTCCCCTCCCCCATTCCTATACACGCTCCCTCTCTTCTCCCCATTCCCATACATGCCCCCCACCCTCCCTCACCCTCTTCCCATATATGTACGCACGCCTTTGTGGCCCCTTCCCTGTGGGGTCCCGAACTGACGTTCCCCATGTACGCATGTGTTGTGCCTCCCTCCCCCCCCTCTCTCTCTCTCTCTCTCTCTCTCTCTCTCTCTCTCTCTCTCTCTCTCTCTCTCTCTCTCTTTCTCTTTCTCTTTCTTGAGACCCGTCACCCCTTGCCCCATCCTCTCACCCATTCACACACACACACACACACACACACACACACACACACACACACACACACACACACACACACACACACACACACACACATACACGGACACGCGCGCACACACACACACACACACACACACACACACACACACACACACACACACATACACGGACACACGCGCGCGCCCTTGCCCCTCTCCCCGTTGCCCCACTGGCCTTTCACTTCCTGTCTCCGCGCGCGTGGCTTGTTTTGCCCACTGCAGTTGCCCTTTGTCGTTTTGGTGGTGAGCTGTGGATATTGTCCTTGGTTGTGTGTGTACGTGTGTGTGTGTGTGCGCGCGCGCGTGTGTGTGTGTGTACGTGTGTACGTGTGTGTGGAAACGTGTTCATAGGTAAGAGTTTCCATAAGGTTGATGTTTGCTGTGTTTGGATACATTGTGTGCGTTTGTGTGTATATGTATGTTGAAGTTCGTGTGTTTGGTAAACCCTTCATCAAGGTGGACGTCCTGCCTTAAGCTGAAGAACAAGATCCCATTTTCCTTTTCCCTTTCATCATTACCACTGTCCCGTCGTATCTCAACCGATTCCCATTTTCTTTATTTCTTTATTGTTTCCCATTTTCTTTTCTCCGTATCCCCCCATCCGCTCGTTCCTCTCCTTCCACATCCGTCTTCCAACCAGCCGGTGGTATTTCGTTCGTCAAATAGAATATTTGTTGCTTAGTTTGGTGTATGTTTTTTCTCAGTGTAAAGAAAATACCCTACGCCTCCACGCTGTAAACGCTATATAGAAAACGTGCACATGTGCTCAGTCGTACACGTTCTATTTACCCACCGGAAACCCTGAAGGCTAGTTTGAAAGGCTTTTGGTCCACGTTGTGCCACACGTCTCTGTCTCCTCTCTCTCTCTCTCTCTCTCTCTCTCTCTCTCTCTCTCTCTCTCTCTATATAGATATATATATATATATATATATATATATATATATATATAAGGAAAGTGGATAAAGAAGTCACGGGTCTAGTTCCCAGTTGCGAATTTATTTCTGACCGGTTTCGCTCTACGCTTGTTCTGAAGAAGCGTAGAGCGAAAACCGGTCAGGAATGAATTCGCAACTCGGAACCAGAACCGTGAATTCTTTTCCCACCTTCCTCAACTTGTCACAATGTCTAAGCATATATATATTATATATATATATATATATATATATATATATATATATATATATATATATATATATATATATATACATATATATACACATACACATATATATATCAGGGCTGTGGAGTCGGGACACAAAACCTCCGACTCCGACTCCTCCTCTTTATGAAATTAAGTGATTATGGCCTATATATCTCATAAACCCTATGCATATGCTTCTAACTTATGTCATTATAACTGGTGTATATAAAAAGAATAAAGATATTGTGGCTTTTTATATCATAACCGTTCATTCTTTGATATTTTCTAACAGAATTACAGACATAATTTTTGAATGGATATAGAGGAAATAAAAATAAAAAGGCTATAATGTAAGACTAAGAGTTTTTACATATATTTGCAATAATAACTACAGAACAAAAATAAAGCCACCTTACACCAGAAGTTGAAATATGATATTTTACAGGATGTTAGACAAAAAAATAAAAATTCTATAATGTGAGATTGTTTTTTACATACAGTATATAGTTTTGCAAATACAAAATAACTACAGAAAATAAAGTGACTTCATAAAAGATATTGAGATTATTTTTTAAAGAATATGATAAATATACAATAGAAGAAATAACCAAAACGTACATTTGAAGAAATGGATTCAATAATTGTATGAAGGTTAGTCGAAATGGTTAGGTTAGTAGACCTAGGTTGGGTTATGTTAGTAGACCTAGGTTGGATTATGTTAGTAGACCAAGTTTAGGTTAGTAGGCCTGTCTCAGGTTAGGTTAGTAGGCTTAGGTTAGATTAATAGGCCTAGTTTAAGTTAGAAGACTTAGGTTAGTCGACCTAAGTTAGGTTAGTAGGCCTAGGTTAAGTTAGTAAGCCCAGATTAGGTTAGGTTAGTAAGCATATTTTAGGTCAGTAGACTTGGTTAGTCGACCTAGGTTAGGTTAGTAGACCCTAAGGTTAGTAGGCCTAACTCACCTCAAGAATAACCCATTTGAGATTATGGGGTTTAGGTATACATTTGTAATGTAATAATTTCTATGTATCACATTTGAACATTGACATAATATATATCTTCTGATCATTTTCTTTTCCTAAGTCAACGTTTAATATGCAGGTTACAGCCCTTAACTGTGTTAACTGACACAGTTCACAATACTAGTTAATCTATGTAGCTTAAAATAGTACTGAAAGTGTTAAGAGTAACTAGGTCTAATGGTTTATTTTTTTATATATATTTTTCCATTTTCAAATAATTACTAATAAAGTAAGCATAAAGTCATAACTTATAATTTTAGCTCAAGAAAGAAAAGCAACTTTGTCATGGAGATATCTCTTTAGTCGGTTAAGTTCAGTGTCTGGTTTTACATTGCATTTGTGTTCTCAGTTACACCAGAATAGATTAAACATGACATTTTGAACATTGAGCAAACCTACATTTTTTCATAAATGTACACATAATATCACAAGGAATGTGATATATTTCCCCTATCGCACCTCATAAACTGAACACATTAACTTTCTAGTACAATTCTGTACAACAACTACACATTCCCTATCTCCTTCCCCTCCCCCTTCATTTCCCCTTACTTATCCTTCACGCCTTTTCTCCTCGCTTTCTTCCTCCTCTGCTCGTTTCTCCTTATATTCACTTGCCCTCCCCTTCACCCTCTCCCCCCTCAGTCCCCCCTCCCCCCTCAGTCCCCCTGTCATTCCCCCCAGGCACTCCAGGGCCCCCGTAGTCACTCCTCTCCCTGTGTCTTTGTACTCGAAACTGGGCTTTATTCAATTTCCCTTATCTACGCCCCCCATCTTCCCCCACCCCACCCCACCTACTACCCCCATCCCCCACCTATCACCACCCTTCGTTCACTGTTCACCAGTGCGGTCTTTCTGTTTCGTGCACCCTTCCTCATTTCTCCACCTCACCCTTACCCTTCCACCTCTCTATCTCTCTCTCGCTCTCTCTCTGTCTGTCTCTCTTTCTCTCTCTGTGTCTCACTCTCACTCTTTTTCCCTCTCTCATTCTCTTTTTTACACAGACACACACACATACACACATACACGCACACACACACACACACACACACACACACACACACACACACACACACACACACACACACAAAGACGGGTTACTACGAGCATAGCTCTCTTCCCCGTAAAATACAACTAGGTAAATACACACACACACACACACACACTCCTACTTTATTTAAAAAATTCCCTCTCCACTTTTTTTCTTTATTGTGTTCAGTCTCTACTATTCAACAACTGTAGTCCTCTGTGTGCCTCTTCCCCCTCCTCTGTCTCTCTCTCTCTCTCTCTCACTTTCTCTCACACCCCCTCCACGACCATCCATCCGTTCCTCTTCCTCTTCCTTTTCCTCTTCCTCCTCTTCAGCACTCGAGTTTCACTCCGGCTCGTCTGTTCTTTCCCTCCGAAGTCTTTTCGTTCTTCAATTCTTCCTTTTGCGCTGCTCCCTCTTGCCCCCTCCCCCGCTCATCCCCTTTCACCCCCCCACCTCCCCCGTCTTCCTTCCTCGACCCTTTCCTTCCTCTCATCTTTCTCCAGTCTCCTTTCTCACCGTGTTTTCTCTCTCTTGCTCCTCCAGATGCGGCCTCCTCCCCTTCCTCCTCCCCAACCTCCCCTCCCCCCACTCCCCCCAGCCTTCCTCCTCGTCTGTCTTCCCAGGCTCACTTTGAACCCCCCAAACCTTTTATCCAAACATCACGTGCCTAGTAAGCCCCCCACTGTGCTGCACAATGGTTCTCTACATCCTTCCCCCCACCCCACCTCACTCCCGAGATGCTTGTGCAAGTATGTTCTAATTCACTCGGACTGGCTTCCTGGGTGCTGTGCTTTGGATACAGACGCCATGTGCTTGTGCTTTGTGTGTGAGTATGCATGCCTGCCTGCCTGCCTCCCTGCGTGCCTGCGTTACCGAGGCAACATGCAATGTTCATATATATTTATTTCTATTTGTATATTTATTTATTTATTTTGTAACTGTGATGTTAACTAACATGTGTGTAAACCTGTACCTACACTATTTGGGTTAGGTCACTGTTGAAAGATTTTGATGTCAAGTCCATATATTTCGTACTTATCTCCGAATCCCAGCCGTAACTGTTACCTGCCCCAGCAGTCCAAGCGCATAGGGCAAAGGTGACGGCTTCGGCCGCAGCTGCGCTCCTCCTGGCGTAGGTGATATGTGTAAAGGGATCAGATTACTGTGTCACCATTGTTTGTGTACTAAAGTAATGAACTTGTGTGTATTTGCCTTATGTTCGGATACTCACAAATGTGAAGAAACGCGTTTCATGTTGCCACAACCGGACACATAAACTCACACATATATATATAACCTTACACGTAACCTTACAACCTGATTATACATGGAGAGCATTATCTCCATTTAAGCATAGCTCTTCTCACTGTCGCGAAACACCCCCACGTTGTCATGTACGTACAGCCATGTGCGTACAGCTGTGTGTGCGTACAGCATCCTTTCATGTGACATTTATTGCTCTGGTGAGGCATCTCTTTCTCGCAAGCTGTTGTATGCAGCCTGGAGTCGCCCTGTGTCGTGCATGAGAGTTGGCTTGAGGTGTTTTGAATCTTCAAGAGGAGACTCCGCCGCCGGAAGGACTCCTGCCGCGATCCAAGCTCTCGTGGCCTATACAAATGTCTCTTTGTGTGGCGTGAGCGTCTCATCTTGGAGCAGTGTCATAACTCCGGATTAGGATTGGATGCCATTGCGTCCCGATGATTCCTTTAAGACCAGGGAGACTAGACACCTGTGGAGATTGATGCCTCGGAATGGGATCGGATCGCGTTGTGTGTGTGCTCTCTCGACTCCTGTGAAATATAGGTTACCTGTTTTGTCTTGATACTTTTGAATAGCATTCGACAGGGTTTCTTGTGTGTCGTTTTTTAGTTCCTGTGGCGTAGACGGCCTATATGATGTTTGGTTTCTCAAAATAGGATTGGATACTCTTACGTGTGATTCGCTTAAATGTCCTCATGGGGATATCGTGTCTGAACACTCATCCCCATCAACACTCGCTGGGGGAATGGGGGAGGGGGGAGATGGGTTGATTGCACAAGTATCAGATGACAGATACTCATCGTAATGTCTTCTTAGTAATGAAACTTTATCTTGTGATACCTTTTTCTGCAAACTAACTCTTCATTTTTTTCCTTCCGTATTGTGTGTCTGTGTGTGTGTGAAAGTTCTGTATTTGCTCGTTAGATGTAATTTTGCCAGTGTCATGTATCTGTTGTTGGACAGTCGAGTTACTGTGGAGTAGGTTCCAGTTTCTTAACTTTTATCAATTGAATTGAATCAATGAATCGCATTGAATTGCTGTCACAGTTACACGTAGTTTGCTCAAAGTTTTAACGTTTACATATATTCAGTACCCATATACTCGGAGATTGTGTGTGTGTGTGTGTGTGTGTGTGTGTGTGTGTGTGTATGTGTGTGTGTGTGTTTAAAGAGCTAAATTTGATTACCTGGCTATATAGTCCCACAGAGACAGATTGTTGTATATAATTAGTTTTTTCTGCCCTTTTTTTTAGGGGGGGGGGGTGCCAGTAAATGAAGCTTGGTTAATTTCTTTGTTTTCTTTATCTGAACCTTCATTGTTTACACAGTTTTTTTATATTTAAGAAGCTGGTAATCACTGATAAAAGAGGCATATAGAACCGTGATGGTGAACTGATTAGATGATAGTGATAAGAGTCGTATGATGTTGGACAAAATGATTAGTGCAGATTCAATGCGCGCGCGCGCACACACACACACACACACACACACACACACACACACACACACACACACACACACACACACACACACACACACAGCATTACCCATAGACCGTTCATATATGAGCTCTGAGCTCTCTTCCGGGAGGGAAATAGCTGTCGATCACGAATCCAACACGTGATCCAAGACCATGGTGAATCACACACACACACACATGTGAGCCAGAACAACGTGAATAAAATCGCCTGGCGGCAGTAGTCACAATATACGAAAAAGTGGCACAGAACACGAAAAGGGTCAAACGAAATCGACGTATCTTCTCCCCTAAATCGCCCCAATTTGCTACCGAAGGAGGGAGTGCCACGAAAATGAGAAGGATGAGCTGGTGGCATTCAGTGCAAGACAGTGCCACCTGGCATAAAACGACCTTTTGGCACTCAGACCCACGGAGGGAGGGAGTGGCACAGTGCCACCAGCGGCCCGGAAGAGAGTGCCATTCCCGACCTGGGATTCGAACTCCGTGCCTTCCTAGGACGTGGAAAGAGAGAGAGGTTCCCCCCCACCCCTTCGGCAGGCAACGCATGTTTTATGTATGATCAAGACTGGAAACGGAAGTCGCGATGCAAATCGCCAGATGCAAAGACTCTCCGAGCGTTCCATACGTCAACTCTCCCTCCTTGCCCCCCTTACCCCCGTTTCCCTCTTCCCCCATTCCCCTTACCCCCTTTCCTCTCCTTCCCCCCACAGCTTGGTTCAGGGGGGTATCCTCTCCCCCTTTTCCCTCTCCTGTCCCTTCTCCCTCTCCCCTCCTTTCACCTTTTTCCCTCCTCTCCCCCTTCTTTCCCCCTTTAACTCCCCCTCCCCCTTCTCCCTCCCCCTTCTCCCTCCCCCTCCCCCTTCTCCCTCCTCTCCCCCTTCTCCCTCCCCTCCCCCTTCTCCCTCCCCTCCCCTGTCTCCTCTTCCTCCCCCCACCCCCCACCCCCGGCTGTGATCCCCGTGCGCTCGCGTACAATACAACACAGCGTCCGCACCGTATCAATATTACTCCATTCCGGTACATAAATCCAAACAGCCCGTGTACCTATATGTGATACTCGGCCACTTGGTTCGAGAATCTCTTCGGTCGGTGGTGCCGGAAGTGGCACCCGGCGAGAAGTCGGGGGGGGGAGGGGGAGGTCATACGCACGGAGGCGCTTGCTATTCCTTCTTTCCGGAAACTCGTCGTTACCGGGATCGAGCGCTGTACAGGCTGGCTGCAGGCGGTCCATACAGGTTGATTGACGACCTGCAGGCTGTTCCAGGCAGGCTGACGACGACACGCATTTGGCGGCGTAGGCTGGTGTTCGGTGTACTAGTCTACTAGTCAGGTGGTGTACGTGCGATGGATAATGGAGTGGATAACAGGCGGTACAGGAAGGTAGGAACTCAGGCAGTCCGGCCGGCAGACTAGCAGGCAGAAAGTCAAGGGGAACAGACAGTTAGGCAGGCAACTAGGATGATAGGCTGGCTAACAGGCAGACAGTATGGTAGGCTGGTTTGGGACTAGCTAACACACAAGAGTAACAGGGCAGGCTGGTAGGCTGACTAACAGGCGGGGCAGGCTAGCTGGCCAACAGCGAGCGGACAGAGCCAGCCAGCCAATCAATCATGAGGCTCTCGGGTAATTAACTTGCCTCTCTCAACAGCTCCCCACCTCTTCCTCCTCCTCCTCCTCCTCCTCCTCCTCCTCCTCCTCCTCCACTTCCTGCTCACCCCCCCCCTCGAATTGCCTCTCTCCCCCAACACGTAAACACTCACTACAGCCTTTATTTTCACCACAGACACTTGCACCTTCTTCCTCACAATCACCATTGCAACCTTCGTCTTCAGATACGACTTCTTGCGTAGGTCATCACCAGCTCCACCACCCTTCCCCACCTCTACCACTCCCTCCCGTGATTGTTCCTTTGAATTCCCCCCTTTTCTGGTTCTTCCCTCCATTGACCCCCCACCCACCCCCATCTCCCACGCTGGTGTCGTCCATTATCCCCGTCCATCGCCCGAGGTCTATCCTGGTCTCGTGTTCCGACTCTCGCACAGGTCGCCAAGCTTCATTGTTGTAGGTTCTCCCCCCTCTCTCTCTTTCCTACTCTCTCTCTCTTTCCCTCTCTCTCCCTCCCTCCCTCTCTCCTTTCTCTCTCTTTCCCTCTCTCTCCCTCTCTTCTCTCTCTCTCTCTCTCTCTCTCTCTCTCTCTCTCTCTCTCTCTCTCTCTCTCTCTCTCTCTCTCTCCATTTACTCCTCCTGATTTCTGTTATCTTTTTTTCGTATTTCCATGTTTACATTTTGTTTGTATAGTAAGTACACCCATTCTGTATTTACTGTCAAGTTAGTGTACCAACCAACACGTGCAATTTCTTTGTCATTCCGTGGTTCCAAAAGTCTATTCTCACCCCTAACATCTCTTTCTCACCCAAACATTCTTCCCTCAACGTTCCTGCTCTGTCACCCACAGCAGCGCCCTCCGTCACCCCAGCAGCGCCCTCTTCACTCCATAAGCGCCCTCCATCACCCCTAGCAGCGCCCTCCGTCACCCCAGCAACGCCCTCTTCACTCCATAAGCGCCCTCCATCACCCCTAGCAGCGCCCTCCGTCACCCCAGCAACGCCCTCTTCACTCCATAAGCGCCCTTCTCACCCCAGCAGCGCCCTTTTCACTCCATAAGCGCCCTTCTCACCCCAGCAGCGCCCTCTTCACTCCATAAGCGCCCTTCTCACCCCAGCACAGCCCTCCATCACCCCATCAGCGCCCTTCGTGCCCCCAACACCCTCCTCACCGCAACCACTTTTTAATCGAAAGACCCTCCCACTAATTAGTTATTAGACACAATTCATAGTAGAAATAAGGTGGGGGGCGGGAGTGTCGTTTGTACTTGCAGACGTGAAGTAACCAAAGTGAAAGTGTTATTTCATCGTGGCCAGAGTAGGATATTGGCCCATTATAGGGTTCGAGTCTTTAGTGATGGGTCCACATTCTGGAATGAGACGGGAGAGTATTATCATTATCAAATAGCCCCTTCTCCATTCTCGCCCCCCACGCCCATGACCCCACCCATCTACTCAGCTCACGCCTTGACACAGCCCCGTTCCGCCCATGTGTTGGCCCGCCCATTCACGCCCTCGGATCAGCCCACATCTTCCCCGTCCCGCCTGGGTCGGCTTTTGTCACAGCTTACAGTTCAATCGCTCCGTTGTACTCGTGGCAATCAGCGTTTCCACCCCCTCCCTCCCTCCACCCTCCTCCTCCCTCCTCCCTCCTCCTCCCTCCTCCCTCCTCCTCCCTCCTGCTTCTGCTGTCTCTGTCCTTCCTCCAGCCCTCTTCCCCTCCACCACGCCTCCCACCTCCACTATGCCTCCCTCCACCACGCCTTCCTCCTTCTCTGGCGTGTCTCCCTCTCCTCCACCACGCCCCCACCCTTCTCTACCGCGCCTCCCTCATCCACTTTGCTTATAGTTTATCCTCCTTGCTATTGATATCATACTTCTATCCCCCAATCTCTCTCTCTCTCTCTCTCTCTCTCTCTCTCTCTCTCTCTCTCTCTCTCTCTCTCTCTCTCTCTCTCTCTCTCTCTCTCTCTCTCTCTCTCTCTCAAACATGTACACTCACTTCTCCCGTTTTCTGTTGTAATATTTATTTCTCATCTTTCTTGCTTTAATGTCTTCCCCACCATTACCACTGTCTTTCACATATTTCTCGTCCTTTGTCTCGTCATCATGATGGCGACCAGTTTAATTCATTTGCTGTTGTAGTCCGCTTCCTTGTATTGTGTATTGTTCTTCATTTTGTCAAATTGTGTGTGTGTGTGTGAGAGAGATAGAGTGAGAGAGAGAGAGAGAGAGAGAGAGAGAGATAGATAGAGTGAGAGAGAGAGAGAGAGAGAGAGAGAGAGAGAGAGAGAGAGAGAGAGAGAGAGAGAGAGAGAGAGAGAGAGCGTACCAGCGCAAGGGATATTCCTATTCTCATTGTAGATTAATAAAGTATCTTCTTCTCCCACAAAATCACAATTTTACTTTGTTTCACCTGCCTTCCCCTTCTTTACATTGTCATTATATTTCATTCTGCCATCACCCACTTTCTGTAACTCCACTCAGCCTTTATATATTTCTTTCACACTCGAATTCTGGTTCCTTCGCCCCCTCCTTTATTATTATCATTATTAATAATAATAATAATGATTATTATTATTATTATTATTATTATTATTATTATTATTATTATTTATTGATTTTATATATCGAGTTGTGCCTATTTTTCTCCGCTCTCTCTCTCACTCGAGGTAGACCTCGCGTGGCACTTTGACTAGTCCTCTGGGAGCCGACAGAGTGCCTTGTGGCACTCCGTGGCATTCTCGGCCTCAGTAGCTAATAGGATAAACTATGATGAAAACATAGTTCGTAAACAAACACTTGATAACAATACGGAATACCATCTCGATTAAGTAAAACGAGGACTACTGTCGAAGAAGACTAGATAGGTGGAGAGACGATATAGAGAAGTTTGCAGGAGTGACGTGGCAGATGTTCGTGCATACATACGGCCCTTGGACGAAGTTGGGGGAGTTGATTGCCCAATCGCGTTATAAATAAAATCTCCAGGGGGCAACCAGAAGAAAGGTAAAAGGGCCACGTGGCACGGAAGGAGGCAGTGCTGTCTTTTTCGACACCCTGTGTTCATCCGTATCCCGTTTCCCCTCATAGCCCTCGCTTTCCCCTCATATTCCACGCTTTCCCCTTGCTCCCGTGTCCCATCCTCCCCCCCCATGTCCACGTGGCGTTCTCGCTCTCTTTCTCTCACTCTCTTTCTGTCTCTCTTTTTTCCCTCCCGCTGCCCATATCGAGTGTTTTTCTTCAGTTCCAATTCCTCGTTGCTTTCCTCCCCTTCACACCAGTCTCGTCCCCACAATCATTTCCCATTCCCCCCTGTTCCTTACCCCTCTGCCCCCTCCTCCTTCCCCTTTCCCCCTCTTCCTTTCCCTTTCCCCCTCTTCCTTTCCCTCTCCCCCTCCTCCTTTCCCTTTCACCCTCTTCTTTCCTCTCTCCTTCGTCTTCTTTCCTCTTTCCCCGTCTTCCCTCCTCTTCCCTTCTCTTACTTCCCCTCTCCCCATCTTGTATACTCTCATACTCTCTTCCCCTCTTCCCCTCTTCCCTCTTCCTTCTACTCTTCCCTCTTCCTTCCCCTCTCCTCCCTCTTCCTTCCCCTCTCCCCCACTTCCTTCCCCTCTCCCCCACTTTCTTCCCCTGTTCCTCTCCCTCTCCCCCCACTTCCTTCCCCTGTTCCTTCCCCTTTCCCCTTCTCCATTCCCCTCCCCCTCTTCCTTCCCCTCCCCCTCTTCTTTACTCTCTTCCCCGCTTTCTCCCCTCTCCTCCTCTTTTCCCCTCCCCGTTTTCCTCTCCCCCTCTCCCTTTCTCTTTCCCTTTCTTCCTTCCCCTCTCCTTCCTCTTCCCCCTCGTCCTTCCCCTCTCCCCCTCGTCCTTCCCCTCTCCCCCTCGTCCTTCCCCTCTCCCCCTCGTCCTTCCCCACTCCCTCTCTTCCTTCCCCTCTCCCCCTCGTCCTTCCCCTCTCCCCCTCGTCCTTCCCCTCTCCCCTTCGTCCTTCCCCACTCCCTCTCTTCCTTCCCCACTACCCCTTTTCTTTCCCCTCTCTTTTCCTTCATCTCACCCCGCTCTTCCTTCCCCTTTCCCCCCACTTCCTTCCCCTCTCTTTCCTCTTTTCCTTCCCCCCTCTTCCTTCCCCTCCTTCTCTTCCTTCCCCTCCCCCTCTTCCTTCCCCCCTCCTCCTTTGTCGCTCTCCCCTCCCTTCCCCTCTCCCCTTTTCCTTTCCTGCTCCCCCTCCCTTGCTCTCCCCTGCCTTCCCCTCTCCACTTCTTTCCCCTATCCCCCTTTTCCTTCTCTCCCCTTCTTCCTTCCCCGCTCTCACCTTTCCGTATTTCCCCTCCATGCACTTCCCTCCCCGCTGTCCCCCACTCTCCCCGCACTCCCCCTCTCTCCCTTTTCCGTCCGTACGAGAACAAGTCACTCATAGGAATGAGGAGTCTGTGACCCAGCGCTTTTGTCGTCATGACCATTGCGATGTTTCCCCCCTCTCCCACTCCCCATCCCCTTCCCCTCTCTCAGGACCTCCTCCTCCACTTGCCTCCACCGACGTTACTTTCCCCTCCTTTCCCTTCGGTATTTTACCTTTTCCCGTTCCCCTCTCACTCGTCAACTTCTTCATTTTTTTTTTTTTTTTTTTTTTTTTTTTTTTTTTTGCGTTGCTGTGTATCTTCATTTCCTTGTCTTCCTCACCCTCCTTTCCTTATTCTCTTTCCCTCTTTTTTTTCTTCTTTAGAAGCCAATTTTCCTTTGCACCCGTTATTCTTGTTTTCCTTCGTAACCTATACATTTCGGCCCTCTCCTATTACTCTCCCTGTCACGTTTCACTTGTTTTTCCCATCCACCAGAGGTTAGATGGAGAAGTTTGCAGGAGTAACGTGGCGGATGTTGGCTTAGTCGTGCGAATCGTTCAAGAGGTTAGGAATGACTTAGTTACAGAGACACTTCAGTTCCTTCGTCCTGAGGTCCTTCCCTAAACTGAATGAAATCAAATTGGGTAAACCAGGACATCATCAGTGGAGAGGGTCGTCAGTTTAAAGGGGATTAACTGAGTCGATCTTAACCCCCAGAAGATCTGAACAGAATCGTGTGGTGTGAACCAGAATAAAATATTTCAAGCGTCATTACCGGGCGAAATTTGAATCCCGTCGAATTTGAATATAACGGATGTAACGGAAATAACGGTAACCTACACGTTTTCCATTTTGCGAGATTAAAAAAAAAAAAAAACGAAATCCATGTTTTCTTATGTAGCCTATTCGAAGGCGGAGGCTACTTCTTGTTAGTTACGTTGAATGGTGATTTAACCGTTAGAAGTTCGAATTTCTTGATAGTGCATGACGGCAGTTACTACCATTTTTTTTCCTGTTGCGCAGGTCGCTTAATTTTGCAACAAATTTCTTGCAGAAGACGTTCAAGAAAATAGACCTGCCAGTTACAGACCCGTACTCCGGAAGGGGATATTGGTAGCACAGGTTGGTAGGTAGTAGGTACTTCAGGCACTAGGTGGGGGGCCACCGCTACGGAACAGTGCCACACGGTGTTCCTTTGTGATTAGAGCCCTTGACCATATATATATATATGTGTGTGTGTGTGTGTGTGTGTGTGCAAAGAAATCACAACGTGTGATTCACAATATATGAAAGTAACCACTAGGAAAATGAAAACGTTCGGTTACCAGTTTTTCATTTTCCTAGTTGTTACTTGCACATATATATATATATATATATATATATATATATATATATATATATATATATATATATATATGCTGAGACATTCTGACAGGTTGACGCAAGTGGAGTAGGAAACACAGGAGTCTTAGTCTTGAGTTTATTCCTGACTAGTTTCGCAGATATGCTTTTTCAAAGGAATTCCTTTGAAAAAGCATACCTGCGAAACTAGTCAGGAATAAACTCAAGACTAAGACTCCTGTGTTTCCTACTCCGCTTACGTCATATATATATATAGGCATAGGAGGAAAAGTGTTAGAATGGATTAGAGCTTGGATTAGTAACAGAAAACAGCGGGTCACCATAAATGGAATAAAATCTAGGTGGGGCAATGTTACTAGCGGGGTCCCCCAGGGCTCGGTTTTGGGTCCCTTGTTGTTCATTATGTATATAAACGACTTAGACGAAGGGTTAAATAGTGATGTTAGTAAGTTTGCGGACGACACTAAAATAGGACGCCTAATTAGGTCAGGAGACGACGCCCAGATTCTGCAGGATGACCTTAATAAGCTGTTAACATGGGCGGTGAAATGGCAAATGAACTTCAATATCTCTAAGTGTAGCGTGTTAAACGTAGGGCTACACAACCCCGAAAATAGATACAACTTAGATAACACGTTTTTAGAAAAATCTGAGTGCGAGAGGGACTTGGGAGTTCTGGTGAGTCCGGACCTTAAAACCAGGAAGCAGTGTATTAGCGCCAGAAATAAAGCTAACAGGGCATTAGGCTTCATTGCTAGGACGTTAACGAATAGAAGTGCAGAGGTAATTATTAAACTCTATCTAGCGTTAGTTAGACCCATCCTTGACTATGCGGTACAGTTTTGGTCTCCGTCCTACAGAATGGACGTAAATTCACTAGAATCAGTACAGAGAAGAATGACCAAAATAATACAAGGACTCGGAAATTTGCCTTACGAAGAGAGGCTTAGGCACCTAAACTTACACTCTCTGGAAAGACGCAGAGTGCGGGGTGATCTAATAGAAGTGTTCAAGTGGATCAAAGGCTATAACAAGGGTGATGCAAACAAGGTCATCATAATAAAACAACAGGGCAGGACTCGCAGTAATGGGTATAAACTGGACAAATTTAGATTTAAGAAGGAAATAGGCAAGAATTGGTTTACTAATAGGGTGGTCGATGAATGGAATAAACTTGTAACCATGTAGTAAGCGCTGAAACTATCAGTTGTTTTAAAAAACGATTAGACATCTTTATGGATGGGGATGACAGGTGGTGATGGATACGGAGCTGCCTAGTGTAGGCCTTATGGTCTTTTGCAGTCTCCTTTATTTCTTATGTTCTTATATATATGTATATATATATATATATATATATATATATATATATATATATATATATATATATATACACACTCATATATTAATCGTGTGTATGTATGTATAATTTGTATTATCCTTCCTTTCTGGTGCCATCCTTTGTCATCCTACCTGTTCGGCGCAATTTATTGCCCCAAGGACAGAAGCGCTGGTGAATAAGAGATCCTAGCCCCGCAGATGGAAAGGAAACCTGTTGACGTGGCGCATAGTTCACTGTGAAATTGAACAAAGGTTGTTTTTTATTCAGTTTTGGCTCTTATTCCAATTCTGGTTAAGGTCTATTTTTCTCCGAACTCCTGACTTGGCAAGCCCCCAATTCCCCCACTTCCCTCAGCTGAATAAAATCGCTAGGCGCTCGTCACGAGATTTGGTAGAACGAGCCACGGGATTGAAGGGGTTCAAGGTTGCAGTAATGAGCAGGAGGGTCCATTGAGACCCACACGGGAGGGATGCAAGAACGGTGGAGGGGGAGGAGGGGAGGGAAGATCGGAAAAAAGTTATTGGAAGCTGGTTGAGTTTTGCATAAAGGTGGGGGTCGTTATACCCGGGAATAATGTAGTTCGGGGTATTATGTTCATACGCACACTAGCGTTTTTTTTTTTTTTTTTTTTTATGTGGAAGGTTCACGAAACTCGAGAGCTCAAGATTCTTTCCGTAAAGATATGGCCCTTTCGAAAATATTCATTTTAGTGTTTGGGCGTGTGTATTTGTTCCTAATCATCTGCGGGAAAAAAAAAAAACCTTACTCGTGAAGCCCCGTTTCTGGCTTCATTGATCAAACATGGCTGTAAATTCGTACATGAATTTGTACAGACTTTTTTCATGTCCTTAATGTACTTTTTCTTTATCCTTTGTTTGTTTTCTGTGACCTTGTGTCGCTACCCCATTCCAGAATAAGAAATCCTCCCTGATGTTTTTGTCCACTCTTTTCATTGGTGTGATCGCAACGACCATGTCACCCCCCCCCCCTCTCTCTCTCTCTCTCTCTCTCTCTTTTTTTCTTTTTTTTACTCTAAGACAGTTCCAGGTTTTCTTACATTTCTCTCCAAGACTCACCGAATGTACAAGGGCGGGTGATTTTTTGGATGTTGCGCTTTGCATTTGGGGACAACACGGCTGCATCTTCTGATTTGGGGCAGACCAAGTATTTTGAGTTTCTCATCATCTCTTCGTCATTTAGTGAAATACCAAATGGTCTCGTCAAAAATATACGTATCGGGTACCAACGAAGTGATCAATACTCCCAGTTCTTCTTCGTTCACACCTCTTGTTTCATTTACCTTTGTGTAAATCAGTGGTGGCCTCTTTGTAATTTTGCCCATTTCCACCAGTTTACATTTCTCGACATTGAAATTTATTTTCCACATTTGGTTTGAGTTGTGGTTCCTATCAAGAGCTTTTGTAATAACTTGCAATGTCTTCATCTACTATTCTTCTGACGATCTTTGTATCGCCTGCGGATTGTATTGTATCTTGTTCTTTCCGTCTTTGTTGACATAAATCAATAATGTTGACTGATGCCAGTGCTCAGTCATTTGGCACTCCGTTAGTTAGTTCCTTCGAACCGGACATCTGGAATCTTTGCAAGTATCAGTCTTTGGCGAAGACTTGTCCAGC
>NC_134777.1:102874811-102887311 GCF_046742065.1 Oratosquilla oratoria | reverse complement strand
CCGCTCTCCCCTCTCCTCCCCCCTCCCCCCCCTGCTCGCGTTCGCAAGTCGGAGGGACGCTGTTATTGAGATTGATGTGCTTTGTGGATTGCTCTCTGGTTTCAGGATCTTTTTCAGAGCGCCGTCCTTGTATCTCGTCACTTCAGGACGTCTGTCCTTTGATCGAACCAGCGAGTTCAGTGTCGATGTTCTGAAATAGATCGGTATGTGACACCGAAACCTACGAGTGGTCTGACACCTTCCTGGAATTTTAGGGAATGTGGTTGGGACATTGAAGGCCAGAGAGAGAGAGAGAGAAAGAGAGGAGGGTAGGTTTAGAGGACACAGTGGGCCAAAGAAATTCCATGAAGGTGATGAAGAAGCAAAAAAAAAAAAAAAAAAAAAAAAAATGGAAATAGACGGCAGACATTAGAAAAGAGAGAATAAAAGAAAGAATGAGTGTATTACTGACTGCACGCCTCGAGAGGGATGCGTGGAAGATGAAATTGAAACGCAAGGTAGAGGGACGAGGTGTGACGTGACAGAAGTTGTGACGCAAGACCAACTCGTTGAGGAGAGTGGGGAAAGCCATTGTTCAGCAGTGGACGTCGAATGTCTTGTGCATTAAACTAGACTGCATTGGCGGAGCATCCCCACAGGAAATTTTTTGGTCCATAACGATGTCGGATAAAGTATATAGATGAATGAATAAATAAATATATAGATGAATGAATGAATAATTGTATGCTGTAGATAAAGAAGTAAACAAACGCTCAAATAGGCAAACAATACAGGCGAAAAAAAAATACTGACATCACGGCATAATTTATTTAGTGTATATCCAAGTGAATCGTACAACTTTGAATTGTGCCACACTCCACCACCCCCTGTGTGTGTGTGTTTGTGTGTTGTCTCGACCACGTGACAATCCTGGAAGAAGCACGGGTTAGGTGTCAGGTGACGCTGGCATATCCTTCGCCCTCAAGGTGTATCACCTTGCTCAGTCGGTCACATGATGCTCACATGTCGGCAGCACGTGTATGGACAAACGCGTAACTCTTCACTTCTCACGTTTACTTAGGGTATCGAAGCCACGTGGTCTGTGTGTGTGTGTGTGTGTGTGTGTGTGTGTGTGTGTGTGTGTGATTCACCATGGTCTTGGATCATGTGTTGGACTCGTGATCGACAGCTATTTACCTCCCGGAAGAGAGCTCAGAGCTCATATATGACCGACCTATGGGTAATACTGTGACCTTACACGCACACACACACACCCAACTCCCCGCCCACGAGAGCTGGAGCAACAACCCGCAGCGCAGCGATACTGAAATTATTTAAGCCCTGATCGGGATTCGAACCCGGACCGCCGCACCGTAGTGGCACCCAGGAACTCTACCACTGCGCCACGAGTCGTGTGTATGTGTGTTTGTGTGTGTGTGTATCCTGCCTTTTAGTTCCGACCCCGTATGTAAGTGGCGGACACGAACATCCCCCATGTATCCTTATGATCTTGTAAGTTACGACATTGCATACGATGTACGTTAAGACGACGGTTATAACGTGTTTCTGATTCAGGCTCATGGGAAACGGGGTCTGTTTCACGTTTGGTGGCGCTGTGCCTCTATTGGCAGGTGCAGAGGTTGTGGAGGGTGACGGGAGGTGCTGTCACTCGCCTCCACCTGTGGACCAGAGAGAGGTGGCGCGTTCGTTTGACAAGGATCACATGCCCCAACATAAAAAACGGGACGATGGTTGCCAGGCCCTCGTTCCGTTTTCTTTGGTCGTGTTTGCATGTGGAGTTTTAGCTTGTTATGACCGACTGCTGTTCCAGATCCCACCGTTACATGCTTCATTCAGATTTCCGTTACATGTGCTTCCCTGCTTTTATCTCTCTCTCTTTCTCTCTCTCTCTCTTTCCCTCTCCCCCCTTTCCTTTTTCTTTCTCGTACTACACTTCCTTACCTCATCTTCTTTCTTGCATTGACCTACCTCTTGCTATTCTCTCTATTCTCCCTCCCTCCCTCCCACTTATCCCAGTTCCCTGCATGGAGTATAATGCTTCCTCTCTCCCTTTGCTCCCCTATATTATCCTGAAGCAGCGAGGCGCTTGTAGCCAAACGGTGCATTGTGTCACGCCAGCCTGTCGCCTCCGATTGCTTGAGCCTCCGCCGTTGAGGCGCAACTCGAGCGCTGAAATCCGCATTGTTTACCGGATACCCTTATTAATGCCCATTCAGCGATTAGAGGGCGGTGGAGTAGGAGGTGGTCCCCTCGTGCGTTGGTAGAAGCTTAGTCCCAGCGTGTAATGCAGATAGGAACGTTATGTGTCTTAAGCGGCTAAGGCGTGAGAACGGAGGTGTATACTCGCAACATGTCCGTACCATGTAAGCAAATGTGCTTGCACACACACACACACACACACACACAAAAGGAAAGAGAGTCTATCATTGTTGGGAAAGGGACTTATAATAATGTGAGGGGTAGAGTGAGAAGATATAATTGGGATGTCGCAGGGTTGAAAAGAGGATGACGGAACTTGATGAGGCTGGATCGTCTCATCAGGAATGAAGTAATCTTCCCTAATCGTTGGCAGGAGTAGCTCAAACTGCGTGACTAGTTTAGGAATTAATTTTTATTGGCCCGTCCGCCATGACATACATATTACATTGTAAATAATTAAAGCTATGAACAAAGTATGCAAATAAATATAGATATAAATATATTGAACAATAGAACAGTGATCCTCGTACTATATATAATTTTTGCAACATACTGTATAATTTAAAAGGCATGTATAATAAATTGATGCAGAATAATAATTTTACAAACAGTATGACGTGTACGCTTCGGGGACACTAGCAGTGGTAGCGTGCTGCTACATAACCCCCCTCCGAGTTATTGTTGAAATGAGACAGTCTTGGAGGTTCGGGGCTGCCTGGAAGGAGTGGGAATGGGAGTGGTGTTGACGGGAGTGTCCGTGGGGTCGAAAAGGTAGGCCGGTTTGACGCGATCGATGGAGACGTGGTCACGCTTTCCGTTGCGTTTGATCGTGACCGTCTTTCTGGTGCGTCGTAGGACTTCGAAAGGGCCTTCGTACGGAGGTTGGAGGGCTTTTCTTACGGCGTCCGTCCTGACGAAGACGTGGGTGCACTGGAGTAGGTCCTGGCTCACGAAGGTTTTAGTAGACTTGGCGTGGCGTGGCGGGACGGGGTGGAGGTTGGCCATGGTCTCCTTCAGCTGGAAGGCGAAGTCGTGTGGAGTACAGGAGGTGGAAGGAGGCACGTCTGCGACAAACTCTCCAGGAAGCTTGAGGGTGGTGCCGAAAACGAGTTCAGCAGGAGAGTGGCCAATGTCAAGCTTGAGTGAGGTTCTGATTCCAAGGAGCACAAGGGACAGGGCCACTGACCAGAGCTCATTGTTGAGGGCATGGGCGTAGAGGGCGGCCTTCAGCTGGCGGTGAAAGCGCTCTACCATGCCGTTGGCCTGAGGATGGTAACTGGCAGTGCGGTAACGGCGGATACCAAGGATGGCCATTACCTTGCTCCAGAGGGTCGACTCGAACTGGCTGCCTCTGTCGGAGGTGAGGTTGGTCGGGACACCGAAGCGAGCAACCCAGTTGTCGACGAACGCTCGTGCAACGGTGTCAGTGTTGATGTCGGGAAGTGGAATCGCCTCTGGCCAGCGAGTGAAGCGGTCGACACAGGTAAACACGTACTTGAAGCCGTTGGAGTACGGGAGGGGGCCGACGATATCGACGTGTACGTGGTTGAATCTGGCAGAGACGAGCGGGAAAGAAGTTAGTGGAGAAAACGTGTGTCTCGTTACCTTGGAAGCCTGGCACTGGAGGCAGGTGCGGGCCCAGTGTCTGACATCCTTGTTAATACTTGGCCAGATGAATTTGGACGTCAACATCCGTTGGGATGCACGGATGCCAGGATGTGCAAGGTCATGAAGGTGGCGGAAGAGTTGATGGCGGAATGACGGAGGTAGGAAGGGGCGAAGGTTGTCGGTGGAGACGTCAGCATACAGATGGATGTCTGTGCCAGGTACTTGAATCTTCTCCATCCTGAGGGAAGGGTTGTCCAACAGACGCTGCAAGTCGTCGCAGTTGGCCTGTGCAGCTGCAATGGCGGCGTAGTCGATGACAGGAGACTGCGTTGAGACTGCGTGAATGTTTCTGGAGAGGGCGTCAGCGGGTGCGTTCTTGGAACCTTGTACGTATCTTATGTCTGTGGAGAACTGAGAAATGTACTGTAAGTGGCGGAGCTGTGTAGGTGTGTAGCTGGCTTTGTTAGCGTGGAAGGTGGTAGTGAGGGGTTTGTGGTCAGTGAAGATGACGAACTGTCGACCTTCTAGGAAATATCTGAAACGTTGGACAGATCTGTAGACAGCAAGCAATTCCCTGTCGAATGTGCT
This sequence comes from Oratosquilla oratoria, assembly GCF_046742065.1. NCBI lineage: Eukaryota > Metazoa > Arthropoda > Malacostraca > Stomatopoda > Squillidae > Oratosquilla > Oratosquilla oratoria. Next base: position 102,882,916 of record NC_134777.1, on the reverse strand, counting down.
GTAGTTCTTCTCAGCGTTGCTCAGTTTCTTGGAGAAGAAGGCGAGCGGCTTCCAAGCATTGTCGACGAATTGCTGCAAGACGGCGCCGATTCCGTCGTTGGAGGCGTCAGTAGCGATTGATGTGAGGGCCTCCGGGGCAGGGAAACTGAGGGTGGCGACGGTGTCTAGGGCAGTCTTCGCAGAAGCGAAAGCTTTGTCGGCTTCAGGACACCAATCGAGCTTGATAGACTGACCACGCTTGCAAGGTCTAATGAGGGAATACAAAGGCTGCAACATGAGGGAACACTTAGGAATGAAGCGATTGTAAAAGTTAAGCATTCCTAGGAACTGCTTAAGTTGTCTCTGTGTGGAGGGCTTCGGGAACTGGCGGATGGCATCACACTTGGTACTCAGAGGTGAAATACCAGTGGAGGAGACAGTGTGTCCAAGGAAGTCTACGGAGGTCAATCCAAAGTTCGACTTGGCGGCGTTGATTTGGATGCCGTAGTCACGTAGACGGGTGAGGACTTCTTCGAGGTGACGGCGGTGGGTGGCTTCATCAGGGCTGGCGATGAGGAGGTCGTCTATGTAGGCGAAACAGAAGGGTAAGCCACGAAGGACTTCGTCAATGAAGCGCTGGAACGTTTGTGCTGCGTTTTTCAAGCCGAAGGGCATCCGGACGTACTCGTAGAGACCAAACGGGGTGGTAATGGCCGTCTTCGGGATGTCATCGGGGTGTACAGGGATCTGGTGGAAAGCTTGAACCAGATCCACTGTAGAGAAGATGGTGCAGCCGAAGAGTTGGGAACCAAACTCTTGAATGTTGGGGATTGGGTAACGGTCGAAGACAGTCTGAGAGTTTAGGGCACGATAGTCACCGCATGGTCGTAAGTCGCCGCTCTTCTTAGTGACGACGTGTAGCGCCGAAGACCAGTTGCTCTTGCTGGGTCGTATTATCCCTTGACGCATGAGGGATTCGAACTCTGCCTTGACGACGCGTTGCCGTTCGGGTGCTAGACGTCGTGGCTTGGCGTGGGTTGGGCGACCAGAAGTGACAATGCGATGTTCGACGTGGTGACGTATCGGCGGCGTGCATTTATGTGGCTGGGTGAGGGTGGGGAATTGTTGAAGGAGAGAAGCAAAAGGTGTACCGGGACTGATGACGGAGATGTTGGTACTGACGCCAGGACGAGTGTGGCCGTAGGACGTGAGGCGCGTGGAGACATCGTAAAGGCGACGGCGCTGAATGTCCACGAGAAGGCCATAATGGTTCAGGAAATCGGCTCCGATGATGGGTTGAGGGACGTCGGCGACGTAGAAGGTCCACTCGAAGGAGCGACGGAGGTTGAGGGAGAGGGTTAAGGTGGATTTCCTGTAGACGGCGATTTTAGTGTTGTTGGCAGCGTAGAGGGACGTGATTGGGGGTAACGTCTTCGAACTGGCAGAAGCTGGCAGTATGCTCACTGCAGCACCGGTGTCGATGAGGAAGAGGTGACGTGTTAAAGGGTCTTGGATGTACAGGAGTTGTGAAGAGGAGGGGCGAACATTATGCACAGCTGAGGTTCGCCGTTTGGGGTTGAGAGTGGGGGACTGGGGGAAGGCGCAGGGATGGTTACATTTGCGCGCCTTAGAGCCGAACTGGGCGTGATAGTAGCATACCGCTGAATTGCGTTCCGTACTTTTATATCTCGGTCTTGATCGGGAACGTGAACTGCGTGTGAAGTTAAGGCGGTCTGTTGCCTGAACCTGTCCCTTCAGCTCACTAACTTGAAGGGTGAGTTGAGTCACCATATCGACGAGACGCTCGCGAAGGGGGTCTGTGTTGACGTGAGAGACTGAGGGCGAGGACAGAGTTGCGACGAGCTCGTTGGCATGTTCCTCTACGGGTAGCTGGTCCATGATGGTAGAGACGTCGGTTCAGCGGCGGCGGCGGGGACTGGCAGACTGGGACTGCAGGCAGCGGCAAGTGGAGGCTAAAGTTCGCTCTGACGGAGATGGCGAGCGGCGTCAACTGCGGGTGGAGCAGCCAGTGGCGTCGGAAATCCACTCAAAGATGCAGGCGGCGAGTCCACACCAGGCAGGAGTTCGCGTTCCACTCTCAGGAGCGCGACTGGGCAGGCAGTCCACTCCACGGGGCGAGGTAGGCGGCGAAGAGTCCACGGCAGGCAGGGGGTGCGGTAGGTCCACAGCAGGCAGGGGGTGCGGAGGTCCACAGCAGGCAGGGGGTGCGGTAGGTCCACAGCAGGCAGGGGGTGCGGTAGGTCCACACCAGGCAGGGGGGGTGAGGCCGGTCTGCTCCACTGGGCAGGGCTGGACCGGAGGCGGTGAGTAGAACGGTCCAGCGGGCAGGGCCGGATCGGCGGCGGTGTCTGCTGCGTCGGGTCGAGAGGGAGGCGTCTGCGTTGGATGCTGAAGTCCACACTCCGGGAGGTCACCAATTGATGAGGCTGGATCGTCTCATCAGGAATGAAGTAATCTTCCCTAATCGTTGGCAGGAGTAGCTCAAACTGCGTGACTAGTTTAGGAATTAATTTTTATTGGCCCGTCCGCCATGACATACATATTACATTGTAAATAATTAAAGCTATGAACAAAGTATGCAAATAAATATAGATATAAATATATTGAACAATAGAACAGTGATCCTCGTACTATATATAATTTTTGCAACATACTGTATAATTTAAAAGGCATGTATAATAAATTGATGCAGAATAATAATTTTACAAACAGTATGACGTGTACGCTTCGGGGACACTAGCAGTGGTAGCGTGCTGCTACAAACTATCACTTGGGCGGGAGGGATTTGGCATCTGCCTCGGGATGTTGGAGAGATGAAATGAGGAAAGGCAAGGATTAGGGCGAGGAGAAGGGAAACATTCGGGTGTGGGAGGGGGAGGGAGTGTGGTACAGTAAAATTTCAACCATTTGTTATTCTTGTTTGTCCGCTAACAGAAGGGTCTGCATGACATTAGTGTTGCAGTATCTCAACCGAATATTGATTATTGCACGTATATGCGCACTAAGTCAGTCCATCAATCTGTTGCCCCAGGTCTCTCCTGCAGGAGACCCGTTGCTCGCAGGTAACTGGCAACAGTCACGGGACTAGACTATAAGTCGTATTGGATCTTGACTCCTTCAGTGCGGATGTAAGGTGGCTTCTGCTCTCCCTCAGCTGAATAAAATCGCTTGATGACATTTAAAATTGGTGTTAAAATCGATATATTTAAAAAAAAAATTTGCTGTGGGCAGTGGAAGTGTCGGGGAAGATGAGCAGATGCCCAGCATGCGAGGTGAATGAAATCAGATGACGGCAGTCAAGTATGTTTCAAGAATGAGGGAAAATTTTGGGACAAGGGGGGGAAAAGTAGGCAAAAAAGAAGGGAAATTGAAAGAGGGAGAGGAAGCAGGAGGAAGAGTGTGTGGGGGCGGTTAACGCACACAGATTTCGCGTGTGTGCGTACAGTCAAGAAGAAAGTTTACGGTCTTTGTTGGTGTGATAAAGAACGAAGGAATCTGGAAAATACCCTCGGGATGTTGACGCGTTCGCGAGAGGCACCGATGGTCGATTTGAAGTCTTTCGTGCCCCACCTGTGCAAGGTATAATTTTATAGTTTTATATTGTGTGTGTGTGCGTGTGTGTGTGTGGTCATGCATATGCGCACACAGTAAAGAAACAAATACACATAGTGCACGCCCACAAAAACATTCGCACACGTACACACACACACACACACACACACACACACACACACACACACACACACACACACGACTCGTGGCGCAGTGGTAGCGTTTCCAGCTGCCACTACAGCTGTCCGGCTTCGAATCCCGCCTAGGGCTGAAATAATTTTAGTATCGCTGCGCTGCGAGTCGTTACTCCAACTCGTGGGCGGGGAGTTGCGTGTGTGTGTGTGTGCGTCCAAGGTCACAGCATTACCCACAGATCGGTCATATATGAGCTCTGAGCTCTCTTCCGGGAGGGAAATGGCTGTCGAGCACGAGTCCAACACGTGATCCAAGACTATGGTGAATAACACATACACACACACACACACACACACACACACACGCACGCACGCAGACACACACACATCTACTACATACACAAACATAATTACTACATACACACGCATATATGCACATTTAGAGAGATATAAAGAGAAAGGAGGAAAAAGGAGGGAGAGGGGTGAAAATAACATAAGAACATAAGAATACTGGAGACTGCAAGAGACCAAGAGGCCTTACACTAGGCAGTTCCATTTCCATTACCACCTGTCATCCCCATCCATAAAGTTGTCTAACCGTTTCTTAAAACAGCTGATAGTTTCATCGCTCTCTACATGGTTACTAAGTCTGTTCCATTCGTTGACCACCCTATTAGTAAACCAAATCTTGACTATTTCCTTCTTAAGTTAAATATGTCCAGTTTAAATCTATTAAAGCGAGTCCTGCCCTGTTGTCTTAATATCATGGCCATGTTTGCATCACCCATGCTAAAGCCCTTGATCCACTTAAACATCTGAATTAGATCACCCCGCACTCTGCGTCTTTCCAGAGAGTGTAAGTTAAGGTGCCAAACCCTCTCATCGTAATGTAAATTTCTGAGCCCATGATTTTGGTCATTCTCCTCTGTACTGACTCTAGTGAACTGATGTCCATTCTATAAGACGGAGACCAAAACTGTACCGCATAGTCAAGGATGGGTCTAACGCCAGATGGAGTTTGATAATTACCTCTGCACTTCTATTCGTAACCGTCCTAGCAATGAAACCTAATGCTCTGTTTTATTCCTAGCGTTAATGCACTGTTTCCTGGATTTGAGGTCGGGACTCACTAGAACTCCCCAAGTCTCTCTCACTCCGTTTTCTCTTGAAACGTGTTATCTAAGTTTTATCTATTGGAGGATTGGGGGATCGGGTGAAGAAATATTGTTGGGGGAAGTTTTAGCCCTTTGGGTTATGCCAACTTAGGAAAAAAAATACAGTTGTGTCACACAAAACTGAAGCAGACCAGCGAGGACTGCTCGTCTGTTGAGACCCTCCTGGTCTTAGTGGATGACAAGAGCACAAGACCCGAGACCACCGTAGTCTTGGTTTAATGAAACGAGAGGAAAAGACCCAAAGGAGGAGGAGGAGGAGAAGAAGAAGAAAAAGAAGAAAAGGCCACACTGAATGGAGGATTCCCGAGGTGCTGGTGTATGGACTACAAGGCCGGCGTTTCGTCTCTCCTCGGCGATAACCATCGCTTCTATCCTTGGAGACGTTATTATGCCGAAGAGATGGAGTCGTATTGAAGTACTGTTGATAGCCCCATGGAATATTAGTGAACCGCAGTTTGTAGCAAGTCAAGTACGTAGAATGCTGGTGAAATACAATCAGGTGGTTAAAGCGGAATGCTTGTGGAATACAGCCAGTGGCATGCCTAGTGGAATGCAAGCGGATGACAAGGAGTGGCTGGCCAAGTGGAACACGAGCGAACTAGAGAGTGACCAGCCAAGTGGAATGCTAGGGAACTAGAGTTACAAGAGTTTGGCTAGTGGAGCACAAGAATGCTCGTAAACTGCAGGCGGAGGCAGAGTGAGTGGTTTGAGGCAGAGTGAGGTTTGAGGATTGAGGCCGTTGAGGAGTCCTGAGTGCCGAGGCGGAGGCCGTAAATGTTCCGTGAGGAGGAGGAGGAGGAGGAGGAGTACTGAGAGAGATGGGGGACGCCCGGTGGAGGCGTTGCCGATGTAGGTGTGCTCAAGCGATCGTGGGTGTGTTTTGGTGATAGTTAAAGAAGAGAAAGAGAGAGAGAGACGGGGGGGGGGGAGAAAGGGGCGAAGGCGTGTTCTCTTGCACAATAGGGTGGATCCGTATACATACCAAAGGACTGGCAAAGACCTTCTCCCCACCCCCTCGAGTAAGAAAAAAAAAAAAAAAATTATATATATATATATATATGAATAATGATAATAATAATAATAATAACAATAGTAGCAAAAAAAATTATGATAAAACAAAAATAAAAAAAATTGTCAGTAGTTGTACAGTGTTAAAGACGGGGCCCTGTTGAGACCTTGGGGGCGGGGGGGGGGACGTGCCCCCCCCCCACATGGTGAGAAGCGTGGAAGTCCTCCCTTCCCCAACGATAGAGTGATGACTCGAGGTCCTATTCGTTAACCGTCACGGTGACGCCCCTCAGATGATTGAAATCGTGTGGCCCACGCCAACAAAGACCGTCCTACCGTTCCAACCTCTTCAATACTGTGGAGATCCCTCCCCCCTTCACCCAAAAATAATTTTATAGTAATTGGAGATGTGTCATGAAGAGCGCGATCACGGTAAAGCATTAAAGGTTATGGTGAGGTGGTATTAGCTATAGAAGCCAAATATCTCCCGCAACCTTATAGCCTCACTATGCAGTGCAGTATCACGTGTGTGTGTGTGTGTGTGATTCACCATGGTCTTGGACCACGTGTTGAACTCATGATCGACAGTTATTAACCTCCCGGATGAGAGCTCAGAACTCGCATGACCGATCTGTGGGTAATACTGTGACCTTACACACACACACACACACACACACACACACACACACACACACACACACACACACACACACACACACACACACACACACACACACACACACACACAAAAAAAAAAAACTCCCCGCCCACGAGAGTTGGAGTAATACCCCGCAGCGCAGCGATACTGAAATTATTTCAGTCCTGGGCGGAAGTCGAACCCAGACCGCCGTAGTGGCAGGCGAGAACTAACAACAACGCCACGAGGTGTGTGTGTGTTTGTGTGTGTTTGTGTGTGCGCGCCTTTGTGTAATGTATACGTGCACTCACTCATACGAGGAGACTTAAAAGTTCAGTCTAACAATTTGTCAAATTTATCAATTTGGGAATCTAAGTGACTCTGAACTCGAACGGTGGGGGGGTGCTGTTTTTCGTTAATAAAATCGTCTGTCTACAATTACAAAATGTTATACGTTTCCAGCCACCGTGAAGGTGCTCTCCTCTGTCTCCCTTTCCTCAACCTTATGCACATCGTCAAAGCCGCGCCTTTCGTTAGCGCCGCCCCGTGGAGCACTGGTTTCAGCCTCACTGCCAGTTTGTAACGCCTCCTATGGTACCAACTCCCCCCCCCCTCCCTCCCTCCCCCCCCTCTTGTGCTTCTAGTATTGCCACTTTAGCCAACAGTATCACTAACGTCATTCGGTTTGACATCATCGCTGCCGTAGAACATTGACCATCACAACTGTTGTCTTTAACCTCACGAAAGAGAGAGAGAGAGAGAGAGATTAGACTTAGGACATCTTGGTTTGTAAGAGAGACGGCATCCCAAAATGAAGGAAACGAGTGAAGAGAGTACGAGAGAGAGAGAGAGATTGGGGTTAGGGCATCTTGCTTTGTAAAAGAGATTGTATCCCAAAATGAAGGAACAAGGAACGAGTGAAGAGAGAGAGAGAGAGAGGGAGCATATATTGATAGGTCAAATATAATTATTTTCAGTGCCTGCGAAAGCAGGGTGGTGACTTCTGATGAACACAGGTTGTGTCTGCTGTAGAGTGTGAGCAAAGATGAATAAAATAGTGTGGCGGTTCTTGTATAAAAACCTAATCTGAACTTTTGATTCGAAATCTCTTTACCTCTTCCCACCTCTTGCCTCTTTCCGCCACTTGCCATTTCTTGCCATTTCTCGCCTCCCCCCCCGATCGTCTCTATCCCCCCCACTTCCACCCCCAGCCCCTCTCTTTCTCGCGCGCTCTCCCCCTCTCCCCCCCCCTCCCGACGGCTTGAGCATGTTTTACCCATGACTGATTACACGATCCTTATTGCGATTCGCTTCTTCTCCTTCCTCTTCTTCTTCCTCCGTCTTCCTCCTTCCTCTTCCTTCTTCTTCTCCTCTTTCTTCATCTTCTTCTCCTCTTTCTTCATCTTCTTCCTTCTTCCTCCTTCCTCCTCCTTCTTCCTCCTCCTCAGCCTCCACCTCCTTCCTCGTTCTCCTTCCTCCTCTTCCTCCTTCTCCACCCTCCTCTGTCTCCTGTTTCTTTCTCTTCCTCTTCTTCCTTCTCCTCCTTCCTCCTCCTCCTCCTCCTGCTTCCTTCCTCTCCTCCTGCTTCCTTCCTCTCCT
>NC_134777.1:102854811-102869811 GCF_046742065.1 Oratosquilla oratoria | reverse complement strand
GTGATGGTATAAAGACAAAGGTGTTTAGGCTTGAGAGAAAGGGTGTGTAAACGTGAGGGTAAGGGTGTATAGTTGTAAGGGTAAAAGTGTGTAGGCATGGGGGTAAGGAGTTATAGGTGTGGGGGAAATGGTGTATAAGCGTGAGGGCAAGGGTGTATAAAGCTTAAAGGCAAGGGTGTATAAGCTTAAAGGCAAGAGTGTATAAACGTGAGAATAAGGGTGTGTAAGCATGAGAACAAAGGTGTATAGGCGTGAGACTGTATACAAAGGGACCGAGATGGGTGGCTGGGTGAGTGTGTGGGGGTGGGGGTGGGTGCCGGAGGGAGGGGGGCAGTGTGGCGTGGCGTGCTCCGAGCAAAGGAATGTTTGGGGCGTCTTTTTAGCCAAGTGAGGTGAAGGACGCCCAAGGGGGGGAAGGGGAGGGGGGCGAAGAGGCCCACGAGGGTGGGGGGGATAATCGAAAGGGACGCTGCCGATCCCTGTTAGCCTCTGGAGAGGATCTGGGTTCTCCATAGGAGTGAGGGAGCGAGGGAGGGAGGGAATGAGGGGAGCATCCACCGTTACTCACCGAAAGCGAGGGGAGAAAATTGGCGTGGAGTGGGGAGGACACAGGGAGGGAAGGAGGGGAGAGTGGTGGGTGGGTGGGATGGGTTGTGGGGGGGCTAGGTTTGTGACCTCAGAGAACTTCGAAGGAGATTACTAATTGAAAGGTGGGAGTTGGTGTGGTTGAGTGAATGGAGAGGGGCTCTTATCGGGTGTGGAGATTAGTGGTCGCGTCGGCGTGTTTTAGTGGTATTTTAGTGATAACGGGATATGGGGATGGGGTAGCATCTCTGGCTGTATTAGCAAGAGCAGGGGGGTTTCGCCCCCCACCCTCCTCTCCCCCACAGAAGAGCTGGGGGGGATAACTCGTAATAGCCTGCTTGATGGGGAGCGAGGGTTGTCGTGATGGTGGAGGGTGTGTTGGGGACGGTAGCGGAGATGGTGGCGGTGGTGGAGATTGGTGGTGGTGGTGGGGTTGGTGGTAGGGTGATGGAGGGGTTGGTAGTTGAGGTAGAAGTGGTAGAGGTGGTGCTGATAATGGTGGTTGGAGTGGTTGTGGTAGTGACAATGGCAGAAGTTGAGGTCTGGTGGTGGTGTAATAGTGTTGAGAGTGAGTGATTCAGAGGTGGTGCTTAGTAAAGGTGAAAGTGATGTGGACATAGGGGTGGTGCTTTCTGGGATGGTGATATTTTTGGAATTGGTGGTCATTTTGATGCGGTGATAGTTTTTGGAAGAGGTGGTAATGGTTTTGGAGATCGTGGTGGTGGTGGTTGTTGCAAAGGTGTTGTTGAGAATGGTCGAGTTGTCAAATGTGGTGGTGCAAATGAATGTGGGGTTGCTGAGGCTGGTGTTGGGGTGGCGAGAATCACCGAAACCGGTGGTGATGTGGTGTCGAATGTCATGTTTACGAAGGTGGTGGGAGCGATGGTGATAAATGTGGTGTGAGTTCATCACTGTGGTACGTTTTCACCACTTGGTGGAAATCCGTGGTGCATAACACGGCTGTCGACAGTTTCGTAAAAAAAAATTGTTGGAAGAAGGAAGAAAAGAGGTGGGGGGTGGTGGATGTGGAGGTGGAGATGGAGTTGAAAGGAGGGCAGGATGGAGGAATGGAGGAAGGAGGTGGAGGGGGGCCAGCAAACATTTTTGAAATCTCAAGATTGGCGATTGAAGAAGTCGGTCGAGAAGTTTGCAGCCTCGTTCTTCTCGTCTGACCTCCCCTTCCCCCCTCCCCCTCCAATCCTCCGCCTCCCTCGTCTCCCCCTCCCCCTCTCTCCCCCTCCCCTTCTTTCCCTCCTTCGCTCACCCTCCTGTCCTTCCACCACGCCTCCTACACTCCATCATACTTTCTGTCACATTTTCCTCCTCCTCTTCTTCCTTCTCTTCCTCATGGTCGTCGTCGTCATCATTATCATCATCATTATCGTCATCATCATCATCATCATCATCACCGTCATTATGTTCATTATCATCACCGTCGTCATCATCATCATTATCATCGTCATATCGTTATCATCATCGTCATCATCATCATTTTTGTTGATCTCTGGAATCATTTGACGGGCTTGTCTAATTCGTCTTCCCTCTTCCTCTTCCCTCTCTTCCTCTTCTTCCTTCTTGCTATTCTCTTGCCAAATTCTTCTCTTCTAAATTGACTCGAATGTCTCCCATCCCTTCCTCCCTACTTCGTATCCTCCCCTTTCCTTTTTACCCTTCAATTCTTTTCCTGCTATCCCCCTCCTTCTCCTCCTGTTCCTCCCACTTCTCTGCCTCCGCTGCTTATTTCCCACCTTCCTCTCTCTTTAACCTCGTTGTCAATCCACCCACTAAACGTCGTCCAACCCTCACACATTCCTCGTTCCAATTTCCAGTTCTCTCTCCTCCTGATCTTCGTGTTTTGATTTGCCGTTTCCATCAACTCTTCGCCATCTCCCTCTTTCCCCTCTGCGTACCTCTCTCCTTCCTCTCCGTCCCCTTTTCCCCCCTTCCCCTTTCCCCTTTACCCCCTTCCCCCCCTTTCTGTGCGTCCTTTCTACCCCAACCCCCTTCGAGAGCTGTTATTTCCTCTTCTTCTCTTCCAAGTTTCCATCTTTTCGTGAGAATTTATTTTCTCCTCCATTTTCCAGCAATCGATGACGTATTTTTCAAAATACAGTATATTCACTTGTGGTCACAAAAGGTAACGATGCAACATGTACGCACGCACGCACACACATACGCACACACACACACACACACACACACACACACACTATATATATATATATATATATATATATATATATATATATATATATATATATATACTGTATATGTTGCGGTTGCAAATCTGAAAACATGTACCGTACACTTATAAAGATAAACGCAGCTTCAACTGAACTCGTGAAAGCGTTGACATTAAGGGATAGGCTGCACCGTACTATGAAGCGTTCGTTTTTGAAACAAGAAGCAGTTGTTCTTGGGACGAATGATCACGAGGATTGGGGACGTAAAAAACAAACGTTTAGTCGCCAACTTGGAACGAACGTTTGGCATTCTCTCTCTCTCTCTCTTTCTTTATCTCTTTCTCTCTTTCCTCTCTCTCTCTCTCTCTCTCTCTCTCTCTCTCTCTCTCTCTCTCTCTCTCTCTCTCTCTCTCTCTCTCTCTCTCAGCGCGGCCCTTGGTTGAGTAGCACTTGGCTAAATAAATAGAACTAGATAAAGGCGTAGTCTGCTGAACTCATCTAGATATACTGTGCACACACACTACGCGGGCTACCGCGCGCGCGCGCGCACACACACACACACACACACACACACACACACACACACACACACACACACACACACACACACACACACACATACATACACACATGCACACACACACACACACACACACACACACACACACACACACACACACACACACACACACACACACACACACACACTCACACACACACATTGCACACACATAGACAGTGGTACCACGCTCGACTGCCAACTCAGCCTTCTGGAGAGCATCACAACACTGCAGACCGGCTCTCCATCTTTGTAAATAAAACACAATAATGCTATTAGCACCAACAACAGAATAATAATAATAATAATAATAATAATGATAATAATAATAATGGTATTAATATTACATATACTAAGGACCTATTCCCTCTTTTAAAGATGGCCAAAAGATAATCGTAATAATGATGATTATCGTGCATCACCCGTGACACCTCACGCGTGGAACAGCGTGGATGGAGATGAGCGGAAAGGAAGAAAATGGAGAAAGTCTTGGGTCGAATATTAGGCAAGAGGCGGAGAGGGCGGGCGGGCGGGCAAATTGGGATGTGGGTGGAGAGATGGAAAACGCTGATTGCACGAGTCAGTGGCAAGGAGAGTTGTGGGTGGAGTGAGGAGGCTCTTGCTTGATAGATGTTGCAGGCTGCGGCCACCAACGCTCCGTCACCGTCACATTAACGCGCCGTTACTGTTGTCTTTGTGTCAGCGTCACACCCTCACACTGCGTCACATCCCGTCACTTTATGGCGCCTTTAAAGCTATAATTTTATCTCCGTTCACCAGTAGCTGTCGTTCTGATGTATGCTGTACAACCATAACCCCACTAGCTGATGACATCACCGTGAACCAGCTGCCAGTTGGTGATGTGGCTCTTAGCAGATGCCGCCGTGTTATAGTGACCCGATACTCCCCCCCCGACTTGATTAGAATAGTCTTGCGCTCACCAGAATAAAATCGGTAATGTGCGGCATCGTTGAGTGAGGCGGGGTGGGTCAGCATTGGGTCAGCACTGGCCTCAGCGAGGTTCCAGGGTGTTCCAAAGTCTTGTCACCCCAGGCGAAGCGGTCTTTCAGAAATCTATCCAAATCCAGGGTGGATGGGCTTAGGTGACGTCATGTACCCTCTGAAAGCGATGTGACGTCATGTTAGTTTCTCTGAAGACATTTGTAACCAGTGTGTGTGTGTGTGTGTGTGTGTGTGTGTGTGTGTGTGTGTGTATGTGTATCTGTATGTGTAGGTGTGACATTGCGTGTGATTCACTATGGTCTTGGATCACTTGTTGGACTCATGATCGACAGCTATTCCCCTCCCGGAAGAGAGTTCAGAGCTCATATATGACCGATCTATGGGTAATGCTGTGACCTTACACGTTCAGACACAAACACCCAACTCCCCGCCCACGAGAGTTAGAGTAACGACTCGCAGCGTTGTGTAGTTTGTAGAGTTCAGAGTGCATTTCTCCCACAGTCTTCTCTTGTGTCATGGTCTAGGACACCTTCTCGTCGTCGCTGTTGTGCGGGCGAACAGTCAGACGTTTGGGGATAAAGTGTCGCCCCACGTTGGGTCAGAGGCATTTTTGGAGGAGAGGGCAACAAAGACGAGAATTGCCCTAGCGTTGGTTTGGCGCCGGGGGAGAAATCTAGGCCGACCTCCTCTTCCTTCTTCTTCTTCTTCTTCTTCTTCTTCTTCTTCTTCTTTTTCTTTCCCTTCTTTTTCTTTCCCTTCTTTATCTCTTTTCTTTTTCATCCTTTCCTTTTTTCCTTCTTTTTCTTCCTTCACTTTCTTTTGTCTTTTTTCTTTTTCTTCTTTTTCTTCCTTTTCTTTTTCATCCTTTCTTTTTTTCTTCCTTTTCTTTTTCATCCTTTCTTTTTTTCTTCCTTTTCTTCTTTTTTTCATTTTCTTCTTTTTCTTCCTTTTCATTTTCTTCTTTTTCTCTTCCTTTTTTTTCTCAATCTTCCTACACAGAATCCTTGTTCATGGCAGGGGAATTTGCCTTGTGTCCTTTTGTACATAATATCTTCCGTGCATTATGTGTGGGTGTTGCTAAGGTTGTATCCATTTGCATGGAGCACGCGTGTGTGTCTATGTGTACGTGTACACGCGGGTCGCGCTTTCGATCCTACATGCCCCTGTGTACGTGTCTTAGTGTGTGTAGTGTTGTAAGGTGGTGGCATGTATGTGTGTGTGTGTGTGTGTGTGTGTACACACGAGCATGGTGCACGTGTTGTGTACATAGGTTTATATACGCTTGTCACTTGGAGAGATTGATGTCTTGCTTCGGGATCTTCATAAACACAGCGATGACATCACAGACTCTTTAACCTTTCCGCTCCACATGGGGGAAGGTGGAGAGGGAGGATTTCCACTTGAATGAAATCAGATGGTGGCAGTCAGGAATAATGTATAATCAATGTCAATAAAAAACGTAAAGTCCCCTTCGCTTTCTCTCTCTGTCTCTCTCTCTCTCTCTCTCTGTCTCTCTCTCTCTCAAACGCGCGTTCTGATACATTTACATGTTTAATAGATCGGTGCAGTCTTCAGATTTATGTACAGATTCGCACGCATGCAAGCTAGCAAGCAAGCATGCAACATTTGTGCAGTAATGCACTTGTCAGCCAGGCGTGATAAAGTAATCTTAAAGCGAACGTTAGTTATTGCTCCATTAGCCGCATATCCTTTCCTTCCGTTCTGTTCTTCACGACTGACTGGCCTTCCGGGTGCGATGCTGAGGGTCTTCTTCGCTTTCCACATCTCTTCTTGCTTGTTCCAGGCATTAGACTGTGAGGTTTCCGGCTGATGTCTTCCTAGAGAGATCCTCCGTCGTTTCGCAAAGCGGTCGCGGTTGTGTGGTGGACCACACTTCATTTGTGGCGAACGTTGTGGTGAATTGAGACCAAATGGAGAGAGGTGAGAGAAGTTTGCGGGAGTGACGTGGCAGAAGTGGGCACGGTCGTGCGTTCCGTGGAAGAGGTGAGGGGAAGTCTTTGTTCATTAGTGGACTCCGAATGGGTTGACGACACAACAGAGAAAGAACATGTCGATAAAATTGATAGTTATTTGTATACTATTATATTTTTCTAATCTGTACCAGAGGGCATGTGTGTGTCTACGTGTATATATATATATATATATGATATATATATATATATGATATATATATATATATATATATATATATATATATATATAATGTGTGTGTGTGTGTGTTTGTGTACATTCACTACATGAAAGCCACGCCACATTGTTCAAACAGTTCACGCAACGCTACTACTCTGTTCATCTGAATCAGGAAGGGACAGGTCGGGTGGTTTGGTCATTAGTGTCTGTTCACAGGTTATGTGAACTTGTGGCAGGTTATGTGTGTAGTTGTGGTCTGGGAATTGTGTATGGCACAAGCGAGAAACAGCGAGCTGGCTGTCGAGGAAGTGGAGGGGAAAAGAGGAGAGACTACTAATCTCGCGAGGCCTTGCACAGACATGAACGGTGGCCTGCATGTGACGGTGCTCTCCAGTTTGCGTGTGTGCGTGTGTGTGTGTGTGTGTGTGTACCTGTGTGTGTACCTGTGTGTGTGTGTGTGTGTGTGTGTGTGTGTGTGTGTGTGCCTGTGTGTGTCTTATGTGGGCGTGCCCATGTAGGGAACTTTTCATACTTTGAATATGTTTTCTATTGTTAGTATGTGTTTATGCTTTTGATTCATTTGTAACATTCAATTTGTGTTTCTAACTAACTTTGTTGGTCTGTGTTCTCTTTAAAAGGTGTGCATTATGCATGCATGTGTGTGTGTGTGTGTGTATGTATGTATGTGTGTATGTGTTTACATGATTTTAATAGACAGGATAAGAGGTGTATGTCCACACATGTAAAATCATACGGACCTCTCGAGTTCATCGAATCGTTCTGTGCGATGGCTCCCCAGTGTTAGGTAGTCTGTGGCTATTTCCAAGAACCTTAGGTCTAGTGTTGCAAAAAGTGTTTGTGCACTTGAAGAGCCGCTGTGTAGTATCTTTTAGGAGATAAATGGTGCGTTTGTTTTTTGTGTGAATGTTTCCAGAAATCTAACTTGAAGAAGTGGATAATGACGGCCTCTGTTGAGATTCAAGAATATGATTCTTGTGCAGTGATTTACCATAGGCGGGAGATGGGATAGGCTGCGTAAACCACTTATGCGTGTGTGTATATGTATGTATATATATGTATGTGCATATATATGTATATATATATGTATGTGTATATGTATGTATATATATGTATATATATAAAATGTGTGTATAGCCAGGTAGTATATTTTCTTGTAGAAATACGAGGTTGAAGGCTAAAGAGGATTCACTGTTGATTATTTTGTGTGTAGCTTCAATACAACGCACAATCTTCTTTTTATTTCCATGGCGTTTCTCAATAATTCTCCGATTGTTGTCGACGTTTCGGAACTTCCTGGTTCCATCCTCAGGGCGATTTGGTGTGCAGCGTCTATGGTGGTCTTATTCATACTCCGAGTTGGGATCATTGGTGTTCCTGCGTGAAGAGGGCTCCTCTGCTCATCAGATCGTCCAGAAGATGAAACCAGGAAGGTGCGAAACGTCGGCAACATTCGGAGAATTATCAAGAAACGTCAACTATAAAAACAAAAAGATTGTGCGTTGTATTGAAGCTACACACAATAATCAATAGTGAATCCTGATTAGCCTTCAACCTCGTATGTCCACAAGAGAATATATATATATATATATATAGTTTGTGTGTGTGGTGAATGGAAAGAAAAGAGTTAATCTGTACTCGTTCTTTACCAATTTTGTAGATAAGCTTTCTTATAGGAAATTAGTAAGAAATAAACTCGCATTAAGACTCTACGTCCTGGGGCCTGAAGGAGAGATGAATAAGGATAGATTTGGGGCGAGGAAATGGGGACGCCAACTCGAAATTTCGGGAAGAGATCTTCGCTGAAGATGGTGCCGGATTGGGGAGATGGTCCAATTGCGTTCCGCAGTGGGAGCGAAATTATTAATTTTTCGTTGTGTGTGCGTGTGCGCGCGCGCCAGTTCTAGTAGCTTTTTGACCGGTTCCTCCTTACAGTGATTATTAATACGCGAAGAATGTTTAAATGCGTGGGAAGCTCTCATAAGAGGAAAAAATGGACAGAAGAAGGCCAAAGTAGTAAGGACTCGACTCTGTAGCAGTGTAGACCAACCAACTCACAGAGAGGCAGGTAGACTGGCAAGTAGGCTTTATGGAAGTTGGCAGGTAGACAGGCAAGTGAAGGCTGAACATGCAGGCAGGCAGAATGGCAGATAGACAGGTATGTTGGGTGAGCAGGGACGGGCAAACAGACAGGGAAAGTGGGTGAGCCTGGACGACGATAAACAGACAGATATAGGGTGAGCAGGTAGAGTGTAGGGTAAGCTTGTAAGGAGGTAGGCAGACAAGCATGAATGTAGGGTGAGCATACAGGAAGGTCGGCAGACATAAGGAGAGCAGACAGGTACGCATACGGGGATGGCAGACAGCTGCAGAGAAAGAGAGAGAGAGAGAGAGAGAGAGAGAGAGGACAGGCCGATCCTAGGGATGCGGACCCCAGGACAGCTTGAGGCTAATCCACTCGACTTGTCCGCACGCCCGAACGCCCGCCCGCTCGCCAAGACGGCCGGGCGGGCGGCCCTTCTCGGAAATCCATTATCGGCGCGTTTTTCGTGTCCCGCCGGGTCCGGCCGCCCGGGAGCAGGATCGGGAGTTCGAGGAGTGGGGGGAGGAGGTGGAGGAGGAGGAGGATGAGGAGTGTTAGTGTTAGTTAAAAATGTCTAAAAGAGGATAACGAATAAAAGAGGAAAAGAGGAGAAACAGGAGAGATAAAGAGGAGGTGGGGGTAAACAAGAGGATAAAGAGTAAGACGAAGAGGAAGAAAAGAAAATGGATGAAGAGAAGCGGGTTACAGAGGAGGGGAAAGAATAGGGTGAGAAGGAAGATGAGAAAGAAGAGGAAGGTTGTAGTAGTTGTTGTGAAAGATATGGGGAGAGGGAGATTGTCAGAATGCACCTTCCTCCCTCCTTCCCTCCCTTCCCTCCCTCCCCTCCCTCCCCTCCCTTCTTTCCTCCTTTCCTCCGCCCTTCCCTCTGGCCACCTTGTTTGTTCTTCTTGAAAGAACAAATCGTTCCTCTTTCACGTGGATGTCACTGTCGTTGTCCTTGGTCTCTTCTTGAAGGTCATCTCCCTCGTATTGACAGCATAGGTATCAAGCAGTCTAATGTTGTAGGGCGTATGCTGACACCCCTACTGACCAGAGCCACGCAGCTTTCTTTCCTAACAGGACATTCGTCTCCACTTAAGAATGATGAATACTGTGAATTTCTATTATCCTGTTTTCTGTTGCTTTCTGCGAATCTCCCCTTCGCGCTGTCTGGCGTTCTGGCTTTGACTGTCACATCGCCTCCCCACCCTCCCTCCCACCCTAAGGATAGAAGCGCTGGATTCACCGACGTCATCTCTTTGCACGCCCGTGTTCTGTTCCTCTGTTCTTTGGAAATGTCAGGTTAAAATATGCTTGTATTTGTTTAACCTTTTGTGGACTTAAAAGAGGTTTATGACATGGGAGGCCTGAAGGCTGACCCGCTTAATGAGGATGATTTTTTTTTTTATATATATATAATGAAATCCACTGTTCTGGAGGACATGGACGGGACGACTGCCAGAAGCAGTGGAAATTATATATAATAGGGACATGTATTTCCCTTCAACACAAGAGATACTTCACTGGCCATTGTAGCTCTTACTTTTGTCTTACCTCGTATCCTGACCCCCCTACTCTCTTTTGCCGTCCCCACTTCCCTCTCCTTCCCCTTTCCCGTTCTCTCTCTCCCTTTCCCTCCCTCCCTCTCCTTTCTTCCCTCTTCCTCCCCTCTCCCTCTCTCTCTCCCCCTACTCTCTCTCCCCCACTCTTTCTCCCCCTCTCTCTCCCTCCACACTCCACCTCTTTCCCCCCACTCTTTCTCCCCCTCTCTCTCCCTCCACACTCCACCTCTTTCCCCCCACTCTCCCTCCCTCTCCTTTTCTCTCCCTCCCTCCCTCCATCATTCTCTCTCTCCCCATTCTCCCCTTCTCTCCCATCGTCTACCCTCCCTTTCCTTCTCATCGTCTCTTCTCCTCTCCTATCCTGTCTCCTCCTCTCCACTCCTCTCCCCACCTGTGTGTGTACGTGTGTATGTACGTGTGTGTGTGTGTGTGTGTGTGCGTGCGTGCGTGTGTTTGCGCGCGCGCGCGTGCGTTCGTGCGTGGTTATGCTTTTTTGCAGAATCTTCGCTCATCGTCGTCTCTTTATCGGGTCATCTCGATCCCTCCCCTTATTTAGTCAACCGTGACTTAACCTCTTTTTTTTGTGTGCGTGTGTGTGTGTGTGTGTGTGTGTGTGTGTGTGTGTGTGTGCGCGTGTGTGTGGGAGTGTGTGTGGGAGTTTACATGTTTTATCTGCTTCCCAACTTTGGTACCTACTTCCGGGCACCCCATTCCACTACCTACACCTCTTCATCCCCTCCCCTCCCCTCCCCTCCTTCCTTCCCCCCTCTACTTCCCTCCCACCGCTCGCCTCCCCTCCCACCACCCCTCCACTTCCTTCCCTCCCTTCCTTCCTTCCTTCCTCCCTTCTCTACTTCCCTCCCGCCGCTCGCCTCCCCTCCCTCCATCCCTCCACTTCTTATTTCCCTCCCTTACCTCTCTCCTTCCCTCCCTTCCCTCCTTCCTTCCTTCCTTCCTTCCCTCCTTCCTTCCTTCCTTCCTTCCTTCCCTCCTTCCTTCCTTCCCGCCCCTTCCTCTCCCTCCCCTATTGCTTCGGGGCACCTTTGAGAGTGTGAATGCATTTTGTGTGCAAACATTTCCAGGGTGCGTACGTAGGCAGTAGCAGCGGAGGTGCAGTCTCGCATACACGCTGGAAGAAGTGCTGGGTTGGGTCTCCGAGTGGAAGAGCGCCTATCACTTTAACTATCTTATTTATTTTTATTGTCTTTAATTATTTACTTATTTTTATCACCCACGTTTCTAGTCCTTTCCTTTCTCCTCCACCTCCTCCATTGTTTTGCACCACCTCCTCCTTAATCCTATTTCCTTTCCCCTTTCCTATTCTTTCTCTCCCCTCTCCTCCTCCTTGTCTTCTTCCCTCTCCTCTTCTTTCTTCCCCATTTCCTTGCCCTCCTCCCACCAGCACCTTCCTCTCCTTCTCTCTCCTTCTCCCTTCCCCCCGCATTCCTTCCTCCTTCCATTCTCCCCTCACCTTTCCTTCCCATGTTTGCTCCCCGTCTCGCTTCTCTCTCTACAGTCCCATCCACTTCACTCTCCCCTTGCCTGAAAAAATGGGAGTCGAAGAAGTGATAAGAGACGTATTGAAGGTTTAGGGTAACACAAAGGAGGGGCGGCAGAAGTCTTAAATTGATCAGAATTCTTCTTTGGGTGGAGATTCGTCTTCAGACACAAGAATGGTGACTCTGGTCCGTAGGGGTATCGCTGAAAGCGTATAATCGTAATATGGTTATACCACGACCACCGTACAACTACTCGTCCCCATCTCCTTCGTCTTCATTCCCCATCTCCGTCCCCCCCCCCATCACGCTTCATAGCCTGCCCCCATTTGAACCCTCCCCCCATCTTGGTCTGTTTTAGCCCCCATACCTGTTGTCTCCATCCCCATCATCGCTCCCCCCTCACCCATCTTTGCCCCCATCCTTTCTCTTCTCCCCCTTCCCTTCCTTCAGCAACCCCCCTCCACCCTTCCCCTTCCTCCTCCCCCATATTTCTCCGTCACCCTTTTACCTCGTCACCCTCCATCAACTCACATCCCCTTCCCCCTCTCCCACCTCCTCTCCATCACAACAACGCCGTCTCTGTCCTTTCATGTCTGCAGCCAACCAGCCAGCCACGTTCATTTGTTTCTTCTTGTCACACGTTCGTCTTTTGGGTGTCGTCTCGCGCCGTTCCTACCATGCACGTTCTTCACAGGGGTCCGCACACTCTAACCCTCACTCCCGCCGTCACGCACACACGTTCCCGCTGTTACGTTCGAAGCCACATTCATCGTCACGTTCACTCCCAGCTTCTTCTTTACAGCTTCAGCCAGCCTTCTCTTCTTGAGGAAAGGTCTTCCTCTCTTCCCTCTTCCTCTGCCTCCTAAGAGGTCTTGTTCTTCATCCTTCTTCTACCCTTTCGTCCTCCTCCTCCTACTCTTTCGTCTTCCCTCTTTGTCCTCCTCCTTCTCCTCCTCCTCCTACACCTTCGCTCTCCTCCTTCTCCTCCTACACTTTCGCTCTCCTCCTTCTCCTCCTACACTTTCTTCCTCCTCCTCCTCCATCTCCTACTCCTCCGTCCCCTCCTCCTCCTCCTCCTCTTTCTCCTCCTCCTTCCTCCTCCTCCCTCCTCCTCCTCCTCCATCTCCTACTCCTCCGTCCCCTCCTCCTCCTCTTTCTCCTCCTCCTCCTCTTTCCTCTCCTTCATCTCCTACTCCTCCATTCCTCCTCCTCCTCCTCCTCCTTCGTCTCCTCTTCCTCCTCCGCCTGTTCCTAGAGAAAGAAGAGGAGGAGGAAGAGGAGGTGATCTTTCTCCTCCTCCTCTTCTCTCTTTACCTCTTCCCTTCCACATTCAGCTTCCACTTTTCACATTCTTACCTATTATCCTGATTTTCCTCCATTCCCTATCCCCCCCGTTTCCTTTCCCCCGCCCTCACTCCCTTCCTCTCTTTCCTCTCTAAAGTGTTAATCTTCTCTTTCCCTCCCGCTCCTCCCATACCCTATTCTATTCCTCTCTTCTTCTTTTATCTTTACCTTGTTCTAATCCTCTTTTCCTTATCTCCCTGTTCCATATTCCACTCCTGTTCCCGATCTCTCTTGTATCCTTCTCCTTTATTTTTCCTCCTTTCCTCCTTTTTTCTTTTCTCTCTACTCCGTCTTGTTCCCATTTCATCTTGTTCTGCATCCACCCGTCTCGGGACTACCAATGCTTCGGTCACTCCCTCCTCCCTTTTCCATCTCCCTCCCATACTCCCCGATTCTCCATCTATTGCTATCTTGTCCCGAGTCGTCTTCGCACCGCCCCCCCGTCCCCCTCCTTCTCCCCCCTCCCTCCTCCCCCTCGCCGCCACCTTCCCATAATCGGTCCACAATCGCTCGCCACTTGTTGAACCTCCCACTTCTTGCGTTCCTGCATCTTGGGTAATACCCCTCCGCACCACTCGTCTCCTCTCTTCTGCTCTCGCTCTCCTCTCTTCTGCTCTCACTCTCCTCTCTTCTGCTCTCCTCTCTTCTGCTCTCGCTGTCCTCTCTTTTGCTCTCGCTCCCCTCTCTTCTGCTCTCGCTCTCCTCTCTTCTGCTCTCGCTGTCCTCTCTTTTGCTCTCGCTTCCCTCTCTTCTGCTCTCGCTATCCTCTCCTCTGCTCTCGCTGTCCTCTCTTCTGCTCCTCTCCTCTGCTCCGCCTTCTGCTCTGCCCTTCTTTGCACAGTTTTTTCTCTGACGTGTTCTTATTGTCTCTCCTTTGACCTTCTTCCCATCCCTATTCTGTGCTTTCGTGCCCTCCCCCCATCCTCTCTCTCACTCTCCCCCTCTTCTTCTGTCCCTCTCCTCTCCTCACCACCTATAAATCCCTACCCTATCCCTCTCCCCGTCCCCCCCTCTCTCTCTCGCTCCCCCTCCCCCTCTCTCTCTCTCGCTCCCCTTCCCCCTTTCTCTCTTTCTCTCACTCACACACAGACACACACACACACACACACACACACACACACACACACACACACACACACACACACACACACACTCCCTCTCCCCCTCTCTATCTCTCCCCCTCTCCCTCTCTCTACCCTCCTATCTCTCTATCCTCTCTCTCTGTCCTCTCTGTCTCTCCCCCTCTCGCACCCCTTCCCCCCTCTCGCACCCCTTCCCCCCTCTCTCTCTCCCTCTCCCTCTCTCTCTCCCTCCCTCCCTCTCCCTCTCCCTCTCCCTCACCTACCGCCTCTACCACCATGGCCATCAATACACGTGCAAGCGTCATGACCACCTCATCGTATTGATGATTTCCACCGTGAGCGACGAACATCGCCTCCATGACACTCCTGTCTCACACCACAACTGCCCAACAGCATGATCACCACAGGCGACGACGAACACCATTGCTGCCTCCCACTATCACCAGTAGCCGCAGCTGCCTGTCACCCGTTTGCACCACTCGCCATCGCCCTCGATGCACAGGACATTGTTGGCTACTCCCCCCCCCCCACCCCTGGCACCATCAGGCACTGCCACTGGTAACCACCATATTTCTCCACCACCATTACCACCAAATTTCTCCACCATTACCACCAATTATCACCACTATCAACACCGTTACTACTATCACCCCCACCACAACTATCATTTCCACCACAACCATCACCCCCACCACAACTATCATCTCCACCTCCATCATCACTCCCACCACAACTGGAACTGCTATCCCCCCCCCACCAGAACTATCGCTGGTATCACCACCATCATAGCTATCACTACTATTACCACCACTACCACCACCACCACCACCACCATCACTAACGGAGACGCAGCTGCAAGATTCAACGATGCCATTGCACGTGGCACTCCCCTTCTATGTCTCTGCATCTCCCCCCTCCTCCTCCTCCCCCCTTTGTCGTAAATAACTCCTCGCGACCCGCCCCTGGTACGT
>NC_134777.1:102814811-102849811 GCF_046742065.1 Oratosquilla oratoria | reverse complement strand
CATAGGCTGGAGAGTTTAATGGAAGAACTAGACATCAAGTGGGACATCGTTGGACTGAGCGAAGTCCGAAGAGCCGAAAAAAAGCTGATACGATTACAAGACGGTCACAACCTGTTCTACTATAGAGGTAAAGACAAAGAAAGATCTAGTGGAGTACGATTGTTGATAAACTGAGATTATTATATATATATATATATATATATATATATATATATATATATATGTGTGTGTGTGTGTGTGTGTGTGTGTGAGAGAGAGAGAGAGAGAGAGAGAGAGAGAGAGAGAGAGAGATTCACCATGGTCTTGGATCACGTGTTGGACTCGTGATCGACAACTATTTTCCTCCCTAATAAAATCGCCTTGAGTTAACCAGAATGAAATTTATAAAATAACTTATCGTAGTAAAGGAGGGCGGGGGAAGGGGCTCATACCCTTCATCTAAAAAATAGAAAAATAAATGGATAAATCAAAAAAGAAAAGAAAAAAAAATGGGGGATGAAATCCATCAAGTCTGTTGTGGTCACCGAGGTGTGTGAAGGACTTAGACCTGAGTTGCGGCGTCTTGGTGGTTAGCCAGCTTAACCAGCGTCTTGAAGGTCGACGGTTCAGTAACCTTCAAGCAAAGATCGTCATTGGCTTCTTCTTCCTCTTCTTCCACTTGTTGTTGTTATTGTTCCTCTTGTTGTTGTTGTTCTTATATATATATATATATATATATATATATATATATATATATATTTATAATGTGAGCACTTGACATTGATACTTTTCCCTGCTTTCTGATAACCTTCAATATTCTCTTGACCATCTCTTCGCTGCGTTGTTGCCATCCCAATGGATAGAAAATCTGGTGAAATTTCGCCACAATAGTAAATATTGTTAATCAGGTTATGTGAGGCCTCGCCGCCTTCTCTTTTAAGCCATCGCCGATTGGCTGAGACAGATGTGTATAGATTTCAGTTTTGAAGATGAGGGTACGTAGAGGGTGTGGGAGGGGGAGGAGGAGGTGGCCTGTACACATGCCGTGACCTCGCATGACCTCAGCTTGTCTCCCAAAAATTCGCGCAATCTGCCCTCGTTCTACACACTTCAGACTCTCTCTTACACACACACACACACACACACACACACACACACACACACACACACACACACACACACACGACTCGATGGCGCAGTTGGTAGAGTTCCCGGGTACCACTACGGCGGCCCGGGTTCGAATACCGCCATGAACTTAAATGATTTTAGTATCGCTGCGCTGCGAGTCGTTACTTCAACTCGTGGGCGGGGAGTTGGGTGTGTGTGTGCGTGTAAGGTCACAGCATTACCCACCATAGATCGGTCATATATGAGCATCTCTTCCGGGAGTGAAATAGCTGTCGATTACGAGTCCAACCCGTAACCAAGACCATGGTGAATCACATACACACACACACGCGCGCGGAGACAAACAACAACGTCATCATCATCATCATCTCCTCCTCCTCCTCCTCTTCCTCCTCTTCCTCCTCCTCCTCCTCCTCCTCCTCTTCCTCTTCCTTGTGGCCGGCACCGCAGACCGCAAAACCGCAAAGCAAATAACCGCCAATGGCTCGCAGGATCCCCCCTCCCCCACCCGGTCCCCGCCCGGCGTCCAAATACGGAAACTCCGCCCGCACCAATTTTGTTTGTTTCCTTTTTCTCAACACACGTGACTCCAGCATGCACCGAAAAGCACACCCACATACGCCCACACCCACGCCCATTTTACATGCCGGATGTTGTGGTTTGGGGCCGGAGGAGGAGGAGGTGGGGGGGAGGGAGGTGGTGGAGGGGTCATGGATTTGGCCGCGCAGTCTCTCCATCATGTGGTGCTCCCAGCTGTGAGCCAGCTGCTCTTGACGTCATGAACCAGCTGGTCGTGACGTCACTGGCCTGCCCTGTCTTGCGTGTTGTCGAATTTTCTTCAAACCCTGCTCAAGCTTCCTGTCTGTTTGTCCTCCACCTCTACCTCCTACTCCCCCTCCTCCCTTTGAAGTTCTTCCCGTCACTCCTCACTTCCTCTCTCCTTCTCTCTCTCCTCCACCTACATATAATGGTGGTCTTCCTCCTCTCTCTCTCTCTCTCTCTGTCTCTCTCTTTCACTCTCTCTCTCTCTCCCTCCCTCTCTCCCTCTCCCGCTCCCTCTCTCCCTCCCTCTCTCCCTCCCCCTTCTCTCTCTCCTCCCTCCCTCCCTCTTTCGTTCTCTTTCTCTTTCTCTCACTCTCTCTACTTCCACCCTTTTTGTCTTCATTTCTTTATCCTGAGACTCCACTCTTTTCTTCCATTGTATTTATATCTCCACTCTTCCTCCTCTTCCTCCTCCTCCTCCTCTTCCCCCTCTTGGCCTGTGTTGTTCTGATCTCACTCTGGTCTTCTTTTGACATCCAAGATCTTTTTCTTCTTTGATTTCTTTGGTCTCGTTTTCTTCTTTGCCAGCTCCCTCCTCCTCCTCCTCCTCCTCCTCCTCCTCCCTGTTCTTTGTCTTGTTCATCTCTCTCGTCTTCCCTTGCCTTGTTCCTCCGCTGTCCTAAATTCCTCCCACTCCTCCTCTTCCTCCTCCTCCTCCTCCTCTTCATGCTCCTCCTGCTCCTCCTCCTCCTTCATCTTCTCTTTTGCCACATGTTTATTTACAGCATTTATATTCCTGTTCCAATTACTATTCATATTTTTTTTCTTCATGGTAAGCTACCACTTCGTATTCCTTCATGGGAGGATACAAATAATATCTGATATATTTGTATCAGATGATAATGAAATGCTAAAATATTCGTTTGTCTTTGAGATAAATAATGTTTTTTTCTTTATTTTCAGGTATGATGCCGAGGAAGCGGCGTGGCAGGAACTGATAAGTATACGGAGAGAGAGAGAGAGAGAGAGAGAGAGAGAGAGAGAGAGAGAGAGAGAGATAGAGAGAATGAGTCACGCCAACATACATGCGCATCAAGCACACATTCACACACTTAAAGACACAAACATGCACATGTAAAATATATGCCCACATGTGCAGACATATATGCACAAAATAGGAGAGAGAGAGAGGAGAGAGAGAGAGAGAGAGAGAGATAAAAAGTCATGCAGTTTGATCTACAACAAGAAGAAATGCAGAAGAGGTGGAGGAATGCAATATAGGAGGCAGAAGCTGCAGGCAAGCAGGAGGTACCTATGAGGCATTTGTGCGGAAATCACGGCCTCTCACGAGTTCTGTCTGTTTTGAGGAGACTCTCTGAAATTCGGAGTTCTCCAATATTCGGAGCGAAATCCTCATTCGATTATATGAGACCAGAATGCGATAAGGAGGAGGAGGAGGTGGTGGTGGTGGTGAGGGGGTAGGGGGGTTAGGAGGCCGAGAGAAGAGGACAGTATGAGAGGCAAAGGAAGTTTGGCTTTTGGGACAGGTTAATGTATGTCTGTGTTCACATTGATCTTGGAATCACGTCTTGGACTCATGATCGACAGTTATTAACCTCAGAGCTCATATATGACCGATCTATGGGTGACCTTACACGCACATACACACACCCATCTTCACGCCCTTGAGAGTTGGAGTGACGACTCGCAGCGCAGCGATACTGAAATTATTTCGGCCCTGGGCGCGCGCGCGCGCGTGTGTGTGTCTTCAGTTGCATAGGATGTCCGGAAGTCACCTTCTCATATCAGTGTATTGTGGACCAACTTTGGTGGCACGCGCTTAATGGAGGTAGGGATGGATAGGGTTGAGGGTGGTTATGGGCTTGAGGGGTGGACAGCTCGTTAAGGAACCGGTGACAGTATAAAGTGTACAGCACATGCACGCGCACACACACACACACACACACACACACACACACACACACACACACACACACACACACACACACACACACACACACACACAGTCTCACGCACTTGCACACATTATGAACAATTAGATTTCTAGAAAATTATATTGAGTTTTTTAATTTTCATGCCTTACCACGCCATTCCTGGGTCCCGGTTTCTCGTCATTTTCCCATCCCTCTTTCATTTTTATTCCATTGCCTTTTCCGACACATTTTCTTTTTCTTTCAACTTTTCATTTCCTATCCTTCCTCTCCTTCATTTCTGTCATTGCCGTCATTTTCTTCCTCTCCTTCCTCTCGTCCCTCCTTCATTCCTGTCCGCCTTCCTAATTTCCCTCCTTTCCTTCAATTCCCTCCTTTGCCTCCCCTTCCTCTTCTTCCTCTTCCTCTAGCCCCATTCCTCTTTTCCTTCCCCTTCATTTCCTTCTTCATCTTCCTCTCCCTCCATCCTTCTTTTCTTTCCCCTTCCTTCATTTCCTTCCTCTTCTTCCTCTCCCTCCATCCCTCCTTTCCTCCATATCCTTCCTTTCTTCCTTCCTTATTTCCTTCCTTCCATCCCGCCTTCCTAGTTCCCTTCCCTTCTTCCCCTTCCCATCCTTCCCATCCTTTACTTTTCCTTTTTTCCTTCTTTTCCTTCCTTTTCTTCCTCTCTTCCCATTCTTCCTTCCTCTTTTCCCTCTCGTTGTTCATACATTTTCTCCCGACCCTCGCCAATCAGTACATTTCCCCCTCATAGCTTCCCATTTTCTCTCTATACTCGTAATCATCCCTCCAGCCCTCCTCGCCTTCACACGTCATCATCCCCTTTCCTCTGCCTCCCCCCCTTCCTGAATCTTCTCTTACTTTTCTCTATTTTGTATTAACTCCCTCATCTCTCTCCCTTCTACTCCACCCCCTACTCCTTACTTCTCTTTTTCTCTCCTTTCCTCTCCTCCTTCGTCCCCCCCCACCGGTCTCCTCCTTTCATGCTTTCCTTCCTTGTCTGCTTCCCCTCACCTCCCCCTCTTATTCCTTCCTCTCCACCTGCACTCTTCCCCTCTTCCCTTTCTTCCACGTCCCCTCTTCCCTTTCTCTTCTCTTTCCTTTGCTCTTCTCTCTCTTTTCCAGCCCCGTCTCTTCACATCGCCTCTCTACCTTTCCGTCTCATTATCCTGTCTCCCTTTCCTCCCCATCCTCTTCTCTTACCTTCCATATCACCTTTCCTACCTATCCTCCCCACACACACACTTTTTCTCATTTCCTCTTTTTCCTCGCTCTTTATTAATCTGTGCATCTCTCCTCTCCCCCAGTCCTCTCACAGCTACGACGTCTCTGTTCCCAGGTTGTCCTTCAGTTATGCACGTATGTATGTATGCATGTACACATGCATACATACATGCATACGCGTGTGTGTGTGTGTGTATGTGTGGACGGACAAATGTAGCGAGGAAGAGAAGATATCTGAACTGTTTAATGAATGCCAGAGGGGGGGGGGTGGAGATGGGGGTCTGAGGGAGAGTGAGGTGTGGGAGTAGGGAGTGGCTAGAAGAGGAGTCAAACAAGTGAAGATCGCTTCGTGTAGAGCAGCGTTTCTCAACCAGGGTTCCCCTGAACCCTAAGGTTCCGCAAAAGGTCACTAAGGGTTCCGCGGGAACAAGTGAGATAAGCTAATGCACTTTTGATTTTTTATTTAATTTCATATACGTAATATGATTAAACACGCTCGACATATTCTTGGTTATTGTAATAATGTAATATAGACATCCTATCTAAACTATTATTACGATGAAAATGAAATGAGAAAGATATGGAATATGTTTTTTTTTTTTTCGCACGGGTTCCTTGAGACATGCAATTTATTTTAAAGGTTACGAAAGGGTAAAAAGGTTGAGAAACGCTGGTGAAGAGGAAGTAGGGGTAGTGGGTGCCCGCTTTGATGCGCCCGTTGTGTTGGAAGCTTGTTGCTGTTGGTGATGAAAAGGGAAGGGGGAGTTGATGGAGAAAGGTGTGTGTGTGTGTGTGTGTGGGAGGTTTGTTGTTGTCGTACTCGTCCTCCTCCTAGTCACTAATTCTAGAATGTCTCTCGTCGCTTTTTCTTCTCTATATTTTGGTTTCCCCGTTTTCTTCGTTTCATTTGCCTCTTCTGATCTGTCCGCTCCTGCATCCTCATCCATTGCATCAACTCCAGCCCTCCACGCCTCCACCCCAACCTCCTTAATGACCACGTTGCAAGTCTGTGGTCATTTGACCCTTGCAAGGACATTATTACTCAGATGTCAATGTTGAAGCTATGGTAATTATAACTGAATGCGCTAACCCCCCCGCCCCCTCCTCCTTTAGCCCGCCATCCCTTCGCGTTCTCATCTTCCCCCTCCCCCTCTGTCTTCTCCCTCTCCTCCCTTGCTCTCTCGCTCTCTCTCCTTATGTGATGTCGCCGTCGCCCGAGAGAGGCTGGCTCCCTCTCCTCCTCTCTTCCTTATCTATTTTCTTCTTTCTCTTTTTCCCTCCTCATCTTCCTTCCTCTTCATCTTCTTCCCTTATCACACTTTTCCTCTTCATGTCTTCCTTCTCTTTCTCCACTTCTCTCCCTCTTATCTTCTTTCCTCCTTCTCGGCCTCCCCATCCCCATCTTCCTGTTACCTTTCCTCCGCTTTCTCCTGTTCATCACCATCATCATCATCATCATCATCATCATCATCATCGATATCATAATACACCTCACCATCAGAATGATCTACCTACTGTTTTCCCCTCCTAACACCTTCAGCACAAGATATCGCCCTCTGAATAAAATCGTCGGTCGTAGATCAAAACAATATCTGAAGGGTGCGACTTTTTTATTGTGTGTGTGTGTGTGTGTGTGTGTGTGTGTGTGTGTGTGTGTGTGTTCAAAACGTCTGTGGAGTGCGGCGACAGTGGTCCCGACGGCAGTTGTGGGAAGGAGAGCCCTCCCCGCTCTGGTTCGATTGGTTAAGAGGATTGGCAGAGTGGGTGAATAGACTTGTGAGTGGGTGCATTGGGAGGCGATTGGTAAGAGAACGACAATGCGCCTGGACGGGCCCGCCCGCCCGCATGGTCGGGCTTCTCGCCTGCCTGCTCCTAGCTCGGGCGGTGGCTGCCGTGTCCTTTTGTGCATGTACACATACCGTATATACGTACACACATACCTACGTACATACATACATACATACCTCCTACCTACCCTACCCCCTACCACTACCCACGCATCCCGTACCTCCGTCCTTCCTACCTATCCACACAGTCTCCAATTCCCTACCTATCTAACTTCTACCTATCTACCTCTTACCTATCTACCAACCTACTGACCATCTTCCCTACCTACCTATCTGTCCTCTTTCCTACCTACCTTCCTACCTGCCTACCTACATCCTACCAATTACTACTGCACCTACATCCTACCCGTTACCTACTCTACCTACCTACATCCTACCCCGTACCTATCTACTCTACCTACCTACAGTATGTCCACCCCATAGATGTGTCATGCAGCCACCACGGGGCACCTCCCTTTTTGGCACTTTGCCACGCTGTTTTGTCCTGTTTCGTCCTGTTCTGTCCTGTCCCGACTCGTCCTGTTCTGTCCCGTCTCGTCCTGTCCCGCCCCGTCCCGTCCCGTCCAGTCCCGCCCTGTCCTGTCCCACCCCGTCCCATTATGTCCTTTCCTGTCCTGTCCAGTGACGGTGTTGGTGTTAGTGTCATTAAGCGGAGTGAATCTTCAATGGCCCCCGTAATGTTTTGTGTTCGTGGTAGGGGCGGGGGAGGTGGGAGGGGGGTTTAGGTGGTGGTTGAGGTGGGAACCTAGGCGTGGTTGGTTGGGATACTGTGCACCAGTGGAGTCGGTGGCAAATGTGTATCACTGGTGCTAGATGTAGTGGTGCTAGTGGCAGGTGTAGGACTAGTTGGACTAGAGTTTTGTGTGTGTGTGTGTGTGTGTGTGTGTGTGTGTGTGTGTGTGTGTGTGTGTGTGTGATATTGAGGATACAAGCCTTCTTAAAGTCTACAGCAGCGAGAGCTTTATTTAACTTGTATGAAGTTCTCTCAGTGTTTCTCATATGATCGCGAAGGTGGATATTCAGAGTATTAATGAGTCTCCCAAAGTTCATTTCGCTACTCTGTCTCAATGTAAGCCTTCGCACGCTCATCAGAAACATTGAAATAACTTCATACAAATGAAACAAAGCTGAGGCTGCTGTAGATTTCAATATTGCATATGTACTGTATATATATATACACACACATATATATGTGTGTGTGTGTGTGTGTGTGTGTGTGTGTGTGTGTGTGTGCATATATGTACGTTCCTTATTTATGTATGTATATAATAGTTCAGTGGTCCGCCCCCACAGAATGTTAGAGCTGAAGAGTTAATCAAAATCGGTATTAACCTTGTGACGTCATTAGGGTTTCCCTTAGCTGATTAAAATCGCCAGGTGGTAGCCACGATTATTCAGAGTCGATTGCATACGTCGAAAGGACCGAAGATGTTTCAGAGTCGGACCCTTGTCACACCTGACAACTTCAGAAAGGGGGCGGGGGCAGGTGGGAGGGGGGGGAGTTCAGGCGTCACAAGCCATCTCGTCGGTTTCAGGGGGCTCTGGGGGAGCTGCAGGTGGGATTAGTACCCCCCCACCCGTCTCTCTCTCACTCTCTTTCTCTCTCTCTCACTCTCTCTCTCTCTCTCTCTCTCTCTCACTCTCTCTCTTTCGTCTCGTCCCACGTCATCTCTGTAGAATATATTGTAATTGCGTATTCGGGAGCTGGGGGACGGATTTTGGTCCCACAACTTTTTCTCGGGTGAAGGGTGCGAGATGATGGAGGAGGAGGAGAAGGGGAGGGGGGAAAGAAATTGAGTGAATGGAATTAGGGTCGTTAAAGGGAAGTTTCGGTGGAAAAGGGGGGAAGGGTGAGGAAAGCGGACATGTAAGGAGAAGAAAAAAAGAACAGCGAGGGAGACAAAGGAAGACAACTTTGGGGTGAAGCCAGGGAGTGGGGGTGGAGGCATTTGCAATAATTAGTAAATTAAGGAAATAGAAATTGTTTAGATGGACCGAGTTCTTAAGTGTGCTTTTATGCAACATACACGCGCACTTCAAAAGCAGGCAGGAATATAATGAGAAGAAGAAGAAATAAAAAAAGAAAAATGTAGAAATAAATCAAGGTAAAACTGGCGTTGTGTGTGTGTGTGTGTGTGTGTGTGTGTGTGTGTGTGTGTGTGTGTGTGTGTGTGTGTGTGCGCGCATGTACTTAAGTGTACATAGATAAACGAGGTAGCTGCTAGGCTACTTTACTCATTTAAGCGGCCGTTGCAAAGAGGATTGACAAAGGCCGTTGATGTAACCGAACTGGCTAATCAAATTGAAAGGTATTTTTTTAACTGAACCTAAATGAGAAAGAAAAAAATGCGAAGGGCATAGGAGAGCTACTTTATGGAAGTGTGTGGAGTACAGTAGTGCTGCGTGGAGAAGTGTGGAGTGGCTCGGAGTGGAAGAGTAGTGGTGATGAATGACGTGGAGGAGAATGGGATGGGAGCGGAGTTGGAGGACGGGCAAGAGCTTGATGTGGAGTGGGTGATGTGGTATTGTCTAGATGTATAGAACAAGTGGAGTAGACGAGGTGAAGTGTGTGGCGGGAGAGTGGGGAAGTGTGGATAGGAGCGGCCTGGCTGGTGAGATGGGCTGCTTTGACTTCGTTATGTATGGATATATGGGCTTCAAACGCAGTGTTTTCGTCTGCAGATCCTTGATTTTTTTTTTTTTTTTCTTATCCTTCCCTTTCCCCGTATTGGACATTGACTTCATGTTAATGTGGTAGGGACCTCATTGAGGTCTCTAAGGACCAGAGTCACGCAGCATTCTTGTTTAAGTCGAGTTCTCCACTCGGAAGTGAATACTGACAACTATCCTTCTTCCTATCTATCCCTATGTCTTATCTTGTACCACCTCTCCGAATCCGCCTCTTCGGTGCGATAATGTCCCCCAAGGATAGAAACCCTGGTTATCGCCGACAAAATATTAATACGTTCCTCTCTTCCGCCACCCCTCCATACCCAACCTCCTACCTTTTCCCTTCCCCCGTCTCCCTTCTCCCTCCTCCCCTCTCACTCCTTCACTCTCCCGTCCTCCCTCCTCCTTCTTCTCTCTCTTCTCCCCATTTTCCTTTCCCTCCTTCTCTTCCTTCCTCCCCTCTCTCCTCTCCCTTCCTCCCCTCTTCCTTCTCCCCTGTCTCCTCTCCCTTCCTCCCCTCTTCCTTCTCCCCTCTCTCCTCTCCCTCCCTCTCCTCTCCCTCCGTCTCTCTCCTCTCCCTCCGTCCATCTCTCCTCTTCCTCCTTCCCTCTCTCCTCTTCCTCCTTCCCTCTCTCCTCTCCTTCCTTCTCTCTCTTCTCTCTCTCCTCTCCCTCCTTCTCTCTCTCCTCTCCCTCCGTCTCTCTCCTCTCTCTTCCCCTCCTCTCCCTCCTCCCCTCTCCCCCCTCACATACTCTTGATGCTCTCTTCGTTGCCTTTTCGCGTTATTTGTGTCTTCGCCCTTCCTTCCTTCTTTCCTTCCTTCCTTTCTCATTCTTGTGATCTTTGATGGAGCGACTCTCTTCCATCCTTTTTTACGCCTTTATATTTCACTTCCTTTATCTTCAGCCTTCATCTTTCTTTATCCTCGTTGTTCCTTTCCCCCTCCCTTCCTCCCCCTTCTTCCTCTCCTCCCGCCTTCTTCCCCCCTCCCCTCCTCTCCTCCTCTTCCTCTCCTCCCGTCTTCTTCCATAACTTTTATCTTCTTTGTCCTCTCGTCTCCTCCTTTTTCTCTTTGCTTCCCCTCTTCCACCATTTCCTTTCTGTCTGCGTATCTCCCCCGTTCTCCCCAGACCCTCGCATCTTCTGTCCTCGTCTGCAACAGCTCTTTCGTCTTCTTAATCTTTCTCTCTGCTCTTTCTCTACTCTTTTGTCTTCCTAGTCTTCCTCTTTTTCTGTTTTTTTATTATAGTTCCTCCCTTTTCTCTTTTAGCGCAGTATCTCTCTTTCCTCTCTCTTTTTTTTCTCTCTCTCTCTCTCTCTCTCTCTCTCTCTCTCTCTCT
Organism: Oratosquilla oratoria; assembly: GCF_046742065.1. Lineage (NCBI taxonomy): Eukaryota > Metazoa > Arthropoda > Malacostraca > Stomatopoda > Squillidae > Oratosquilla > Oratosquilla oratoria. The sequence continues at coordinate 102,838,909 of NC_134777.1, read as the reverse complement.
CTCTCTCTCTCTCTCACTCCCACTCTCTCGCACACACACATACACACACACACACACACTCTCTCTCTCTCTCTCTCTCTCTCTCTCTCTCTCTCTCTCTCTCTCTCTCTCTCTCTCTCTCACTCTCTCACTCTTTCTTTCTCTCTCCTCTCACTGTCTCTATTTCAATCTCTCTCTCTCTCTCTCTCTCTCTCCTTGGTCAGTTTCTCTTAATCTTCTGGATTTATCCTCAAGTTTCTCCTCATCCAAGTCCTTTTCTCTTGTCTTGATCCTGCCGTCTCTATCTTGCTCGCTCGCTCACTTTCTCGTCTTTGTATTACACCTTTCCTTTCATCCGCTCCTTCTCCAAGTTTTTTATTTCCATCTTCTATATTATATTTTATTTGTGTTTCTATTTATTTGATTATTTACCTATTTGTTTGCTTATTTTTACATTTCCTCCCTCGTATACTCTTCCATCTTCTTCCTACTCTTCCTTCGCTTTTATTGCCCCCCTTTCTTCTTCCCGTTTTATCTCCAGTCGTATTTTTCTCTTTCTCCTCTTTTTCTCTCTTCCCTTCTCGGCCCTCTCCTTGCCCTCTCCCCTTGTGTTCTCCATATCTTGAAATATAAGAATTTAATATTTTAAAAATTTCTCTTCGGAGAAGAGGGGGGGGGACCCAGGTTGCTGTTGCTCCCCCTCCTCTCACCCTCACCCTCCCCTCCCCCTCCCCTCCCCTCCCCCTCCCTGGTTAAACAATGCACATGATAAAGCGAATTAAATTGTCTAGCGTTGACTAGAGTTAAATGGATAAAAGCTGTCGTTTCTGTACAACTCATATTAAGGGGTTGAAGTGGCAGTCGAGATTCTATGTATTTCATTATTTACTTTATATATATATATATATGTATGTATGTATATATATATGTGAGTGTGTGTGTGTGTATTTACTGTTGCTTTGAGACCCCTTTAAAGCGAATATAGTGCGGCTTTTAGCCAGAAAGAAATTATAAATGTCACCAACCTGGTGCAGTGCGTACTCACAGACCCGAGTTTAATCCCTTCCTGTCCCGTCTTGCAGCATTGTTTCTGACCCAATGCAGTGGATACAGGGGTGACGTATCATCCATGAGGAGCTAAGATGAGAGTGGGGAAAGGGTGGTGGGCGGGAGTGGAATGGGTGGGAATAGGCACGTGCCTATGACTTGGGGGTAAAGCTCTTGGTATATATTATTATTATTATTATTATTATTATTATTATTAGTATTATCAATATTATTAGTAGTATTATAATTATCATTATTATTGTTATTAATTATAATTATTATTGTTATTATTCATTTATTTTTATTTATTTATGTTTATTTTTTATAATACACAGCCAAACCGTTCCTCGCCTCTCCCGCTTCTTTGCCCCTCAAAATATCAGTTTTGCCCCCCGATCCTACTCACAATTCCCACAGCCTCCCCTTTCTTTGACGTTTTGCCTCTTTTTTTTTTAGTTATACTTTTCCCGTTTTCTGAGTGGTGGTCACGCTCCCACCCCCATGCCGAGCTCAGCACTTGTATTCAACGCAGCTGCTCGGGAGAAGGAGCAGCAGCAGCAGCAATAGCTAAGAGGCTTCTGCGACCAAGAACGGTTTGGGATTCGGGGGTGAAAAGAGAGGATGGGGGATGAGGGGTTGGACGAAAGAGGAGGAAGAGGAGGGGGTGGGGGGGCAAAATGGAGGTGGGGAGGGGGCGGAAGAGGAGGCCATAAAGGAGAAAGGGAAGAGAAGGCAAACAGGGAAGTAGGTGTAGGTGAAGGAAAAAGGGAAGAATGGAAAGGGGTGAGAGAGAGAGAAAGAGAGAGAGGCGCAAGGCATGAGGATGAAGAGAGGGGTTGAGGGGAGGCGGAAGAGAGAGGAGGACGAGGAGGAGGAATGGACGAGAAGATAGATAAGAAGGAAATTGTGTAGATAGGAAAAAAAATGGTGGTTGGGGAGGGAAGCAGGAGAGGAAGATGGCGAAGGGGAGGAGGAGGAGGACGAGAAGGAAAAAATAAGAGATAAAGGAATGAAATGGGGAGGAAAGGGGGGAGGGGGTGTGGCATGGGAGCGAGGGGAAGTCAAGAGGGCAGGACGAGGAGGAGGGAGCCAAAAGAAGAGGAGGAGGAGGAGGACGAAGAGAAGGAAATAGAAGAGAGTAGAAATGACCGGAAGAGAGGTACATTTGTGTAGGAGCCAGGGGAGAGAAATGGAAGAGAAAGAGGAAGAGAAACGGAAAGGGGATAGATGTAGACAGGAAAAAAAGAAGAGGAGGTGGAGGAAGAGGAAGAGGAGAGAACGAGACGTGTGGCTGTCGTCGTGAAGAGGTGGAGTTCGATGGAACATATTATTCAGCTGAGGGGATTGAATGGGTCCCCTAGCGGTCGAGACACCAGTTAGACACGAGTGAACTCCCCTCCCCCCCACACCCACACACCTATTTAACTAAAGAGAATTATCTGTAGTTAAGCAGAGGAGAATCTACTGAGTGTACTTTCGGAAGGAATGATGGATAATGAAGGAGCAGGAAGAGGTAGAGAGGAGGGGAGGAAGAGGAATAGGAGAGAGGCAGAACTGAAGGGACCGAAGAGAGAGGAGGTAGAAAGGAGGAAGAAAGAGTAGGAGAATGAGATCGAAAGGTGGGGTAGGAAGAGGAGGGGAAGGAAGGGGAGGAGTTCTTCCAAACTGAATGGGATTGTTTCGCGTTTGACAGAACATCCCTCAAGGGTGTCTCCTCTCTCTCTCTCTCTCTCTCTCTCTCTCTCTCTCTCTCTCTCTCTCTCTCTCTCTCTCTCTCTCTCTCTCTCTCTCGTCCCTCAGTAGACAGAACGAAGTGTTTGAAGTGTGACCAGTTCGTCCCAGTCTTCCGTCGGATTCAGGCGGAGTCTGAAAGAGACGGGGTCAGGTATTTGGGGTGAGGGGGACGGGGGAGGAGGTGGAAAGAACAAAGAGGAAAGGAAATAAAGGAGGTGGGGGGGAATGGACAAGAGAGTCGGGCGGGGGAGAGGGGAAGGGAAGCATTTCATGTTTGGAAAGAAAACGGAAGATGGAGTGACAAATGAAAAAGAGAAAATGGGAAGAGTGATGGAACAAAATAGAAAGGGATTGATTAGGAGGGGGATTGGGGAAGGAGGAGGAGAAGGAGGATGAGGATGGAGGGTGAAAAAGGGAGAGGAGGAGGAGGAAGAGGAGGAGGAGGAGGAGTTCCCGTGAATGAACCGAAATGAGATTGGGAGAGTGGAAGAGTGCAATGGGAGATTTGGGGGTGGGGTGGGGGGCTAAAGGCGGAAGAGGAAATTGAAGTAGGAATGAAGAGCGGGACCCAGGGCTGCCTCACACTAAAGAAAGAGAGAGAGAGAGAGACGGGGGCTCGGGAAATGCAATACCGGCATGGAAGGGAAAGGAGGAATGAAGGAGGGCATTCTGTTAACAGATTCACTATTGAATAAAATCCCCTGCCACTAGCCAGAAGGAATTGACAGTTACCTTTATGGTGAGGCAGAGGGTAAAGGAAGGGAGATAGGAAGGAAGACGTTAATGTGAAGTGCGAGATATTGAAGGCGGAGCAGCAGAAGAAGCCGACGTCAACAGGAGGAAAGTGACGAAAAGTCAAAATTGGGGTGGGGGGATATCCCCCCTCCCACCTGGGTGGGAGCGCGAATGGAGGTAACGGTCCAAAATTGAGTTGATGGAAGGCGAACGGTGTTGTTGTCAGCGTTGGCAAAGCCGAGGAATGGAGCGGCGCACATGGTTGGCCCTGGTGGCAGAGGGGGAAAGCCCCCCGGGGGGGAAAGAAGGGTGGGAGTGTCCCCCCCAACCAGGGAGGGGGGGGAAATGTTAAACACGCCGAGTGAAGGTCAGAAGTTTCCTTTTGAAACCCCCAAACACACACACACACACACACACACACACACACACACACACACACACACACACACACACACACACACACGCACACACGCACGCACGGTATATAAATGTATTTATTATTATTTCCAATTTCGTTTAATCTATATTTGTTTCTCTATTTTTCCCATTATTTGTCCAAACGTTTATTTATTTCATCAGGATTTGATGTGTTTGGTTTGCGGAGGCGTGTCCACGGCCGGGCGGGCGTGCGGGCGGGGGGGGGGAGGGGAGGGAAGGGAGAGTCCGTCGCTTTAAAGATGACAGGATGGTCGAGCGAGCCACGACGCATAACTCAGAGCCAAAGAGGCGGGAAAAGAACTAATCACTGAGAGTGCCATTTTTGTCTCGTGTCAAGGAATTACAATTTACATGTGTAATGAGGGGTAGGGGGGGCAAGGGGGGCGGTCGTATTCGGGGGCTCGGAGCCAACTGGGGTCTTGTTGTTTGTTGTCCAGGGGAGGCGGCGGAGGTTGTGTGTGTGTGTGTGTGTGTGTGTGTGTGTGCGTGTGTGTGTGCGCGCGCGTTTGTGTGTGCGTGTGTGCGTTCGTTTGTGTGTGTGTGCGTGTGTGCGCGCGCGCGCGTTTGTGTGTGCGTTTGTTTGTGTATGTGTGTGTGTGTGTGTGCGCGCGCGCGTTTGTGTGTGCGTTTGTGTGTGTGTGCGTGCGTGCGTGCGTGCATGTGGTCTTCGAGGAGGAGGAGGACGTGTTTGAGTTCCAGAGGGTTGTTTTGGTCAGGTTCAGAGATGCGCTTTTGGTGACTCTGGTCCGAAGGGGAGTCACAAAAATCACTGACCGGAGGCGAATAAAATCGTCCGTGGTTGGCCAGAACAAGATAGGAGAAGTCAAGAACGCTGGCTCACCAAAGAGGAATCCCAAATGGGGAGATACCAAGGAGAATTTGGAGAGAGACGTGAGGAGTGGGGGGGAGGGGGAGAAAACGAGAGACCTATTGGTAAGAGATAGGGTAGGAGGAGATCACAAAGAAGAATGGGGCAAATGGGGGTATGAAGGGAATTGGGGAAGTGTGACGGAAGAGATAGGGGAGTAAGGTAAAAGGGAGTGTGAGAGGAGTTAAAGAGGAGGAGTTGGTGGTGACGTATGATGGCAGGGAGGAGGGAGTGGGCGGAGGGGGAGAGGGGGAATTAGGGAGTAGAGTCCGGATGATGAGGGGGAATACGAAGTAGTGGGTAAATGGATTAGGAGAAATTAACATAAATGAGGGGAGCAGGAGACAGTAAATGAGGGGAGAGTTGGTGGAGGAGGGGGAGACTCGGTATTTAATTGATAAGATCGAGTAAGAGAAACGGAAAATTAAAGATTCGGAATTACAGTCGGGGAAAAGGAGATTTGTGAGGGACTTTCAGAATAATCGTGTATACCACGAGATGATGTAGTTGGTGGCGGGGTTTCAGAAAGGACCTGAAAGGAGAATGTTGAGATTAAATGTGGACAAAAGTAATGTGATGAGATGTACGTGGAGGTGGAATGGAGGTGAGAGTGGAGGGTGAGAGGCTGGAAGTGGAGAGTTCTCGGCATATGGAGGTGAATGGAGGAGTGGAGGTGGAGGTGAATTATACAGTGAAGGAGGTAAGATGACTGAGTGGAGTGGAGGGTGTCATGAGGGATTTTGGGGATAAATACAAAGAGAATGATGTAGGAGGAAGTGATTGTGCCCAAGGCACTGCATGGAACAGAGAATTGGAATTGGAGGGAGACTGGAAGGGAGAGTCTGTGCGTGTTGGCGATGAAGTGTTTATGAAGTATGGCGGTCTGTGGTGGTGGTGGAGAAAGAGAGGAAGTTCAAGTTAACAAATGTGTTACAACGATATTACCAATAAAGATATAACGTTGAATTAGAAGTTAATTTATTCTGAGGAGGAGGAGGAGGAGGAGGGAGTATGAAATGGGGAAGGTGTGAAGAAACAGAAGGAAATGCAGCGAGGATGAAAGAAAGAGAAAAGAAAATCTCGAGGAAGCAAGAAGGCGAGGCAGAGGAAGTGAATAGAAACTCGATAAAATAGACCTACCAGAAAATAGCGGAAGGAACTTTTAACACATTCGTTACCGAAGGGTCCGGGGGAGGGGGGGGGAGAAAGGGCTGTCACGGAGACGAATAAAATCGCTTGACGGCACCCGGTTTTCACCCCTCTGCTACGGAAGCTGTGCCAATGGGTGTGAATAAAATAGCCTGGCGGCGCCTAGAACAAGAGGAAAAGTACCAACCGGGGTGTAAGTGTGTGTTGTTGGCTGGAGCCAGACACTGCTTGCGACTGCACAGAAGAGAATTTCTTCGTTCCTACTTTTTGATTTAATTTCTTTGCCTCATAGTGTTCGTCTTCTGTTTTCTTTGTCTAGTACTTCATCATCTTGAACTTCGTTCTCCTCGTTCTTCTTCCATTTCTCCTCGTCTCCGTCTCCTTCCTCCTCCTCCTCCTCCTTCGTGAAGGTATAAATTTAATGAATGCGAAAGGCGTGGAGGCGCCAGCGGACAACCGCAAGACCCGGGGGAGGACGTGGCGAGGTCGCCAAGAGTGTATTACTTTTCACAAGAAAAGGGGGTCAGGGGGGGAAGGAAGGGGGGAGGGGGAAAGGCAAACAAGGGACAAAGGTAAACTCATCCTTAGGAAAGAAAGGAAGAAAGAAGACGAAGAAGAAGGTGAAAGGGGAAACGACGCAGCGGGAAGAAAAGCTAAAGCGAAACCAGCTTCTTCAAGACGCTGCCGCCGTCTCAAAGGACGCCTGGGTCATCCTGGGAGAGGGTGGGGCGAGAGGGAGAGGCCATGGGTCGTGCTAGGGCGAGGGAAGGAGAAGTCAGGGGCGAGGTCAGAGCTAAGCATTGGACAAGGTTGAGGGCGAGACCTGGGATGTGGTCAGGGCGAGGCAGGGGTGAAGTTAGGGCGAGACCGGGGCGATGCAGGGGCGAGGCCGGGGCGAGGACGGTGGGGGGGGGCGTGGTGGCGAATCAGAGGCGTAGGCAGATTAGATAAACATTTGTCAACACTGCACTACTTCGTCCTCTTCATCTCCGAATTTGAGCCTGCCTCAGAGACGCCGAGGGAGGGTGGAGGGTGAAGGAGGCTGTGTGGACGGGGCTTGGAGTTGGAGGGTGAGGTGGTTGGAGGTCGACTTTGACCCAACGTGGTTGTGGTTTTCAAAACGAACGTCAGAAATCGAGGGTGTGGTTGTTGTTATTATTATATCATTATTATTAATGACTATTTTTATTACATTCAATATGATTTGCTATTGTTATTCTTTATCATAATTGTTATTATAATTACTATTATTATTATTATTTGTTATTCTTTATTATTATTGTTATTGTTATTACTATTATTATGATTATTATTATTACTGTTGTTATCATCATCATTATCATCCACGATCATTATCTTTAATAATCCTGTGTTCCATATGGCAAGCACGAGATAAGGTTTGGGGGGGAAGGGTAGCCCACGGGCGGATCCTTTACACTCGAGGGTTCCCTCCTACCCACAGCTCGATGAGATGAACCAGGAGAAAGTGCATAAAGTGTTTCTTCTTCACTTGGAGGATCTACTCTCGTCTGAAAGAAAGAAAAGAAAAAATCGTTTGGAGTCGCCCAAAACAAAATCTACATAGGTCGTCATCATCATGAAACGCACTCTGAGCAATTCTTGGGGGTTTTGTGAGCACGCAAACTGGACAGATTTAGATTTAAGAAGGAAATAGGCAAGAATTGGTTTACTAATAGGGTGGTCTATGAATGGAATAAACTTAGTAACCATGTAGTAAGCGCTGAAACTATCAGTTGTTTTAAGAAACGATTAGACAACTTTATGGATGGGGATGACAGGTGGTGATGGATACGGAGCTGCCTAGTGTAGGCCTTATGGTCTCTTGCAGTCTCCTTTATTCTTATGTTCTTATGTTCTTACATACGAAGCACCCTGTAGATCGGATACCGGGAGCGGATGTTGTGCTCGCTCAGCGTCCGTGACGCATGGCGACATGGCAGACTGTGCTTCTTATGGTCCCCGTCATTATCTCCACCCGAGAGGAGAGCCTGATTACTCGTCTATGCTAATCCCCTTGGACGAAAAAGCCCACTTTCCCACACTCGCTCCCCCATCGAGGGCTCTTTGGTTCTTCTCCTCAGTTCGCTTCGTCGTCGTCGCACACACAGGTTCCGCTTGGTCTTTGTGCAGTTTGTTGTGGTGTAGGAAAAGAAAGACCAACTCTGTGTAGCCATGACGGTGACTTTACCCCCCCCCCCGCCCTCCCTGCCTCCCTCTCTCTCTCTCTCTTCCTCCCGCCCTTCATTCCTTCCTTCCTTCATTCCTTCCTTCCATCCTTCTCTTCTTTCCTCCTTTCCTCCCTTCCTCTCCCCGCCCGTGTCTCTCTCTCTCTCTCTCTCTCTCTCTCTCTCTCTCTCTCTCTCTCTCTCTCTCTCTGTCTCTCTCTCTGTCTCTCGTGATTCCTTCCACACTACTGTTGACGCCTATCATGTACGACATGACTTCCGGCACGCAATTTTATTAAACAACAAGTCATTATTTTGTTTACACGACCGTGATAATTAGAATTAGTATTGCCCCCGGGGGTGTGTGTATGACAAACCCTCAGACACGCTACTGTAACGCTGCGGTGACCTTATCTTTGAATTGATTTTGTTCTGGCTAATCCCAGACGATTTTATTCAGGTGACAGGTCGGGGGTAGGAGGTGGGCTTGGGCGCAGAACGAGGTCTCGATCGCTTATGGGTCCCATTTCCCTGCGGGTCCACCGCTCAGTCGATGAAAAACTTTTCTTTCCTTAACCAGAAAAAAGTAAAGTGTTTCACCCAGAAAGGGGGTGGGGGCAACGCTACGGTTGTGTGTCTGGACTTGTGATTGTTGTTGTTGTTATTGAGCTAAATTCGAGAGCTAAGGATTTGGTGAACCAACCGCCTGTTCAGTATCCTGCCTTGAGGGGCCACTGCAGGATCGTCGGTCTATCCTTTGTTGGATATAGCAGCCTTTGTTCCTCCGAACGGGGGATACAGTAAAGGCTCTTAATTGGTTAGTAGATAGAAATGATTTATTGCTTGTTGTTATTATTATTATTATTATTCATTATTCATTACTTTATTATTATTTCTTATTCATTACTATTTATTATTATTATTATTATTTACATGTCCCGTCTTTTTTCCATTTGGGTGACCTGAATGAGAGAAGGTGGATGGAGCGGGTGGAAGGTTAAACTACAGGAAGCACGGGCCGCCGGGGAATGTTATATACTAGTTTGGTGAAAGGTGGAGAGATTGATGGCGAATAAAGGCTTTGGGGCGAGAAATTGAGGAAGCGGCGGCGTGAGGAGAAGTGGGTGTGGGGGGGGGAGAGAAGAGCTGAGGTGTGACGGATGTGTGTTGGGAGGAAGAGGAGGAGGAGGAGGGAGGGAAAAGGGAGTCAGCCGAGAGTAAATCTCGGCACAGTACCTCCAGTTTTCTTCTTTGGTCTTCCTCCATGCTGGACCCGGAAGATCAAAGGAGGAGGACAGTGTTTGTATATAATAAAGACGGAGGCCGACAAGAGACCTTTTGGTCCTTAACGAGGTCGGATCCTCCCCCCCCCCGTTGTCGTGAAGACTGTTAAGTTGACCCGTTTATTCCCTTTTAAGCTTCTTTTCGTAACGAGAAGTGGTTATCTTGTTCCTGTGGCGCTCGTCTCAAGGGAACGCATTCCCTCTCTTAGGGTTGGGGAGGCGGGGAGCTGGTTAATTGCCCTTCATACTTTACGTGTTACCTACGTAATCCACGTCCTCCCTTCACTGACGCCTTCCCCTTCGCAGAGGATGTCCTCTGGATGAATAGAATTCTCATTTTGCTTCTCTTCCAACCACTCCCCTTTGTCTCACCCATCTCCTCCCCGTTCTCCTCCCCGTCCCATCCACATCACCCCGTCTTGTCCCCTTATCCAGAATCCCCCTCCCCGCCTCCCCCCCCTGTCCTCCTTCATCCTTCACCTTCCTCCCCTCCGTCCTCCCTCCCTCCACCTTTTACCTCTCATCCCTAGTCCTCGTTCTCCCCCTTCCGTTCCGTCACCCTTCATCCTGCCTCCACCTTTGATCCCCCCGTCCCACCTCCCACCTCCCCTCCCCCTCCCCCTCGCTTCACCTCTGACCCCCAGTAGCCCCATTACATCTCCTTCGGCACAATTTCCTTTTCACAAAAAATGCGTCTGAGGGAGTACCTACCATTACGTCACGTCACATCACATCACGTCATATCATTAGACGCCGGTCGTGACACCATTACCGGCCCCGGGAAGGGATTCGGACTTGGGACGCCGCGTCACGAACATGGCGGACAACTAGGAGGAGGAGGAGGAGGAGGGGGAACGAGGGCGCGGCCATGTTTGTTTGGGTCGTGTCGGCGGAAGACGAACACGGAGGGGAAGATGTCTTAGTTGAACCGAAAATAAGTTATATTGATCAGCAATTTCATAAAAAACTAAATGAATAGATATCGAGAAATTAGAATGGAAAAATGAATGACTAAAGGAAAATAGATAAGTATAGATGTAGAAATTAAAAACGAGTGTATGAAATAAGTGCATAGTTAGATGATAACATAGTTGATTAATTAATTATGAGTAGTGAGTTATAGATAAAAGGTAAATAAGTCAATATATTGTAAAGAAATGGATAATGTTTAGGTGCGTTGCATTGGACGGTTATCACGATAGGTTTTGCCACGGAAGTGAATAAAATCGCCTGGCGACAGGTGGAGTAGGTGGAAAAGTGCCACCCGGCACGTAAGGGGAGCTATTTGCTTACTATTGCTTCGTGCGGTTTCGCGTTCTGTAAGCACTGGCGCCAAAATAAGCACTTCAGCCTGAATACTTGCACGAACACACATACGCACACGCTAACATGCACACGCGCACATGCACATGAACGCGAGCACGCGTGGACAACCACGTGTATACACGCACACGTATACACGCACACGTATACACGCACACTTACACACATGTATACATACGTACACACTCGTGCACACGTGTATACATGCACATGTACACACACATGGACACGTAGACACGCACATGTATACACACACAGACACGTAGACACGCTAACTTAGACATGCATCTGTACATGCACATGTAGACGTGCGCGTCTAGACATACGCACGTACACGCACATGTGCAAACGCACACTTAAACATGTACATGCACACGTACACAGGCACATGTACTATTGCGGTCACTTGAACCTTATCCAGGACGTACTGCAAGTTTGGAAATATACATTATTGTTTTACAAAAAGTATATTGATAATAAGGGAATTATGCCTGTGGGGATGCAGTAAAAGCTCTCAACAACGATATGCAAGTTCAAGTGTCTGCAGTGGCGCGCGCACACACACACACACACACACACACACACACACACACACACACACACACACACACACACACACACACACACACACACACACACACACAAATACATGTGTGTGTGTATATATATATATATATATACACACACACACACAAATACATTGTGTGTGTGTGTGTATATATATATATATATTATATATATATATATATACAGTATGTATATGTCATGTATATAATGTATGATATCGGTTTTCGTAAAGAAGGGCGAGACTCGTAAACGAAGAAAATTGGCAAGGGGGGTAAAGCCTTGAAAGAGAGAAGGGTCTGGAATTTTGTTTTAAACCTTTAAAACTTGGTCCGAGTTAGTTAAGATGGCGGAGGTGGGGGGAGGGAGGCAAAAGGTTGAGCGGGTGGGGGGTTTCTCAAGAGGGGGGGCTGGAGGTGTTTAGGGGGAGTTGGGGGGAGTTCTACAGGTTCAAGGGTATTACAAGGGGGGGTATAGGGAAAGGATTGTAGAGGAAACGAAAATAGATGAAGCAAATGGGACATTAGCAAATTTGGAAAGTACGTGACTTTGAAGGTATTAAACGAACAGTCCCGGCCTCTTGTGTTAGCGAGGGAGGAGGGGAAGTTGTCCCGGAAATAAATCGAGTGCTTGGCGGGAGCCGGATTGGGAGAAGTCCCAGATAAGGACCCAATCGAGATGATCGGGTGTGACGCCTTCGCTGCCGAAGGAAAGGGCGCCTCAGATGTGAATAAAATCCTTTGGCGGCAAGCCAGAGTTAGGCGGAAAGTACCACTTGATACGGAAGGGGTTGCAGACGAAGTTGGTGTCCCGAGAGTATAGACTCGATGGAGGAGATCGAACGAGTCTTTGATGTACAATTTGTCAAGTCCGTTTGGAGACTTCGCAGTCTTCAGGTCGCCCTGGAGGAGTCTCCTGCTGGACGGCGTGGTGGGGTTGGGGGTGTTGATCTTGTTGATCTTCTTCTTTTTCTTCTTCTTCTTCTTCTTCTTCGTCTTCTTCTTCTTCTTCTTCTTCTTCTTCTTCTTCTTCTTCTTCTTCTTCTTCTTCTTCTTCTTCTTCTTCTTCTTCTTCTTCTTCTTCTTCTTCTTCTTCTTCTTCTTCTTCTTCTTCTTCTTCTTCTTCTTCTTCTTCTTCTTCTTCTTCTTCGCGTTTTCTTCTTCCTCTTTTTCTTCTTCTTCTTCTTCTTCTTCTTCTTCTTCTTCTTCTTCTTCTTCTTCTTCTTCTTCTTCTTCTTCTTCTTCTTCTTCTTCTTCTTCTTCTTCTTCTTCTTCTTCTTCTTCTTCTTCTTCTTCTTCTTCTTCTTCTTCTTCTTCTAAGTGATATTAAATTGTCTGTGGATGGGCTGGGTGGCGGGAGGGGGGTCTTTTCTTTCCTTAGATGATGAAATGGGGGAGTTTGGGGCGTTCATTTATTTATTGTATTTTTTTTCTCCCATATTTAGCTATTTATTTTAAGGTGGGGATGTATTATGTGATTCGATTCGGCCGGCCCCTCTATAAGGGTGAAAATACCCTTGATACATACACAATACAATACAAATGACCTTCTAGCAGGTCGGCGGTCCTGGACACCTTTTCAGAGAATTTGGATGACTTGGGGCCGGGGCTTGGGGGCTGTGGTGGCTTTGTGGCGACCACGTTCATTAAGAAAATGGCAGCCGCCGAGGGTGAGAGTACAAGGGCCACTGTATAATGATTTACCATGAAAATTGATGATGAGAGTGTGTAGTATACATGGAGGATAGCTTACAGGTGTCGTGTTCTGTGTGTGTGTGTGTGTGTGTGCGTGTGTACGTGTGTGCGTGTGTGTGCGTGATGTTTGCATATGCTTAGAAATTTGTTATGCTTGTTTGTGGAGAATGGGCTAGTATGTTTATTTAATTACTTGCACGTATTCTAGATATTGTAGCCTAGAGTATGCCCCCGTCTAATTGGTCATGCGCAGCAGAGGGGACAGATTTAGATATACAAGGTATAGTTAAGCACATTCAAAAGTGCGTTCTAGGTCTCTTGCTAGAATAAATAGTTATTTGTGACGGTCATAATGATTCCTTGGTACAGCCGCGAAATAAAAGACGCGTAAGCAGAGACGTGGTTATTAAAAAGAATTGAGTAATAACGATCATAGTTATTAGTATTGATAATAACACTAGTAATAATAAGGATAATAATAGTAATAATTTGATAGTAACAAATAACAGGATGAACTTTGTCATACCCCTCCCCAGTCCTTTTGTGTGTAGGGCTAACGTTAAGGTCATTTCAATCACCCGATGAACCTTAACCACCCACTGGTCCTTTGTAGTTCGTTGATTAAGGAAGCAAGCAGACAATCGGGGTTAGCCTCGTTACCCAGGTAGAGATGGGTTACGGTCCCTGACATAGTTAGCTCCCCCCCCCTTCCGCACCGGATGGTCCTTTTCCCTTTATTGTAGCTGTCGCCAGGCTATTTTATTCGTGACGCACGTCGAAAGAATTGAAGCGTAACTGTTAACTTCGTCTTTCTTTTCACTTGAATAAGATCACCTGCTTCCTTTACCAGAGGAAGTGTTACCGTGCGTGAATGCAGCTGAATGAAATCGCCTTAAAGTCTAGCCAGAATAAAAACAAACACTCCTCGTGACTCCCGCGTAGAATCACTGTGAGCCGTGAATCACGACTTTTCGTGAGTAACGACTCACGCCTTCTCGTGAGTCACCACCCTACTGGTGACTCATCCCAAACAAGCGAGGAGCAGGAGGCGCTTAGCTGTAACTGACGCTGTCACCTTTGCCCTGTGTGTAAAGACTGCCAAGTGAGGTTGAAGCCAGTGCGCCACAGCAGCCCGCCTCGTTAGTTCAGCTCAGTGTGAATCATGTAACTGTTCCCTCCCTCCCCCCCTCTTCATCGTCCCCATAACGGATACGACCTCATAACTCGTCCCCATAACAGATACGACCTCGTAACTCGTCCCTATAACATATACGACCTCGTAACTTGCCCCCATATTCAAGGGGTCTTAGTGTCACCCATACGGACCAGAGTTTCACAGCATCCTTGTGACTGGAGACTGATCTCCATCAAAGAGAGAAAGAAAGAAAATATGATAAGTTTTGTCCTCCATTATACCTCGTTGGACCTCCCAAAGTGTCTCCATGACCACCTGTGCCCCTCCGCCTTTTGGGTGAGATGGTGTCCCCCAAGGATAGAAGCGCTGGTTATCGCCCGTATAGGACTCGTCACAGCACTTCCGCCCTCTGACTCCTCTCCACCTTCCCTCTCCCGTGCATTCCACCTCCGCCTCTCTTCTCCCTTCCCTCCACCCCTCCACTGATCCTTCTTTCCCAGACCCCAACTACCCTAGCCCCCCCCCTCGCCACGCCTCCCCTCCCCTCCCCTTCCCAGTCCCCCCCTGCACTTCCTTCCTCCCTTTCCTCCACAGCCCCCCACCAGTCATCCCTTGCCTTCCCCCCCCTACTCACCCCACCCACCCACATTTTCCACGCCCCCATTATGGATTTGGAGAAAACCAATTAGGAAGTTGATTTTTCGTGTGGTTCTACAATTACGCGACTTGGTTTTTCCGGGGCATCGGTCGGGACCCGGCTGTGGCACGCATGCAAGGCGGCGGCGGGTGTTGGGGGGGTCGGGGGGGAGTCATGATTTATGCAGCCTCGGCGATTAGGGATTGAGGAGGAGGAGGAGGAGGAGAAGAAGGAGGAGGAGAAGAAGGAGGAGAAGGGTGGCTGGCTTCGGCAGGGTAAAGCCGGGAATGGACTTAAGGGTAAGATGGTCGTGGTAGCAGTAGGTTGGGGTGGTACATATAGTAGAACGAGTACCTGATTGAATACCTGAATGATTGATGGATTGATTGTAAGGTTCATGGTAAGGGACAATCGTATGACCTACTAGGTCGGAGGAATAATGAGGTTCCAGATTGAGGGTAGAGAGGAGGAGGGGGAGGAGGAGGAGGTGGTGGTGGTGGTGGTAGTGGTGAGTTTTACTATAGGAAATGTATTGGCTCAGCGATGCACCCGGGAGTGAGGGGAAGGGGAGGGTAGAAGCTGAAGGACATATGTAAAGAGGGGAAAGGAAGATGGTGGTGATGTCGTTGGTGGTGGTGAATGGGAGGAGAGAGGATGGGATGTGGGAGCGGATGGGAGGTTGAGGGAGGGGAGGGGAGCTCCCGGGGGTGAGGGGGGAGGTGAGGGTAGAAGCTGAAAGACATATGTAAAGAGGGGAAAGGAAGATGGTGGTGATGTCGTTGGTGGTGGTGAGTGGGAGGAGAGGGGATAGGATGGGAGGGGAGGTCGTGGGAGCGGATGGGAGGTTGAGGGAGAGGAGGGGAAGGGAAGGGAAGAGAAGGGAAATCCTGGGAAGCGGCTCGCAAGAAGGAGGACCGTAAGAACAAAAACTTTGCAATTGCAGAATAGATTTTCGTCCGAGGAGGCGGCGGCGCATGAACAGAGTATTATTCATTCATTTACTTATTTATTTATTAATTTATTTATGTCTACACTCATGTGTGTACCTGCCGAATTGGGCTTGTTAGTGTCTGCGTGCGGCCCAAAATAATATTTTCTTTTATGTTGGTGAAGGCTTTGATTCTGCTGGTTACTTCCCTTATAAGGGGGAAAGGGCGTTTGGATATATGTAGGAATGTGCTGGAGTAGTTTTCTTCAATGTCCTTTGTGTTGGCTGCAGAAGAACGTCCGTGAATAGCAGAGGCAGGGTTGGACGAGAGGGGGGTGGGGTGGGGTATATCCCTTCTGTAGCGTTAGGTTTGGGGGGGGGTGGTCCTATCGGTTGAATAAAATCGCCCGGCGGCAGCCAGACTTCGTGTACAACTCGCGGGTAACCGGGAAGAGAGGAGGCCCTTCTCTTCCTCCTCTTACTCCAATCTGTAATAAATCATCAGGAATTAGCCACAACGAATTGAACCAAGGGGGCGACAGTCCTAAGGCCGCCCTCTCGTTCCCGTGGGCCACAGACTGAACGGCGTTTCCAACGACCGAGTTCCCCCTCCGTCAACCGGTTTAAAGAAGAAAATGATACAAAACAGGGCGTGTAATACGCGTGTGAATGTACGCGTATTAACGCGTTATTACGCGTTAATACGCTTAAAAAAAGGCGCGTGTACGCCTTCGTCCGTGTCCCCCCCCAGCTGCTGCTGCAAAAGGTGCTTTCGTTATGAGCGAGTGTCACCGTACAGCTGCGTGACTTGGGCGCCACGCCCACGCGGTGTCCGGTTCTGTTAAGCATTTAACATATGTGCCACTAAGCTTGACTCTGTGACATTATACGGGCGTGGGAGTGAAGTGTGTGTGTGTACGTGTGTGTACGTGTGTGTATGTGTGTGTATGTGTGTGTGTGTGTATGTGTATGTGGTTTTTGTGTATGTGTGTGTGGTTTTGTGTGTTTACCTAATGGTAGTATACAGGATAGGAGGAACGCTCGTGAGGCCCTGTCTTTTACTCTCCAATTTATCATACCTTAGCAGTGGTGTGTGTGTGTGTGTGTGTGTGTGTGTGTGTGTGTGTGTGTGTGTGTGTGTGTGTATGTTTGTGTGTGTCGTGCGAGTGAATGCCTTTGTGGAGACCCAAGGATATATAGTATTCCAAATGCGAACCCATCTGCTTATTGCTAGCTCAACTTACCCACCCGAATCCCATTGTGTCTTAAGAACATAAGAACACCAGAATGAAGAAGAGTGCAAGACACCATAATATCCTCACTAGGCAGTTCCATGTCCCTTATAACCTATTATCCCTACCCATAAAGGTATCAAACCTTCTCTTAAAACAACCAATTGTTTCAGCGCTTACTACTACGTGGTTACTAAGTCTTTTCCATTCATTAACCACTCTGTTAGCAAACCAACACTTGTCTGTTTCTTTCTTAAACCTAAAATTTTCCAAATTAAATCTATCACTACAAGTCCTGCCCTGGTGTCTTAATATGATGACCTTGCCTGCATAAACCTTGTTATAGTCCTTGACTTATTTGATTACCTCTATTAGATCGCCCCTTAATCTTCGTCTTTCCAGAGAGTGTAAGTTATAGTGCTTATACCTGTCTTCTTATAGCAAATTTCTAAGCCCTTGTATCATTTTGGTCATTCTCCTCTGTAGTGATTCAAGTGAATTCAAATCTATTCTATAGAACGGAGACCAAAATTGTACTACATAGTCAAGGATGGGTCAAACTATCACCAGATAGTGTAATCATTACTTCTGTACTTTTGTAACCGTCTTAGCAATAAATCCTAATGCCTTGTTAGCCCTACTCCTGGCACTAATGCATTGTTTCCTGGATTTAAGGTCCGGACTCACTAACACTCCCAAGTCCTTTTCGCATTCTGTTTTCGCTAATGTAGGGTTATCTAAGCTATGTCTAATCCTACGTTTAACACACTGTCTGTGTGCCGTTGTGGCACGTTGGCTTCGAACTTACTTGGTGCTACGCGGGGACATGGAGTAAAATTTTTCTTTTCTTTACGTCGATCCAATCCGATTTCAGACTCCTTCAAACGCAGACTCACCCTACTTCTGATACACGTGCCCCAAGACACCTCCCCGACCCCATCCCAGTGACACTTGACCCCAGACAATACTTCGGTTGGTTTCTGCTCCAGATTGTAATACAGACTCTCCAGACACTAATACAGACACACGGTACCTTAGGCACTATTATGGACACAATCTGCCAGCCACAACGTCATCAATAACAGCAACAACAACAACAACAACAATAACAGCAACTAAGAACCCCTCTGCCAGTATCATCTTCATCACCACCATCACTTCCTTCCCCCCCATCAACCAGTTTTCCCTCGTACCTCCCCCCCTCCCCCCCATTCCCTAAACGACCACGACCCTTAATTAGTTGGGGCTCATTAACAGAAATCTCTAATTGACTTAACATTCAGATTATATGCAAATTGATACGGGAGTGTTGGTGAACAGGGAGAAGGGGGCTTTTCGGGGTTGGGGGCTTCGTGAAGAGGAGAGGGCAGAGGGGGATCTCAAAAGGAAGGAGCAGAGGGTGACTTAGTAGATCAAAGATCGAAGAGCAGAGAAGGGACGGGAGGTGGTGGGGGAATGGGAGCGACTTGGTGTGGGGGTGGGGAGTGTGTATATATATATATATATATATATATATATATATATATATATATATATATATATATATATATATATTATATATTCTTCTTTTTTCTTTTTTCTTTTAAGTGAAACGTCACTCCCACGATGGAATAGTAGGATTGGGGGTGGATTAGAAAAGGTAAGGGGGGGGTGTTAGTTGTTAGCGATACTGTTGGGGATATTTTGGGTTTGGCTGATGGGGTGAAATGGGTTGGGTGTGATATCAATTATGGAGTTGAGGGGATGACGGGTTTGCGTGGATTTGGAAAAGATGAATGTGTGGCTGTGAAACTAGAACGAAGACATGGAGGAATCGGGAAGAAGTAGGAATAGGAAGCGGGTGGAAGGAGGAAGAAGTAGGAAGTGGAAAGAGGAAGAAGGGAGGGGGGAAGAGGTGGAAGGAGGAGGAAGAAGAGGGAAGTGGGAGCACAGACTTCGGGAACGGTAAACATTGTGTGTGGCGCTGGAAATTAAAGGGGGGGGGGAGGAAGTCGGCGGGGGTGGGGGTGGGGGGCTGGGGGGAATAAACATTAGGTATAGATAGGGACCCCGGGGGGAGGGAGTGGTAGATGTGGTGATATTGGTCGTAGTGGTGGTGGCGATGGGGGTGACCGTGGTGGTGGTGAAGGGGCACGGAGGGAATCGGTGAAGTGTACCACGATAAAGGGGCACGTGGCTTTACCCTTCAGCTGAATGAAATAGTTTCTCGTCAGCCAGACCCAAATATACAAAGTGCGTCGTATCGGATGAGGGGCAACGAGGGGGTGTGGGGTCGGGGTGCCCTGGAATATTAATGAATATTGAAAAAAAGTGTGAAAATAGAATTGTGAAATCCTTTCGTGAGTGTGTGTGTGTGTGTGTGTGTGTGTGTGTGTGTGTGTGTGTGTGTGTGTGTGCAGCGAGGGACAGTTGCCTGTATATCGTTCTGTTCCCATTACTGGACATGGAAATTAGGTTCCTGAAAAATTAGGTTCTTATGAACGAATGAATGAAATAAGCGAGTTAATAGAAAATGTGAAAAGTGAATAAATAAATGAACGAGGTGTTTTGTAAGTTCATGCCAGCGTAATGCACGTAATGAGTGTCATACAATGGGAAATTATACTTGCCTTTTTGTCATGTGAATGCCCTGGCTGTGTAGTCAGGCCGCACATTGAATATTACGAGCTAAACACAATTACAGTCATTTTGATATAGTGTTTGCGTGACAATATTTACGTGTCAGGAGTTAATTGGTATTTTCCTGCGTTTAGAGGTCACATGACGATATGCATCGTACATTTCAAACGATGTATTTCTCTGCTTGCCCTTCTTCTCACAGTCGTGTATGGGTCGTCTCCTTTGGCTGGCCGTGGCCGGATACTTCGGGGCCGCGGGTTCTCGTTCGCTCGAGACTCCGTTCTGGACTGTGTCCATCATCACGAGTTGTTGTAGTTCTCCGCCAGCTGAACAAAATCGCCAGTAACCAATGGAAAGACTGAGAGCCGCCGTCTTGTTGTTAGCGTGGAGCACCTGTGGAAGGGAGGTACCGTGTACCTGCCCCCCGACCCAACAACACCACGCCATCCACAACCTTGCCCTCCTTCATCGCCCCCCTCCTCAGCCCCCTCCACACAATCGCGCTCTTATCCTTCCTCCTACCTCTCCTCCTTGGTCCTATCCTCTCCCCCCTCGCCCTCCCGCCTAACCCACCCCTCATCCCCCTCACCCCCGCCCCATTCACTCCTCACCTGATCCTTCGTTTCCACTCACCCCTCACCCCCTCACCCCCGCCCCATTCACTCCTCACTTCACCCTTCGCCTCCACTCACCCCTGCCCCATTCACTCCGCACCCCAGCCTTCGCCCCACTCACCCCGCCCCAGTCACCTTTACCCCACTCACCCCACGTTCCACTCACCCCTCGTTCCACTCACCCCTCACTCCACTCACCCTTCGCTCCACCTACCCTCGCCCCTCTCACTCCGCACTCCCAGCCTTCGCCCCACTCGCCCCACCCCATTCACCCTCACCCCACGTTCCATTCACCTCTTGTTCCACTCACCCCTTGCTCCACTCACCCTTCGCCACACTCACCCCTAGCTCTCTTCCTGGCCGTTTCCCTTGTTCCTCGCCCCCTTCCTGGCCCCCCCTCCTCGCCCCTCCACCCCTTCCTCGCCCCCATGACTGTTCTTAACGACCGAGATGTAAATATTTTTAACTCGAAATTGCGGCCATCGATCAAGGGCGTGACCTAGAGCGTGATACTACCCTCTCCTACCCCCCACCTCTCTCTCTCTCTCTCTCTCTCTCTACTCTCTACTCTCTCTCTGTCTATCTATCTTTTCACCTCCCTCTCTCTCTCTCCCTGTTCTGCGACAACGCTCTGTCTTACTTCCTGTATCTTTCGATCTCTTTTTTCGTCTCACCTCCTCTCTCTCTCTCTCTCTCTCTCTCTCTCTCTCTCTCTCTCTCTCTCTCTCTCTCTCTCTCTCTCTCTCTCTCTCTCTCTCTCTCTCTCTCTCTCTCTTTTACCCTGTTCCTCTCCTTCGCTCACTTTTACTTCCCGTGTCTTTCTCCCACCCTTTCTCTTTCCTCTCTCACTATCTCACGTCTCTCCCTTCTCTCCTTCTCTTTACTCCTTCTCTCTCTCCTCTCCCCTTATTTCTTCCTCACCTGCTTTCTTCTCCCACTCCTCATCTCAGCTCTCCCATCCCGCCCCAGTTGTTGGTGGAGAAAATAAAGGCTTTTGGTAGATTTGATTGCAAGTACAAGAGAATCGCTTTGGTTTTCCATTTGGTATATATATTTTTCAAATATACATCTGCATGCATTGAGAACTCCGCTAAACACACACACACACACACACACACACACACACACCCACACCCACCCACACACGACTCGGTGGCGCGGTTGGTAGAGTCCCTGACTGTCACTACGGCGGTCCGGGCTCGAATCCTGCCCAGGGCTGAAATAATTTCAGTATCGCTGCGCTTCGAGTCGTTACTCCAACTCTCGTGGGCGGAGAGTTGGGTGTGTGTGTGTGCGTGTAAGGTCACAGCATTACCCATAGATCGGTCATATGAGCTGTGAGCTGTCTTCCGGGAGGGAAATAGTTATCAATCACGAGTCCAGCACGTGATCCAAAGACCAAGGTGAATACACACACACACACACACACACACACACACACACACACACACACACACACACACACACACACACACAAAGCACTGGGTGACGTTATCTAAAGATACCGAATTATGGCGCGATTCAGCCTTTTTGTTTCCATAAACGGTTATCAATATATATTTTATTTTCTCTCCGATATGAACCACTCGATGGGACTTTGTCTGGGACGCATTTGATATGCGCGAGCACGTTCACCCCCCCACCCCCTCACTCCCCTCACCCCGGATTAATTATCCTCCCTCCAGTCTGCCGCATCTGCTAATTCGCTGGATCGACTTCAAGAGGGACGAGGCCAACGGGAGTTGTTGTTAAAAAAAAAAAAAAAAAAAAAAAAAATCGCCTCTCTGGTGACCAAGAGTGATTTGGTTCTGGCCGAGTTCGGGTTGTCGCTTAGTGATGTAGTCTACTGTTTGTTTATTCACTTATTTGCAAGTTCTCCCGGAGTATTTTTATTCGTTTGTTCATGTCACAAGTCGTAAAGAGATACTGAAATATTTGGTAATAAGAACTCGTTTTATGTGGGATTTCCCTCAGCTGAATGACCTGGCTGGCAGGACAATTGCAAAGGTCGAAGGGCTCTGAAGTCGGCAGAAGTCAAAAGCTGACCAAAGCACAGGTTATCTGACGCCTTGTGGGGCCCACTTGAGCTGAATAAAATCACTTGGCGACAGCCAGAATGAACAAGAGTAATGCGTGTACGTCCACTCACATGTAACCAAAGCTGACTTTCCTTCTCCTTTTGTTCCAGGTGGGTGCACGGAGCGTCTGGCGCTGCCGAGGTGAATCGGGAGGACGTCCGACCAAGTAAGGCATCTGTTACGGGGCCGGGGTGAGGAGGGAAGGCTCTTCTTGAGCCAACTGCATCAAGTCAACGGACACCGCCCCCCTCTGCCCTTCTTCGTCCCATCTGCTTGTTATGGTTGCTTGTCTACCCTCCTCCTTCTTTTCCTCTTCCCTTCCTCTTCATATCCTTCCTCCTCCACTTCCTCCCCTGCTCTCCCTCCTCTTCTTCCTCTCCCTCCTCCTCTCCATCTCCCTCCTCCTCTCCATCTCCCTCCTCCTTTCCATCTCCCTCCTCTTCTTCCCTTCCCTCCTCGTCCTCTCCCTCTTCCTCTTCCTTCTCTTCCTCCTACTCATCCTCTTCTTCCTCCTCTTCCTCTCCCTCTTCCTCCTCCTCTACCTCCTCTTCTACCTCTCCCTCTTCCTCCACCTCTTCCTTCTCTCCCTCTTCCTCCTCCTCCTCCTTCTCTACCTCTTCCTCCTCTACCTCCTCTTCTACCTCTTCCTCCTCCTCGTCCACCTCTTCCTTCTCTCCCTCCTCTTCTTCCTCTCTCTCCTCATTTTCCTCTCCTCCTCCTCCTCTTCCTCCTCGTACTCCTCCTCTTCTCACCTCTTTTCTTCCTCTTCCTCCTCCTCATCGTCCTCCTCTCCCTCTTCCTCCTGTCTAATTCCACCTCCTCTTCCTCTCCTTCCTCCTCCCAGTTCTTCATTCTCCACGTTCTTCACGTCCACCTCCTCTTTCGTTCTCTTTTTCCTCCTCCTCCGTTTCCATCTTCACTTCCACCCCTCTTTCTCTTCCTCCTCCTCCAATTCCACGTTCTCCACGTACCTCACTGTCACCTACGCTTCCACCTTCTTTCTCTTTTTCCTCCTCCTCCTTCTCCTCTTCCAATTCCACATTATCATCGTCCTCTTCTTGGTTCAAGCAATAACAACAGCAGCACCATTCATCTCAACACAACCAACATTTTTTCCAGCTTTCCCTCCTCTTCCTCCTCCTCCACATCCTCCTCCTCCGCATCCACCTTCTCCACATCCACATCCTCCTTCTCCTCCACATCCTCCTCCTCCTCCTCCAAGACAACTTTGTACGCAGCCACTTGACCCAGTCTCTGGTCTTTTTCCAACTTGCGTTGCCCCAGAGCCCCCTGGGTGGGTGTGGGGGGGGGGCGAGGGCGCTGGGTTCCCCGCTGGACCTCCAGCCCCGGGGGGAGGGGGTTGACCTCTTTCGCCATCGAGCTGGAAGGCGGAAGTCAGGGTGGGGTGGAGGGGTTTAGGGGCGAAAGAATTTGCTTGATGGCAGGCGGAGTAAAGGGGTTAGGGTCGTGGTGGGCCAGTGGGTAGCGTGCACGACCCGCGCCCCCAAGTCTCAGTCTTCCTTCTCGAGCCCTGTGGGGAGGTGGGGGGCTGCGAAATCCGTGGCAATCTTCCAGGGAGACTCCTGGTCCATCTCCATCGTTTCCAGGCAGATGTGAAGTTTTAAGGAGCATAATTCTCTCTATCTCTCCTATTTTTTTTTGTATTTCTATGTACCTACTGTATATAGTTAATTATCTATGTATTTATTGTTATTGTTTTTTTTTCATGTGTTTGTGCGGCTTCGAGCCTGAAATTTTGAGTGTCTTTCTGCTGCAACTTGTACCAGATGGGATTCGCCCTTGGAGGCCGGTGGCTGCAAGTCAGGCAACCAGTTGAGGAGAAAAAAAAGAAGAA
>NC_134777.1:102804811-102807311 GCF_046742065.1 Oratosquilla oratoria | reverse complement strand
TACCTTCGTCTCCATCCTTCCTTCCTTCCTTCCTTCCTTCCTTCCTTCGGTTGTCTGATAGGTGGGGGGTCACCCACCTGAAGTCCACTGGTGGCGTCAACGGAAGCGTCACTATTCACTTAATTGTGGGTTCGAATCCCGCACTTCGATTTCCAGCAGTGACTGTGACCTGCCCCAACAGTTCCCAAAACGCATTATAGGGGAAAGGTGACGACTTCGGCCGCAGCTATTCAGCGCCTCGTGGTGTAAGCTCTTCACCTTAATCCATTTTTCTTTCGTCCGCCTGGTTCTCTGTTCCACACATCGGAAGGGAAAACCCGCAAAGTCTTTCTTGAGTAGTGAGACGTAAGACAAGATGATAATTGTAATAAAGGTATGTAATTCATGGTCGTAGTGCCAAGCCATGCATAGTCCTACTGAACAAAGACCTCTCCCAACTTCCTGTAAAATTTTCCATTTTGTCCCGTCCCTCTCCCACGCTTACCGTCGCCTGGCGTCCAGTTAGGAACGCTTTTGCTCCATCTGTCATCCTGCTTCTGGTGAATGGTGGGAGTGGGCAGTCAGATGTTGACTCCCCCTTCCTAGCTGGGGGGGCAGTTGTTCGCGTGTGATATTTGTGGGTTAATAGCTTGGGGTAAGACGTCTTCAGGAGTCATTCCAAAGGCCATCTTTTATTATTTATTCCGATCCTTTTCCTCTTCCCCCGCGTTCCTCTTGGTTTTTGGTCTGCAGAAACTATTACATATTTTCTCTGTTGGTTTTCATCATCGCTGTTCTTTCTCTGATGTTTATCTTCATTTTCTTCTCTATTTTCTTTCGGATTTAATCTTTCCTTCTTTCCTCTCTTCGTCCTCCTCCTCGCCCTCGTCTTCATCATCCATCTCCCCTCTTCGTTCTCCTACTCCTCTTCGCCTTCTTCCTCATTATCCTTATTATCCTTATCATCCTCATCCTTCTCCTCCTTTCTCGCGGTGTTCCCTATTCTCCTCTCCCCTTTCACCTCCTCCTCCTCCTCCTCCTCCCCCCCGCATCTCTTTACCTTCCACCTCTTCTCTCGCTTCTTCACCCTCTCACCTCTCCCCTGCTCCTCACTCGCCACCACTCGTCCCCGTCCCCTCTTGTTCACGTCCCCTTCCCCTCTCCCTTTCCGTCTCCCCTCCCCTCCCCCTCCTGGCCCGTCCTGGGTCCCCTCAGCCACCCGGGCGCGCCCTCCCTCCCTCTCTCCCGATTTTTGCAGGTAATTGTTTACCTCTTCGCCATGTCGCGGCAAATTAGGGTAAGAGGCGAGGAAGAGGAGGGAGGCGGGGAGGGGGACGTCTCGTCAGGGTGTGTCCCTCTTTACTTCCTCCTCCCTCCTTCGTACTCCTCTTCCTCTTCTTCCTCCTCTTCCCCTCTCCCCTCTCTTCCCTCAGCTCATCCACATCTCTTCTCTCCGATTATTCCTAATACTCATTTCTCCTCTTCCTCCTCCCCTTCTCCCCTCTTAATCTATTCATTCTTCCTGCTTCTCGTCCAGCTCTTCCGCCTTTTCCTTCTAACAGGTCCATTGCCTTCGGTGCGCTTTCCATTCCCCACCGGTCCTTTGGAACGTTCTCTCTTCGTACTTCCATCTCTTTACCTCTACGCCCCCTCTTCTCTTCTCCTCTTCATTTTCCCACTTCCTTTCAGTCTTTCACTTCATCGCGGACCTTCTAGGACACTTCATTCTCACTCGAGTGTGTGTGATTCATCATGGTCTTTGGATCACGTGTTGGACTCGTGATCGACAGCTATTTCCCTCTCGGAAGAGAGCTCAGAGCTTGTATATGACCGATCTATGACTATGGGTAATGCTGTATGTGATTCACCATGGTCACTACCATTGTCTTGGATCACGTGTTGGACTCGTGATCGACAGTTATTAACCTTCCGGGTGAGAGCTCAGAGCTCGTATGACCGATCTATGGGTAATACTGTGACCTTACACGCACACACACACCCAACTCCCCGCCCACGAGAGTTGGAGCAACAACCCGCAGCACAGCGATACTGAAATGATTTCAGCCCTGAGCGGGGAGTCGAACCCGGACCGCCGTAGTGGCAGGCGAAAACTCTAACCACTGCGCCACGAGGTTGTGTGTGTGTGTGTGTGTGTGTGTGTGTGTGTGTGTGTGTGTGTGTGTGTGTTTATCTGTTAATAGTATTAGGAAAGGAACAACGCCCGTTCATTCCTATCCCTTCTTCGCCATTTTGTCACACCTAACATCAAATTGTGTCTGTGTGTATGTGTCAATCGTCGTTATATCTGAAATACCCTCAGACTCTCCTCTCCTCGTTGTTTTAGTGTTGACTTTGTGAGGTGCAGCAGCTATATGCGTGTTGCTGTGGTTACCCAACGCTGAAGTCCGCCTCGGTGGTTGGTTGCTATGTTCTAATGAACACTTCTATACGCTTGCCTCTGGTTTTCTTCATGAAGCAGCGCATGCTAACAAGAGGGAGACAATCCAACACCAAGACGGGC
>NC_134777.1:102769811-102797311 GCF_046742065.1 Oratosquilla oratoria | reverse complement strand
TACGTCTTGGTCACGGCAAGAAGATCTTGTATACCTCTCTTCTCTCTCTAGCTCTCTTCTCTCTCTCTCTCTCTCTCTCTCTCTCTCTCTCTCTCTCTCTCTCTCTCTCTCTCTCTCTTGTGTGTATGTGTTTGTGTGCGTGTGCACTGTATGATGGCACCTTTTCTCCTGTTGAGCCCCCGTTATTTTCTCCTTCAAGACTTCCGTCTCATTATCTTTCCCTGAACGCCACACCCTCCCCTCACCTCCCCACCTCCACCCTTGCCACTCTTCTCCACTCCCTTCTTCGCCGCTTCTCCCCTCCTCCTACCTTTCCCTCCTCTCTTCTTCTCTCTTCTCCCCCTCCTCTCCACTTCTCTCACTTGCTTCCTCTCTTCTCGTATCTTCACTTCCTCACCTCCTCCACTTCCCTCTCCGCCCACGTCGGTGTTGCTTGCGGGTGGGGATGGGTGGTGAGGGGTAATGAAGGCGCCCGCGTGGGCGTGCGGTGCACGGTCCTTTAATTACCGTCGGCACAGTCAATGTTTACTTCGCCGTTCCTGCACCCCCAGGGCAGTCAGAGCCGGGGAGTGGGGGGGGATGACAGGAATATTACTATGGTTGCAGGGTAGACGCATAGGGTCGGAGTTTAGAAGGTTACTTATTTTTCTATTTTTTTGTTTGTTTTTGTTTTGTTTTATTCTTTATATTTTTGTAATGAATTCGTCAAAGTCAACCCAATGTGGACTTAATGTTATAACTGCGTTAGCAAAATAGTCAATTGTTGCCTCAGTTTTGACTGACTGGAAACCCGCAGCCCCGCAGCAACTGGCAACGGTCTCCGGGCCTTCCCGTAGATCTCTCCAGGAAGAAACGTTGGACCGTTGTCTATGCCTGATTAACGTGCAAACATATTGATGCCACTGACACGTAGTAGAAGGGGGGTGGGAGCAGTCACCGAGTGCCAGCTCCTCGGGGCTGCACCTACAAGTGGAATTAAGGAAGTTGGCGGAGTTTGAGCACAGGTGGCAGGGAGATGGCTCTCTTCGACGTCCTTCTTGCAGGGGGAAGACGTCACCTGGAGGACGGAGGGAAGGTGGAAGAAGTGGAGTGAAGAGGGAAGAAGTGGAGGGGAGGGGGAAGAAGTGGAGGGGAGGGGGAAGAAGTGGAGGGGAGGGGGAAGAAGTGGAGGGAAGGGGAAAGCAGTGGAGGGGAGGGGGAAGAAGTGGAAGGGAGGGAGAAGAAGTGGAGGGAAGGGGAAGAAGTGGAGGGAAGGGGAAGAAGTAGAGCGAAGGTGGAAGAAGTGGAGGGGAGGGGGAAGAAGTGGAGGGAAGGGGGAAGGAGTGGAGGGAATGGGGAAGAAGTGGTACGGAAGGGATTAATCCCGATGAGCTCCATCGAGGTCAGGGGGTGGGTTGCCATGAAAACGAATAAAATCGCCTGACGGCAGTCGGATCAAAGAGTTCCATCATATGTGGACCCCTTGATCACGCGGTCCTACCCTCAGATGAATAAAATCGCCCGGCGCCACACAGAATAAAGTATCTAGAGATCGTCATGGCAACGAAGGGGGTTTGAACGTTTACGGGTTGAGGTGGGGGGGAGGGGAGGAAACGTTTCGGGGGTTAGGAGTCGGGGGGGACTTTTGTTGAAACGTTGACATGTGGAGAAGACTAGGGGGGGAAGGAGGCACATTAAGGGTTTGAATGTAAGAATGGTGGAGTGGGGGGAAGGTGGACGTGGGGGATCCCCCCCTCTTCCCCCCGCCCCCTATCCTCCCCTCCGTCCCGTGTTTTGAGACGGCTATTGGTGCGCTCAAGAAACGTAAAGAACAAAGGCCCAGAGTCCAGGGTAACTAATTAAGGGCAGCAGGGGGGAAGACGTCACCTGGGGGACGGAGGGAAGGTGGAAGAAGTATTGGGAAGGGGAAGAAATGGAGGGAATTGGGAAAAAGTGGAGGGAAGGGGGAAAAGTGGAGGGAAGGTGGAAGAAATGGAGGGAAGGTGGAAGAAGTGGAGGGAAGGGGAAGAAGTGGAGGGAAGGTGGAAGAAATGGAGGGAAGGTGGAAGAAGTGGAGGGAAGGGGGAAGAAATAGAAGGAAGGGGAAAAAGTGGAGGGAAGGGGGAAGAAGTGGAGGGGGCCGTGTGGAAGAAGTGGAGGGGGCCGTGGGAAGAAGTGGAGGGGGCGTGGGAAGAAGTGGAAGGGGGTGTGGAAAAGAAGTGGAAGGGGGCGTGGAGAAAAAGTGGAGGGGAGGATTTAGTACAAGAGGAAGAAGAAGAAAAGAGCGAGGGGGAGTATGATGTTGGAGATAATCGAAGAGCAAGAAAGGGAAAGTGGAGGAGAAAGTAATGATGGTCAGTGAGAAGTGGAGGAGAAAGGAAATATAATACTAGGAAGTGGAAGGCGAAAGGAGGTGGAATAGGAGGAAGAAATTGAGAGGGGGAAGTAGAGAAATAGAGATTGGAGCGTGGAAAGTGGATGAGGAGGAAGATGTGGACGACAGGCAGAAAGTGGAGAAGTGAAGATTGGAGGGTGGAAATTGGATGAGGAAGAAGTGGATGGCAGGAGAGCTTTAGGGGATCAAGTGGAATGAGGTGCGTGGAGGCTATGAGGGATGGCAGTGGTATGAATCGGACTTGGTTAAGTTCATCTCGTTTAGGTCGAAATAAACTCTGTCACAAACGTTCTTGAAACCTCAAGAATAACGTGGATACTCTGTGGAGTGGCATTGAAACGTTTGAGGCTTGAATATGTGCCAAACGTTTCGACCCCCTTCTTTGGCCTTGTTTCGTCCAGGCAGATGACAGAAGACATCCAAGCCGTCAACCAACACCTTTCGTCCTTCTCATCGTGACCTGATGGGAGATGTTCATCCCATCAGCTTTTAGAGCCATATTTTGTACCGAGGTTGAAACCAATGTTGTTAATTTTTTTTTTCTAAGTAACCTGTCAATGGATCGTTGTTTACCTCTACGTTTTTCTTTTCTTTCTTCGCGCCAGCGGTACGGTTGGAGAGAGAAAGAGAGAGGGGGGGGACGGTGTAGGTCGTGACTCAGGTCTGCGGGTCGCCGCGAGTCGAAGTCACGGGTCATCTCATGAATATGGACGGGGTTGTTGGGTGAGGAGGTCCCACCGTGAGATCGGGTGTGTTGCTCTGTGTGTGTGTGTGTGTGTGTGTGTGTGTGTGTGTGTGTGTGTGTGTGTGTGTGTGTGTGTGTGTGTGTGTGTGTGTGTGTGTGTGTGTGTGTGTGTGTGTGTGTGTGTGGAGGTTAAACTCCCAACATATGGCTAGGGAGGAAGTGCCCCTTTTTTTGTTTTATTTATTTATTTATTTATTTATTTTGCGGCGCTGTCACCCGCCTGACCTCGTACCCTTTCCTACCCTATAGAGATAGTTCTCCTTTATCACTTCCTGAACGCCGTCGGGCGATTTTATTCAGTCATAGGAAACTGCAGGGCCTGGGAAGCTGTCACGATGAGCCCTGTGATTGCTTCCTTCCTTATGACTGTTTCCTGTCGATTTTATTCAGCTCTGTGGGAAGAGGGGGAACACTTTTACCCGCAAGGATAGAAGCGTTGGTGACCAAAGGCAGAAGAACCTCTTGGTGACCAAGGGGGAACCACACAACTAGAAGAAATCGTCTGGTGTTAGCCAGAATAAAATGTATTATTTAGTTCGTGTATGTCTTCATGCACGACGCGCTAGTACATGCGCGCCGTGCGTCATGACGTCATGATGGATCACCTTCATCAAGGTTGTTGTGTTCACTTGAACAGCAAGTTCTCCCTCCGCTGATGGTATTCCCCACTTCACATTCCGCCCTCATGACTTGGCGAATCTCTCTCTCTCTCTCTCTCTCTAGCTTTCTCTAGCGCTCTCCTCTTCCCCGTCTTTCTTCTCATTCTCTCGCTCTTTCTCCCCTTACTTATCTATCTCTCTGTCTCCTCTTTCTTCTCTCTCGCTCTTTCCTTTCTCTTTTTCGTTCTATCTATCTATCTATCAATCTATCGCCCCCTCTTTATCTTTCTCTGTCTCTCGCTCTGTTTCTTTCCATCCTCCTCTATCTCTCCCTTTATCTCTCTCTCTCTCTCTCTTTCTCTCTCTCTCTCTTTCTCTCTGCCTCCTCTCTCTCCTCTCTCAATATCTCTCTCTCTCTCTCTCTCTCTTTCTGCTTCCACCTCTCCCCCCCCCGTCTCTTTCCCTCCCCCCTTTCTCTCTCTATCTCTCTCTCTGTGTCTCACCTCACACTATTCTATCACTGCTCTCTTTTCTCTCACTACTCCCTTTCCTCTCACTACTCTCCTTTCTCCTCTCTTCTCCTCCTTAAACCTCGAGAAGTCATCTCCGCCCTCCTTTCCCCCCCTCCTTCCCCTCCGCCTCCCCCTCCCATTCCCGCCTCCCCTTCCACTTGTGTACACATGCTATTGATTACATAAGACAAACGCATGGAAAACCAAACATGTGCCTTCGTCCCCCTTCCATTACAGGCCCTAACGCTTATCCCCCCCTATTCCCCCCTAACTCCCATAACGTCTTTATACCCCCTTGTCCCTCCTCCCTCTTTATCCCTCCTTATCCCTCCTCACGTTT
This sequence comes from Oratosquilla oratoria, assembly GCF_046742065.1. Classification (NCBI taxonomy): domain Eukaryota; kingdom Metazoa; phylum Arthropoda; class Malacostraca; order Stomatopoda; family Squillidae; genus Oratosquilla; species Oratosquilla oratoria. Next base: position 102,792,741 of record NC_134777.1, on the reverse strand, counting down.
TCTTCCCAGCCCCTTCGCCTCTCCCCCGTTTTCTGTCGCCGTCCTCCTCATCCGTGGGAGATGCCAATGTCACGGATCGTAAGTTTTCTTTGATGGCGTCTTCCTTTCAACAGGTCACAATGGATGGCGCTGGCAAAACATCAATACTGACAGGAGACCTTTGGGTCCATTATGAGGCCGGGTGGAAAATAATGGTAACAATGATAAGTGATAATTACAATAATATGATAATGGTAAGGATAGTGATAATGACAATGACAATAATAATAATAGTAATAATAGTAGTAGTAGTAGTAATAATGACATAAAAACGTCCACCCTAACAGGCAACAGAACCTCGAAAACAAAACCACCATTAGAGAGACATTGCTGTACGTTGCAAGGTTGTTGATGCAACTGAGAGCAACATAGCTTCTGCCGGGAGTCTACACCCCCTCAGCGAACTCGTCTTCCTTCTTCTTAGGTTCCCCACTTTACCACAGACGAGTACAGGAACCATAAGAATGGATGAGACGGCAAGAGACCATAAGGCCTACAGTAGACATGGAACTGCTTAGTGTAGGCCTTATGGTCTCTTTGTTGTCTCCTCCATTTTTATGTTCTCATGTTCCTCCGTGTGTATCCTTGAAGGCTCTGTATTCTTCGGGTAGCGCCTCCGGTTGTGGCCTTGTCCATTGCCGTTCTCTCCTGCTTGTTCGTTGTCACGGTTTTTAATCGGATTTTTCTTGTGTTGTCAGGAGTTTCCGTCGTAAGACATATCCTCGGTTTTCTCTCTCTCTCTCTCTCTCTCTCTCTCTCTCTCTCTCTCTCTCTCATGTAGTTTTTGACTGCGGCAAATAAGTAATTTCTTTTATTTCTTATCCTTGCTGATGAAGAAGAGTGACAGCCACACTGATGACAACAGGAACAAAACCAACATAGAACTAAAATGAACACCAGAACCAAGAACAGAATTAACCAGAATAGAAGCAGCAAAGAACCAAGAACACAAGGAACAACACAAGAACGAACGAGGGACCAAAAACAAGAACATTAACCCACGCAACCACAGGTTCAGTATGAACAGAACAAACGTCAGCGACAAGAACATCAAGAACAGAACCACCGAGAACAACTAAAACACTGGAACATCCACGACCGGAACATCCACGACCGGAACATCCACCAGAACTTAACCCCCCCGGACAGAAGTCCCGGAGGATGGTGACGTCACGGCCCACCGTCCCTCCAGGTCCCCGTAAGGTTTTTGCAGCACCGGCGGGTTCTGGGAAGCATGAAATATGCACCTGGTTCGAGCCTCGTCACGTGCGGACGAGAAGCGACGCTGTGACGTGACACGCCCCTTTTATGGATTTTATTCTGGCTGACGGTCGACGGTTTTGTTCGACTCGACTCCGAGCTGGGTGGAGCCCTTTACATATGTTATTTTGGTTGACGCTGGATGGGATTTTGTTTACCTGAGGTAGGGTGGTGTGTGGGGGGGGGGCAGGTCCAGGAGGGAGTGGGGTCTCGCCCCCCCCCATTCCTGACAACTCCATCTTACTCCCCTCCTCCTCTCCCTCCCACTTTCTTCCTCCCATTGTCTTCCTCCCAATTCTCATTCTTATCCTCGTACCTCTTGGTCGCCCCCCCCCCTTTTATCTCCCAGTTTTCCACCTCCACTCTCTTCTTCCACCTTCTCTTCTTCCACCTCCTCCTCCTCCTCTCATCTTGTTCGAGACATAGAGCATCACCCATTTCATCTACCCTTCAGCCGTCTAATCCTTGGCAACGATATCTGCCCTCACCCCTCCACCCCCTCCTCCTCCTCCTCCTCCTCCTACTACAACTACCACTACTACTCTTACTATTAATACTGATCCTCCTCTTCCTCCTACTCCTATTCCCCACACTCATAATCCCCTGACTTCTGCCTCCCCTCCTACTCCTTCACCTCCTCCTCCCCTCGTAGACCTTCACCTCCTCCTCTTCTCCTCCTCCTCCTACCCCCCCCCCGAGTTATGTTCCACAATTTTTAACATATACTCTTCCTCTCTCCTCTACTCCATTTCCCGTCCCAGTAAACTTCGTGCCCTGGCCCTCCTCCTCCTCCTCCTCCTCCTCCTCCTCCTCCTCCTCCTCCTCCTCCTCCTCAACTTTTTCCCCGTTCGCAGCTCTCACGAAGTCCATTCTTCTTTTTCTCTTTTTTTTTCGTCTTCCTTTTCCCAATATCAGATATTAATTATTTCTTCTCGCTTCCAGGTAACTCGGGGTCCCGCCTCTAATGCCTTGCAATAGTGAGGTACGTTTGTGTGTGTGTGTGTGTGTGTGTGTGTGTGTGTGTGTGTGTGTGTGTGTGTGTGTGTGTGTGCGTGCGTGCGTGTGTGGGGGTGTATTCAAGAGTGTGTGTGTGTGTGCGTGTGCGTGCGTGCGTGCGCGCGCGCGTGTGGGTGTATTCACGAGAGTGTGTTTGTGTGTGGGGGGGGCGTGTGTGTGCCGTATATATTCACGAAAGTATACGTGATTTTACTGTGCATAAGTGGACGTAAAATTTTTTGTGCATGCACACGCGTACCTGTGTGTAAACTTGCATATGTATATTCAAAACAAAATTGAGGGGACTAAAGGAAATGTTGCTTTGGGATAGTGCTGTTACAGTCGAAGAATTCGCCAAAATAGTCTTGTTTCGGTTTTGGGAAATATTCTGTACATATCTCCATGTTCGGTTAAAGATTTATCTGACTTATTATATTATATTTTGTTTTATTATGTATTTTTGTTTCTTTCGAGTGACACCGGAACGCACTCGATACCCTGTTTGCCCTGGCTGCCCGAGCATGCAGGGCAAAGGTGACTGAACCGGCCGTAGATGAAAGCTTTATTTTTAATGCTTTACTTATTTCATTTTACTTTTATTTATTTTCATTTGATAGAAATACAATGTAATTTAATTGTATATTCATCATTTTCCATTCAGTGATGTGGGTATGTGTGTGTGTTTGTGTGTGTGATTCACCATGGTCTTGGATCTCGTGTTGGACTCGTGATTGATAGTTACTAACCTCCTGGATGAGAGCTCAGAGCTCGTATGACCGATCTATAGATAATACACCTTACACGCACACGCACACATCCAACTCCCCGCCCACGAGAGTTAGAGTAACAACCCGCAGCGCAGTGTGTATATATATATATATATATATATATATATATATATATATATATATATATATATATATATATATATATACCGGTTATATGCGCACCACAGTCCCTTCAAACACTAAATCCCCTACATGTGGACCCTGGTAGAATCCTCACCCCCACCTCACTCTCTCAATCCCACCCCATTCCCTCACTCCCCCAACACCCTTCGTCCTCTCCTCCCTTCTTCCCTTCCTCCCCAGTTGGGTTGTGTGTTTGTCTGTTTACCCTGACTCTTGTACGTGTCACCGAACCCCCACTATGGCGTTTTGGCCAGTAATCTATCTGTCGCGCGACAAAAAAGGCTTTTACTCTGTGCACGTTGGTTGGTTGGTTGGTTTGTTGGTACACTCAGGGTTCAAAGATCGTTCACAGTCCCTGTATGAACAGGGAACTGCTGGAAAAAAGTTTATCATTACTATAGATTTTATTATGGCAGGGGATCTTCTCTCTCTCTCTCTCTCTCTCTCTCTCTCTCTCTCTCTCTCTCTCTCTCTCTCTCTCTCTCTCTCTCTCTCTCTCATCTTCTGTCCCCCTACCCATATTCCTACATGCTCTATACCTATTTCTCCCTTTCTCCACTCTCTCCTTAGATTTCGTATCATTACACTTTTTTACCTTCCCCTCTTCGCTTCCCTCTCCCCCTCCTTCCCTCCCCCTTCCTACATATATCCCTTTATTCCCTGTCCCCCCTTTCACTCTTCTCTTCCCCCTCTTTATCACCATCCCAACCTTCTCATTTCTACACATATTTCCTTATCCATCCTTCCCCCTTTCACCCCTTCTCTCCTTCCCCCCCTTCTTCACCTTCTCCCCCCAGGCTCGGGAGGGAAGACTGTCGACCCGTAGTTTTAATTATTGGAGCAAAGTCTCGGCTTCTGCATTCCAGGGATATGCAACACCTGAACGGGTGCCGGGGCGAGGGTGGGGAGGAAGAATGGGGGGAAAGTAGGTGGGTTGGGAGGAAGAGTGGAGATGGGTGGGTGAGTGGGTAGAAAGGAGGGGAAGGTTGGGGAGCGAAGGTGGGGAGGATAAAAAAGAGGAAAAGAAAGGGGGATTTCGGGGTGGAGGGAGGGGAGGGGAAGGAAAGAGGAAGGCGAGGGAAAGAAGGTAGAAGGATTGAATGAAGAAAGACGAGCAGAAAAGTGGAAATCAGAGGTGGATGTGAACTTGAAGGGAAGACCGAGGATTAGGTGGATCGACGGAGTGAAATGAGGCGTTGAGTGCAAGAGGAATGTCTGTTGAGCATGAAAGGGAGAGGGAAAGAGATAACTAAGTATGGGGAGGGGTTGCGAGTGGATGAGGAATTAACGGAGCTCAAATGGAATTCTTCTTCTCTGTTCTGTAATTTCTTTAGTGGATGAGGGGGTGAGGGTCACCCGGTAATGAATCAGTGGGGGTTAACCATCTATTGCTGCCAAGTGTTGCAGTAGAGGTGCTGTGTCTTGCTGCATTGCCTTTGACGTGAGCAGTGTAGCGGGGAAAGGGATGGCCCTTCATCCACAAGGAGCTAAGACGAGATGGGGACAAGTGCGTGTTGGATGTGTATATGTTTCGAATCGGCCAGCCCACCTATAAAGGAGGAAGAAAGGGTTTTCGGTATACTATTATTGAAGTTGTCATGTATTTTTGATGTGGAAATGAGTTAATCACACGCTTCGTGACATCTCTGTCTCCCTTTCTCTTCTCTTCTCTCTTCCTATTACCCCATTTTCCTCTTCTCTCTTCCTCTCTCCATCCCTCTTTCCTCCCCCTCTCTCCCTCTCTCTCTCTCTCTCTCTCTCTCTCTCTCTCTCTCTCTCTCTCTCTCTCTCTCTCTCTCTCTCTCTCTCTCTGTCCTCTCTCTCTCTCTCTCTCTCTCTCTCTCTCTCTCTCTCTCTCTCTCTCTCTCTCTCTCACACTCTCTCTCCCCCCTCTCCCTCTCTCGTGCACTGACCTATCAGCCCATCATCTGCTATCTCGATTGTTGATTAACCATCGATAAAGACCGTAATTGGTCGATGATTGGATATTTGATTAGGCTTTAACGACATTGAGATTGATTGGTCCCTGGTGATTGGGCTGATTAGGCGATTGCAGTGAGAAAGATAATAGCTCTGGCGGTGGGATGGGTGGTTGTCAAAATGAGGCCCGGGGGGGGGGGGGACGGGGGGGAGGAGGGATTCGGCGGGGTCAGGTTAGGATGGGGGGGAGGGGGGAGGCTGGTATTGTATGGTGCAGTGATGATAATAATAATAATAATAATAATATAATATTGGTTGTTGTGATTGGGATTGGAGACAGTGGAAAAAAGTGAACGGGTTGAGCAAATCCCGACACTTTCCCCGCTTGTAAACTATTTTAGACACGTAGATAAACAAAATGAATAAACAAAATAGATATAAACTCTTTAAGAAATTAAAGGGAAAAATCTAAAGTCATCCCTTGCACCTGCAATTGGCTTGCTCCTCTGTACCGCTTTGGGAATCTGCCAACACCAATTGCACCAGGCAGAAACCCTCTACTGAAGAAGAAGAAGAAGAAAAAAAAAAGAAATCCCTTCCCTCATCCTCTTCGGACAACACAAAATCTCTCCGATGAGTGACTTACGGTGGCCGTGGTCGGTTAGCTAGGGGGCCGCGGGTCTCCTGCAAGAGAGAAACTTGGGGCAACGGTCGGTGGACGAAGTCGGTGCGGTGGATGTCGGACTTGAAGTGTGGGAGGAGATTGAAGTTCGGGGAGGGGGGAGAAAGGGAGTATTGATTGGATAGGGGAGTTGGGATCGTTGGGGGAGTGGGATGCAGGGGAGTAGGGGCAGCTGGGGGAGAGGATTAGTGGATTAGAGGGAGTGTGGTGGACGGGGTGGAGGGTAGGACCGAGAAATGACGGGAAGGGGAGGAGCCGGGAAGGGAGGAAGAATTGTGCCCGATGTGGGAGCTGCCGCGCCAGGGGCCGGTTATATTTATTAGCGGGGGGCGGGAACGGGGACGAGATCGTGTCGTATTGGATGGATAGATGGATGGATGGATGGATGGATGGAGGGCAGATTAGCAAATGAAAGGTGAAGAGAAGGGAGGGAGAGGGGAGTGTTGGGGTGGAGGGGAGGGGAGGGGAGGGGAGCTCATTTGGGATGGGGAGAGGATTGGGAAGGGAAGTTTGCTATCTGGAGTTAGGTGAATGGGGAAGGTGGGGGAGATAGATGAGAAGGGGGTTCAGCCCAGTGGACAAAGCGGGGTTGAGTCGGTTGTATATCGAAGGGGGAGAGGGGGGAGGGGGCTCCGGTGAGAAGAGGGTGGTAGAATGGAGGGAGCAGATAGATGGAGGAAAGGTGTTGAGGGGGAAGTCAGTCAGTCATCAGCCACTTGGAGTCCACTGTTTAACAAAGGAATCTCCCAACATCCGCCACCTCACTCCTGCAAACTTTTCTGTCGCGGTTCTCCAGATTCTGGACAAGGAGGCAGAGGTGGAGAACCGTGGCTGAGAGGAAAGGACATCAAATGGCCAAAAGCTTTCCCAACCTCTGCCACGTCACTCCTGCAAATCTCTCACCTCCCCAACTGGACAACACCTCTCTTCTTTCTCTCTCTCTTCTCTCTCTCTCTCTCTCTCCCATCTCTCTTTCCTCTCTCCCCATCGATTTCCTCCCTTCACCTATCTGCACCCGCCTCCCCTACTATCCTCCCGACGCCCTCTCCTCCCTCCCCCCAATTCGAAATTTTGAATTCTCTTCAGTCTCACAGCTTCCCGAGTCGGTCAATTCCCCCCCTCTCCTGTCTCAGTCTCTCCCCCCCGCCCCCATTCCCCCCACAGTCTCTCTCTCCCCTGGCAGCCCAGAGGGCTCTCACTAATGTGTTTGTTACTTTATTATTCACTTTTGCATTAAGGGCGGCGGCGGCGGACGGCGACACTCTACAGGGAGCCCAGCTCAAGCCTGACACGATTAAGTTTTCCTCTGTCTCCTCCTTCCTTTCCCTTCCTTCCCTCCCATCCTCCCTCCCTCCCTCCCTCCCTCCCTCCCTCCCTTCCCATCCTCCCATCCCATCCCATCCCATCCTCCCTCCCTCCTCTCTTCGTCTCCGTTCCCTTTCTCCCACCGTTCCCTCTCTCCCCGTTCCCTCCTTATCTCTCTTCCTACATTCCCTTCCTCACTCTCTACGTTCCCTCCGTTCCCTCTCTACTTCCCCTCCCTCCCTCCAACCCTCCCTCCTTCCTCCACTTCGACATATTGATAATTCTTCTTTTCCTCCTGATTATTTTCCTTATTATCATCATCATCATCATTATCCTTTATCCCCCGTCTTCTTCCTCATCTTCCCCCTTTTCATCCTCTTCCTCCTTCCCCCCTGCTAATCCTCTTCTTCCTCATCCACTTCCTTTTCCTCCAATCCCCTGCTCCTCCTTTTGGCCCTCCTCCTCCCCTCTTCCTCATCATCTTCCTCCTCCTCCTTTCTCCTTCACTACCCCCATGTTCCTTCTCCCCTTCCCCCCTTGTTACTCCTCCTCTTCCTCTTCTTCCTTCTCATCCTCCTTCCCTCCTCCCTTTTCCTTCTGCTCCTCTACCTCCTCTTCCTCCTTCCCTCCTCCCCTTCCCGCTCTTGCTGCTCCCCCCTCCCTCCCCCCTCCAGCCACTGAAATCTGCAAGAGATTAAATTTGCGCCTCAAGATTGTAGGAATATTCTAAGAACCAGAGTGCACAATAGATGAAGAGAGAGAGAGAGAGAGAGAGAGAGAGAGAGAGAGAGAGAGAGCCAGCTTGTCTTGAATCCAGAAACCAAATCCAGACGCTGGAAATGGCCAGTTCGACCTCTGCTCCTCTCTCTCCCTCATTCCCTCTCTCTATCTCTCTCTGTCTCTCTTTCTCTCTTTCTCGCTGATTAACTAACCACTTTTGCAATTACGAGAACTTTTGCCTCTTGAACGACTAAAGGTTTGTGTGTGGAAATTAGTCCTATATTTTACGGAATATTTTTTTTTTTTTTTTTTTTTTTTTTTCTCCCTGAGTAATCGGGTTTGTATGGGTTTCTCGTCAAATGGACAAATTCGCCTGGCGGCGGCCAGAACCAGCACGAGAGTCGAATTTTGACTCCAGGGATGAGTTTTTTTTATTGCCTTATTTTTCTCACATGGCTGAATAAAATCGCCTGGCGACAGACAGAATCAACACGAGCACTGGATATGGTGGCCTTTTTTCCCCAGAGTTTTCGGATTTTTGGAAATTCCTTTTTTTTTCCGAGTTTTCGGATTTTTGGAAATTCCTTCCATTGGAAACGCCCAATGATAATGCTCGACATGAGCAGGGAAAGGAGGGGGAGGAGGAGAAGGATAGTTGGGAGGTAGGGGGGCGTATCTTGGGCCAGGAGGGAGGGTGAAATGAGGATTAGGAAGGTCATGGGGTGAATATGTAGATTGGGGGGCATAATGTCGGCGGCGCAGTGTATGCCCGGAAAGAAAGATTGGTGCTTTATGACCCAAAAGCAATTAAGTGCCCCCCACCCCTCCTATTATACCCCCATTACCCTCCCAATCTCTTTCCTAACCCCCCCCCCACTTCTCTCCAAACGATCATCCCCCATTCCGACACACCCTACCGGACATTGCATATATTAGACATGCAGCTCTCTCATTATCTTTCTTTCGCCTCTCTTTGACTCTCTCTCTCTTTTCCCCCGTTTCGCACTTCTCTCTTCCCCGCTCCGTCTCCCCCCTCTCTCTCTCTCTCTCTCTCTCTCTCTCTCTCTCTCTCTCTCTCTCTCTCTCTCTCTCTTTCTCTCATGCACCCCCACACACAGACAGTGACTGGAAATACTTTATGTTGACATAAGCTTGAAAGAGAAGCAGTTAAAATGAAGGGTGGTGGGGGGAAGGGGAGGGGGATGGGGATGGGCGAAATCTACAAAATTGTGCCGAAACGGGTCCGTCGAGCGGTTGTGTGATACTGCAACACGAGACAATGGAGGAAAAACGCTTAATTAGTATTTAGCAAAGCCAAACAGGCGTCGTGAATGAGTGCCACTAGCAATGGCACTGTCAGCGGTGCCAACGTGATTCGAGGGTTTTAAGCTGGGGCCATGTTTGTGTTTTGTGTTTGCGTGTCCTCTCTTATTTACATTCCCCCCCTGTGTGTGTTTGTGTTTAGTTCGTTTGCGTGTTTGACTGGCGACGGTTTCTCGTGGGCCTGTGTTCTTCCGTGCATGCGGGGATGAAGTCCAGAGTAGTGCGACATTTGATATATATATATATATATATATATATATGTATGTATATATGTATGTAAATTACGTAGATGTAGTAGCACATGAGTAAAATAAAACTTAGATCCACTCTCGGAGAAAGATAAGCTGAGATAGAGAGTAAACTGTATATTTCGACCACTGACTGTGATACCTGCTGAAGAGGATCACAGTCAGTGGTCGAAATAGACGGTTTACTCTGTATCTCAGCTTGTGTTTTTCCGAGAGTGTGTCTAAGTTATATATATATATATATATATATATATATATATATATATATATATATATATATATATATATATATATATTGCTATGAAGGTAAGACAGATGAGTGGAACAGGTGGTAGAGAAACGTGGGTTGGAACTAGAACACTATATTCCTGACGTTTCGATTACAAGTCTTCTTCTTCAGAAGACTTGTAGTCGAAACGTCAGGAATATCGTGTTCTCGTTCCAACCTGCGTTTCTCTACCACCTTTTCCACTTAGATATATATATATATATATATATATATATATATATATATATATATATATATATATATATATATATATATATTGTAGTTGCTGCCTTGTTATCCACTGTGCGAAGCGCCCCCAATTGACCTTTCTAATTTATTTTGTTGCTTGGGCCTAATGCAGACGAGGTCACTTTAGAAGCGCGCCTGCACACGCACGCATGCATACATGTACTGTGACATCTGTTTGGTATGTTATAGGTATGCATACTTCGGGTTTGTGTATGCTTTAAAGCGCACACACACACACACACACAGACACGTACGTACACACACATACAGACACGGACGTACACACACACATATAGACACGCACGTACACATACGCACACACAGACACACACACACACACACACACACACACACACACACACACACACACACACACACACACACACACACACACACACACACACACACACACACACACACACAGTTTGACTGATATATGTATAGAATTTTGTTTGAAAACCATTAAGAAAGTTTTTCGCATAGAAGCATTAATTTTTGGAACGATGTGAAGGAAGAAAGAATGGTCCATCCAGGCAACGTAAACCAATTTAAAGTCCATTTTCACCGATGGAGGCGCAGAGACGGAGCCCTACGAGTGTAGAGATAACGCTAGTAACCGTAGGACAAAGTTCTGTGCCTCATCCATTATACTCTTGTACATTGTGTTGTATGGTCGTTACATACCTTTCCGTTGCTTGAAAAAAGAAATCGAAGAATTAAAAATGAACTGGATATGTTTGATAAGTATGGGGTCGGATGTCTACTGCCTCATAAAAATAAAATAAAATAAAATAGAATAAATAAAATAAGATAAATGTCATTAAACAGAATCTCTCCGATTACCTCAAGTGAGCCAGTGGTCCGAGAAAAGGTTAATCTGGATAGTCTGCCCTATTTTTCCGTGACCTCTTTTCACCCAGATCTTTGTATAACCTGGACAGAATAGTCTGGAATGAAGGCATGAAAGACTGGCCAGAATGACTTTTGGGGGAATTTTATAGGAAGGATTTCGAAACGCTCCCCCTTGTCTCTCCCGGCGAGAGATGGTCCATGGAAGGATAGAAGCGCTGGTAAATTACACACCAAAACAACAACAACAATCACTCACTCCTTACTCATGCCTGTATTTGTACTGTACTTGTGTACGTGTGTATGCGTGTGCGTGTATTTGTGTATGTGTATATTTGTACTTGTGTTGTATTTGTGTATGTGTGTTTGCGTGTTTGCGTATTTGTATTTCGTGTGTGTGTGTGTGTATTTGTACTTGTGTTGTATTTGGGTATGTGTGCGTGTGTGCGTATTTGTATTTCGTGTGTGTGTGTGTGTGTGAGAGAGAGAGAGAGAGAGAGCGTCAGGCAAGCCCAGGACAAGTTGGCTTCTGCGTCTGAATTTCAGGGGCAGACAGGGAATGGAAACAACGGCAATGAAATAATCAGACTTAACCTTTTTTTCATTTTTTTTCTTGTTTTTTTCCCTCCTTGGTCCAAAGTCAACTAAGTGATTTGTCATTCATTGGCTCGAGTACAGCGGCTTTGATGTTTTGGCACTGCCTGTTTGGCATTCAGTGGCACCCTTCAGACCCTCTCCCCCTCCCACCTTACCCCTTCTCAGAGGAGAATGTGTGGGGTTAAGCCATTTTTTTTATCACAATTTAGTTAGTTAAACTTAGTTTTGTTGTACCAGGAGGGTCAAATTACCTTGCTTCGTTAACGAAATGTTTTAACTTGAATACCGGAATGGAGGTTAAAAAAAGCTGCATACTGCCGTAATGATGATCATGATGATAAATGATAGCGGAATAAGAAAAAGGAGGGAAGACGGAGGTGGTGGTGGGAGGGGGTGGGAGGGGGGGAGGTGGAACCATGCAAGCGAGATGAAATTTGGGTAAGAAAGTAATCAGGAAGAGGGAGTGTCGACTTGGGAGCAGTGGGAGGCTAAAGTAAGGGTGAGACTGGAGGGAAATAATGCTTTTGTCCCGTGTTTTACGGTGATGAGTCAGGGCGGACGAGTGGGGGGAGGGGTCTGCCTTAGGGGTGCACGGGGGCCCCGAGTCGCGTATTATGGCCTGGCCCTCTCGCGGCAGCGGCGACGTTGCTCTCGCAAATGACCAGGATTGTGATAACTTGGTGGGCTCTCCGGAGCGGACGGCTTCGTTCTTATGCTTCTCTGTTTACGAAAAGCTTTCAGGTTGTAGAAGGCTTTCTAGATCTAGGAGGCACCGGTCTGGTTAGTTGTATGGGTTGGGTTAGGTTGTAGTCGCTGTTTAAGGAGTGCTATTTTGTTTGCACGAGTCATGGATCGGCCTAATTGTAGGTTGTAATTTCTGGGTTGGAGGGAGCTTTTGGTTATATGCAAAATTTTCCTGGTTGTAGATGTGTTGTCATGGTTGTAGGTATTCCAGTTATAGGCATTAATTTCTTGGTTGTTGGAGAATTGGTTTAAGAAAATGTCTCCCGGTTGTAGGCTTCTGGTTGTAGATTGTGATTGACACGTTGTAGGTGTCCAGGCTGTAGGTTGTCTTCCTGGTTGTGGGTATCCTGCTGGTTATAGAATGTCTGTTTTAGACCATCGCGACATCGCTCTCTTTATTAGCGTATTTCTAGAGTCTAGATACACCGTGCCTTTTCTAGATTGGATGCCGTGTCTCCGACATTGTTCTTTAAAGTCTCTCTCTCTCTCTCTCTCTCTCTCTCTCTCTCTCTCTCTCTCTCTCTCTCTCTCTCTCTCTCTCTCCGCGACTTCTTGGTTGATGGTATCTGTTGTGGCTGCGGGTGGCTCCTTCTGGTACTTGGTAGTGTCTACTTGGTTGTAGGCAATGTCTACGTGGTTGTAGGTAGTAGGCAGTGCCTCTTGGTTGTTGATAGCGCCTTGTTTTGGTTGTAAACAGTGTTATTACGTTCCAGGCAATGCTGTCCCGCTCGTAAGTCAGTGTTGTCCTTGTTGGAAAAAGTGGCTTCGAACTCGAAGGTCGAACTAAAAAGGTCGAAGGGGATCGAAGTCGAAGAATGTCCGAAGTCGAAGAGGTCGAAGTCGAGGGTCGAACTCGAAGAGGAAGACGGGCGGGCGACAACTGAAGAAAAATAGCAAAGAAAAACGAAGACAGGAACGACGCCGTTGCTATCGACAGGAAAGACGTTGAAGACGACGAAGAAGAAGGAGGAGGAGGAGGAGAAAACGGTGACGTCATCCAAAAGCGACAGTCGACGACGGCGACGACGATGCTCGAGACGTCGGAGAATACGACGGCTCCATTGACGATGACAACAGTTAACGAACCGACTGTATCAGTGACAACAAAAGACCAGGACAACGCAGTCGGCTGTTGGCGGTAATGGCGGCGGCGGCGGGAGGGGGGGGCATGGTGACGCAAACATCATTAACAAAGCCTACGGGCAGGACAAAAGGAGGGAGGGTGGGAGGGATTGAAGAGGGAAAGGGAGGAAGAAGGTGATTTTAGAGGAAGAGGGAGGAGGAGGAGAGACAGCTTAGGGGAGACGACGTGGAAAAGACTTGCAACTATGTTTCTCTGTTTGTGGTTAGTACGAGACGAGGCAAGAGAAGTTTGCAGGAGTAGTGTGGCAGAGGTTGGAGCAGTCGTGCGACTCGTGTAAGAGGTTGGGAGAAGAATCGTTCTTTTTTCTACGCCCTCCTCGTTTCCCTCACCCTCGTCTTCCTCCTCATCTTCCTTCCCCTCTTCCTCCTCTTTCCTTCTCTTCCTCCTCCTGTTCCCTACTGCTCTTCTTCCTACTCCTCTCCCTCCTCTTTCCTACTCCTCCTCTTCCTCATTTCTTCTCCTCCTCCTCCTCTTCTTCCTCTCCCCCGTCAACTGGAATCTCTTCTACATGTTTAAACTGTCATGAAAATGCACCCTGCAGATATGTAACATGATAGTATTATAATCTCTCTCTCTCTCCCTCTCCCCTCCCCCTCTTTCTCCTCCCCCTCTTTCTCTCCTCTCCCTTTCTCCCCACCCTTTCTCCCCTCCCTTTCTCCCCTCTCCCTTTCTCCCCTCTCCCTTTCTCCCTTCTCTCTCCCCCCCCCTCTCTCTCTCTCTCTCTCTCTCTCTCTCTCTCTCTCTCTCTCTCTCTCTCTCTCTCTCTCTCTCTCTCTCTCTCTCTCTCTCTCTCTCTCTCTCTCTCTCTCTCTCTCTCTCTCTCTCTCTCTCTCTCTCTCTCCTCTCTCTCTCCCTCTCCTCTCTCTCTATCTATCTATCTATCTCCATCCCTCTCATAACCTAACTATGTATCAGTTTATGAGAGAGAGAGAGAGAGATAGAGAGAGAGAGATGGTACCATTCATACAAACCCCTGATGGACTGGTTCGAGCGAAGCTTCGTTTGGGCCACCATACTGGGTCTGCTTCTCGGGTGAATAGAATCATCTGAGGCTTTGTGAGACAAAACGGAATCCCCACCATCACCACCATTATCACCATCACTTCCAGCGCCATCACCTTTTCCACCATCACCTTTTCCATCGCCAAACAACAGCAACCCACAAACCACATCCCACATTTTTGTCACCACAACCTACCATCACCTGTGACCTCACCACCTCTACCACCACTACCATCAACACCATCAACACCATCTACCACTACCACCTACGACCACCTCCTTCCACCGCCGCCAAAAAACAGTCCATTTTTATTCGGTTGTAGTTAACAACATCGAGTTGCCTCGCAATTGCAACCTAACAACAACCTAACTACATTCTGATTGCAACCTACAACTTGGGCCACACCTGCTGCTTCACCCAACTTTTCGTAGCCGTAACTAACCCCCCCTCTCCCTCTCCCTCTCCCCCTCACCCCCCTCACCCCTCATCTTGGATACATGTATGCGTGCGCACATGTGCATGCTCACGCATGCGTGTAAAAGAATTTGCATATATACACACTCGAGTGAGTGAGTGTTCGCTTGTGAGCACGTAATGTGCGTGTGTGTGTGTGTGTGTGTGTGTGTGTGTGTGTGTGTGTGTGTGTGTGTGTGTACACGCAGGTACGCAAATCCTCGCGCAGAAATGTAGTCGTCGTTCTTGAGCTGAAAAGAATCGGCCGGCGTCAACCAGAAGTTAGGGGGCTCTGAATTGATTGAAGTCGCTTGGCGCCAACAGTGGATGAGTATATTAAAGGGTGAATCGAACTGTGTGATCACCCCTTAGGCCGGCCACACACGTGCAGTTTAAACTGACAGTTACAACTGATCAGTTGTAACTGTCAGTTGAAACTGCACGTGTGTGGGTATCTCAGTGATACTGAGATACCCACACACGTGCAGTTTCAACTGACAGTTATAACTGAACAGTTGTAACTGTCAGTTTAAGCTGCACGTGTGTGGCCGGCCTTACGGCGTGAATTCGGGGATTTAATCCTCCAGCCGAATAAAATCGCTTGGCGGCAGCCAGAAAAAATCAGGATGTTCGTAAGGGTTAATAGAGATGGTTTTAAGCCATTTCGCTACGAAACAGATTTGCTTTCGGATGAATAAAATCGCCGGATGGAATAGACACTAAAATTAAAATCATCTCTCTCTCTCTCTCTCTCTCTCTCTCTCTCTCTCTCTCTCTCTCATTCTCTATCTATGTCTATCTCTCAGGTTACCCGATGAATATTTAATTTTTTATTAATCCTCAACAAGTACATTTCTTATTGAGAAATCATTAGGATTAACAATATGATAACGAGTTTTAAATCGTAAATGAATGCTGCGTGACTCAGGCCCGTAGGGATTTCGTTCGCCCCAAAACTGCAATAAACGTGTATTCGTGTGTTATCTCGTTTGTTTGAACTCGTGGTTGCGTGTGCATGCGCCCTTCGTCCCTCAGAGCAGAGGAACCCCATCTCCACCCGCAGGTGAATAAAATCATCTGACAAAAACTAGAAGAAATACTGAGAGCGAGTTCTTCACATTTAGAAAAGATTATTAGTTAATAAATTTATTTATTCATTTATTTATTTTATTATGATTATGTATATTATATATATATATATATATTATATATATATATATTATATATATATTTATATTTATATATATATATATTTATATATATATATATATTTATATAATATATATATATATATATATATATATATATATATATATATATATATATATATATATATATATATATTATCCTCTGATCAGTCCTTCGAACGCTTTGGATCATGCAACCCACATCGCCCAGACCTCTTTGTTTCAGGAGTTAAAGGAAAAAGAAAAAGAGAAAACTGCGAGGCGTAGTATTGGCAGTTAATGAACGGGTATGAATGGCTTTAGGACGCCGACTCTCCTCATTCCCACCCCCGTTCTCCCCTTAATGAGGATCAACGTCTCGCTAATTACAGTCACCTGGTCAATAGAGCTGCTGTGCCAGGTGGGAGTTGTACAAACAAGTCTTTTTCCAAAGACGTCTTTGGCACCGCCTGGCATTGAGTGTCAGTCAAGATGAATAGCACTCGAGGGACTGTGGGAGGCGTTTGGGGGGAGGGAAGATACCCGGAGGAGGAGGAGGACGAGGTTGATCCCCTGGGGGGGAACGGGGGAAGGGGTACCCGGTGTTCAGCCACACGAATGTAAAAACCCAGCAGTTGGTAAAGAAGTCTTGTCTGGATGTAAACAGTGTACATGTGTCTTGTTTATAGGTCTGTGTCTGGCTCGCTTTGTGTGCGTGTGTGTGTGTACGTGCTCCATACCCTATGTAAACGTGTACGACTGAGCCCTGTGAAGAATGTCACTCCATGTGTCATCTCCGAATGTCACCCCGTGCGTCACCCTGCGTGTCACTTAGTGTCTCGCCCAGATTGTCACCCTTCGGACAGTGTATCAGCCCACCAAAGTTGTTCCCACGGGCCGCCCCCTGCCCCCCACCCCTTCCGCCTGCCCCCCGACCATGCAAATCAACACCTCCGTGTGTCGTCCTCCTCCTCCTCCTCCTCCTCTTCATCCTCCTCCTTATCATCATCATCATCATCACCCCCGCGTCAGCTCACCGACCCACCAGTCAGCCAGCCAGCAGCCGGCGCCAACTTTTCTTTTCAACTTTTCACTTATTTGTAAACTTTGTTGCCCCCGGGAACAGCCTCCCCCCACACCCACCCAGCACGCCCCCCCACCTCCCCCGGTTGTGGGAGAAGGGGGAAGTAGGGAGAAGGTACAGTTAATGGTGGGGGGAAAGTCGTTGTATGGAGTTGTGTTTAATGAAGAGATGGAGTGTTGGGAGGATTTAATGGAGTTTGTGAAGGTGGTGGTTGGGTGGGAGGGGAGGTGGGGAAGAGTGGAATGGTGGGTAGGAGGTGTGTGGGTACGGAAGAGTGTGGTTATGATGCCGGTGTTGAAACATGCACACGCGCACACACACACACACACACACACACACACACACACACACACACACACACACACCACACACACACACACACACACTCACACACACACACACACACACACACACACACACACACACACACACACACACACACACACCACACGCACACAATGTAAAACAACTGCCAGTAAATTGGCTTCGGATCATTTTTGTATTTTTTTCTGTAACGTTTCTTTGATTGTTTCACTAATTGTTTCCTTTGTTACAACCGAAAACTCGTGTTTAGTGCCCCGATTAAATGTGCAGTTGAACTTAAATATAATCGTAGTTATCATGATAGTGTTGAACGTAACGCTTTGAACGTCATATTCGTTTTAGTTTTTATTGCGGTACAAAGAGGTTTGCAGGATTGACATGGCAGGTGAAAAGGTGACGACTGCATCGGTGGTAACTGTGGAGGGCATCCCGAGAAGAAGAAAAAGAAAAAAGAAAAAAATGAGGTCTTCCTCGTTGGCCTGCCACCCATGTGTGAGTCGTCTGATCGTTTCGCCGCTTGAAGAAAAAAGTGAAGTTGGTGTCCCGACCAGAACCATGGGAAGCCTTCCAGAAGCTTTTGTAGAAACGTTGACAACCCGGCAGGTCCTCGGGAACTGAAGCTTCCAGTTGGCATCCAGACCAGGACCTCACGCGCAAGGCCTTGCAGAAACTCCTCCTTCTTCCCCTTTCTCTCTCTCTCTCTATCTCTATATCTCTCTTTCTCTCCTGGAAGTCTCAGAGGGTTTAGATGTCAACCCGACAACTCTGAGCTCCTTGGAGGGAGATATTCTTGCTCATCGAAACCTCAGTTGAGCAACCCAGCCAAGGCTCTTGCCGAAGCCCCTTGACACAGTTTTCCAAAAAGCTTTCAAGTTAGAAACCCGACCAGGATCTCGGAACCTCTTCGGGGGAACCCTCGAAGAAGCTCAGGTCTGCGGCCCCCAAGGTGCTGAGATAGGAAGGGTGAGTGAATGGGGTCGTTTGGTGCAGGGCTGTGCTTTGTGATTTGGCAAAAACCAACCAACCAACCAACCAACCAACCAAAAAAAAATATATAGAAAATATTAAGGGGGATTGCGGTGTGGAAAAATGTGGCACATTTGAAGACCACGAGACCTCTTGCAGAAGTTCCATCCAGTCCAGCTTCTGGGTCTGGGTTCTTCTTGAATCTGCAGTGAGGGTAAAGCTGCAAGACCTTGCTTTTGTGGACTAAGACTGTTTCCAGCGCGTATGGACCAGAGGGTCTCTTCCTCGTGTTTATGCTCAGCCTTTAGAACCCATTATGAACCTTGGAAGTTGATTATTTGCTCAACCTTCGGAGAAGGAGGCCCAGATTCCTGGTAGAATATTATCTATTCAGATCCCCTCCCCCCGCAAATGGGGGCAGAAGGAGGTGGTGGGGGGGATGGATGGTGTCTATGTTGTCACCCTTTTCTTTAAGGCCTCGGTGTACGACGTTCTTGTTCTCGCTGGTTTGGTGAACAAATACCCCTTCGATTTCTGTGTAGTTGATACATTGTGCTCAGCCCACATTCACCCCCTTCCCCCCTCTTCTAACTTTGTATAAGATTTATTTTTCATTGTGTCAATCGATTCATTGCGTGGGTGAGAGAATGTGGCAAGAGTGACGTGGCAGAGGTCGTGAGACTCTTGGAAGAGGCCTTCGTTCAGCAGTGGACTGACAATCATGACTCCCTCTTCTGGACATTCAAAAACGAAAAAAATGTAGATGAATAAGTAAAAAAAAAAAAAAAACAATTGTAGGGGTAACTTGAAACAAAGGGAGTTCTCGTTAAGAAGGGGTTTCTGCCTCAGGATCTCACTTCGCTCGGGCTGCGAATAAATTAATAAGATAGATAAATAATGAATAAGCTAAATAAAAAAAATTCCTGACAGACATGGTTTCTCTTCTCAGAAGGCACTGGTCTGGCTGTACACCCTCTCACTACCGAGGGAGTACCACAGACACGAATAAAACCGCCTGACGACAGCCTATATAACAGGAAAAGTACTGCCCAGTACGTAAGGGGCTTTGGAGACGAGTGTGACTCTTCTCCTGCCGCCGGGGGGGGGGTAGGTTTGCCACGGAGATTAATAAAATCGCACGACGGCAGCCAGTATCGAGTGCTACCGTGGCTTCGGGAAAGGCTGGACCAAACGTCAGATCTTCGATCGGAGACATAAAAAAAAAAAAAAAAAAAAAAAATATGGACTCGAGTGTGAGAAGCCCAACACAGGAGAGCAGAACACAAAGTTGAGAGTGTATGGATTTGAAAGCAGCAGAAGGAATTCCGATACATGCGGTCCTCTTTCTCCCTCTCTCTCTCTCTCTCTCTCTCTCTCTCTCTCTCTCTCTCTCTCTCTCTCTCACTCTCACTTCCCCCCCTCTCTCTCTTTCTCCATCTCTCTCTCTCTCTCTCCCTCCCTCTCCCTCCCTCTCTCTCTTCCCTCTCTTCCTCCGTCACCTCCTCCCTCTCCTCCGTCACCTCCTCCCTCTCCTTCTCTCCACCTCTCTCTCTTTCTCTCTCTCTCTCCTCCTCTCCACCTCTCTCTCTCTCTCTCTCTCTCTCCCCCCCTCCCTCCCTCCCTCTCTCCTCCTCTCCACCTCTCTCTCTCTCTCTCTCTCTCTTTCTCTCTCTCTCTGTCTCCTCGACTCGAAAATGTATATTGTTGTTGTCTCAAAACCCTGCTTGTTATCTTTTCCTTGTGATGAGGGTGTGAACGCCTCCTTGCCTTAGATCACACGCGCGCCCACACACACTCTGACCTCCAGCTGAATGGAATGGAGTGACGCTGGCCAGAATGAACTTGCTCAAGTCGGCCACTGCGTCGAAGGAGTCGATCAAATGCGACAAATCCGACGCCGCCAAACTTTGAACTTTGAACTTTCGGACACTGAACTTCATCAGCGCCGATGTTCCCGTACTCCCTCCCCCTCCTCCATCTCCTCCTCCTCCTCCTCGTCCTCCTTCTCCTCCTCCTCCTCCTTCTCCTCCTCGTCCTCCTCCTTCTCTCTCCCCTCCTCGTCCTCCTCCCCTCCTCGTTATCATCTTCCTATTTGTTCATCTCCTCTTCCTCCTCCTATTCCTCCTCCGCCTTCTCCTACGCTTCTGCATCCTCCTCCTCCTATTCCTCCTTCGCCTCCTCCTACGCCTCCGCATCCTCCTCCTCCTCCTCCTACTCCTACTTCATTGTCCTTCTCCTTTATCCTCCCTTTTACCTTTTCCTCCCCTCTCCTCCCCCGTTTACTCCTTTCCCCCAGCCTTCGTCTTCCCTTCTACTTTGCCCGATCACTTCCCTCCCCTCCCCGGCTCCCCTCCCCACACACAGTGTGTCCTTCCACTTCCACTTTTCTTTCTCTTGGCTCTCCCTTTGGCCTTCCTTCCTTTCCTTCTTTCCTTCTACATCGTCCCTTCTTTCCTTCTTTCCTTCTACATCGTCCCTTCCTTTCCTTTTCCCTTTCTCTTTCCCCTTCTCGGTTCCTCTGTGCCTTTCCCCCATCCTCCTTATCTTTCCCCTTTCGCTTCCTCTTCCCCTCACCTTCCCTTTTCCTCTTCCCACTCCCCTCATCCCCCTTCCCTTTTCCCCCTCCCCATCCTTATCTCTCTACCTCCCCTTCCCTTTTCCGTTCCCCTTCAATTTCTCCCCTTCCCCCCTCCTTATCTCTCCGTCTCCCCTTTTCCCCCTTTTCTCTTCTCCCTGTACCACCGCCGTCCCCTCTTCCTTCTGTACCTAGAAACCCCTCTCTCTCTCTCTCCCCTCTCCCTCCCCTCTCTTCCGCACACTTCATCATCGTTTTCCGTCGTGTTTACCTTTATTATAATTTTTCTTCGCCTGGGCTCCTTTTTGCAACCTTTGACTTCACTGGACAATTAGGTTTTTTTTTTTTTTTTTTTTTTTTTTTTTTTTTTTTTTTCTCCCGGCGGCGGGACATTACAAGACCCGGGAAGGGTGGGAGAGGGGCCTCTGTCGACCGTGGTGGAGAGACCAGGTGGCGGGACTTTGAGGGGGGAAGGGGGACGGGGACGGGGCGGGGGAGTCGTTAACTTATGGATCTGAAATACACGGAGGTACAAGAGGGAATTCGTACTGGGGAAATTGTCGATGAACTTTTGGTATTGGTTGTACATGAACGTGAGCTTCATCAGAAGTACATTTTTTTCTATTCATGTGGTATGTTTGATCTGTTATTTATTCTGTTTAATTATTTATTTTATTTTTTTACTTTTTAATATGTGACATAATAGATAACTAATAACCTGTTTTCTTTTGCAGGTAAGGACACGAAACGCTCTAGAATGTGGGGAAATGACGTGACCTCGTCTGACCTTGAATGTGGGCGAGGTCAACGCTGGCTTTGACCTTGAGTGTGCTCGACAGACAAAGTTGACCTTCATTCGCGGTCAGGCGAAGAAGACGCGAAGTTGACCATAAGGTCAAGTCCGGGATTCAAGGTTGGTCGTCCGTTGGCCTCGGCCTCGATGTTCAAGGGCACGTCAGATGAGGTCAGGTCATTCGAGATGTCAGCGCTTCCGTGGTGACCGAAAGGTGGGTTGAGGAATTTGATGTGCCTCTAGGAGGCCTCTCTTCCATCACAAGGTCAGTGTATGTTCTCTGCTCTTTACTCTCACAAATACACTTTCTGCTCTCTACTCTCACAAATACACTTTCTATCTCTCTCTCTATCTCTCCCTCTCTCACGATAAATAGTCCATAGAAGGACAGAAGCGCTGGTAAAATATAGTCTTCAACAACAACAACAACCACTCTTCTCTCTGGGTGGCTTAAGTAGTTTCCTCCCGCGGGGCGATAGCGGTGTTGTTGTCGGGAGAGGAGCGAGGGAGAGAGAGAGAGAGAGAGAGAGAGAGAGAGAGAGAGAGAGAGAGAGAATAGAGTTGCAGTTGTATTAGGGCGGGATTGGATTCCACGCCTCCGGTGCTGAAGTGTTTCCCCTCCTCAGTCAGCGGCGCTCAGGAAGTTCGAACTGCTGCGGGGACGAGCGAGAGTACATGTACCTCACAAGCATGCTTGTGCGTAAAGTGCAAGTGCATTGTAGAGTTGTGTGGTAGTTGATCTGACTCAATGGTCGGAAAGGCCAGAAAGGGTCACCGCAATTGGGTCGCGTCTGGTCATGGCGTCGGGTCACTCCCTTGTATATATACTGCCTGACCCGAGCGGGCAGTCCATTCAGTCAGTCAGTCCTCAGCACTTGTAGCGTGTCACTAGGCCTTCGCGGTCGGCCCCCCACTTGGAGACGACGCTACGTTTGCCTGACACACGTACTTCGCTAGAATAAAGTAAACAACGAAACTGCGCATCACTCTCCCTACGTCACCTTAGCCTAAAGTAACAAGAGGCTCTCCTCCACCTTCTCTTTCTCGTCACCCCCTGGAGGCTCGGACAAAAGCGGGAAGTAAACCTCGGCGACGCTCTATTAAAACTGGGGTTCGTGTGTGTGTGTGTGTGTGTGTGTGTGTGTGTGTGTGTGTGTGTGTGTGTGTGTTTATATATATATGTATATATATATATATAAATATATGTGTGTGTGTGTGTAGGTAGGTAGGTATATCTGTGTTTTCCTATCTTTCTCCCTTCCTCCCTCTCTGTCTCTCTCTCTCTCTCTCTCTCTCTCTCTCTCTCTCTCT
>NC_134777.1:102709811-102764811 GCF_046742065.1 Oratosquilla oratoria | reverse complement strand
TAATACTAAACTCGCTACGCAAGCAGGGTACAAACGAACAGATCGTAAGGGTTCTTGAAAATATTTATGCGAAAGATACCGCTGCAATTTGACTACACAAAGATACAGGATAGATCAAGATCGAGAAAGGAGTACGGCAAGGCGATTCAGGAAGTGACTACTGCTTCCTCTCCCCTCCCCCATGACATCTCCGCCTTCCCTATAAAGATGCTGACACCCTTTTCCTCCCCCCTCCCCCCCTCAACTCTCCCTCTTCGGTCATCTCCCTTCTCTCCCTCCGACCATCTTCCTTCTCTTCCTTTCTTCCCACCTTTACCACTCTCCCCCTTCTCTCCCTCCTCTCTCCCTTCCTATTCTCCATGCCCACCCCTGTCTTTCTTCCATTCCCCCCTTGCCCTTCATCCCACCTCAACCACTCTCTGCTTAACCCGGACTGCGGTCTTATCCAATCAAATCGAGTAAGGATTCCCAGGTCTTTCTCTCGCTATCTCACTCGCTATCTATCTATCTATTCTATCTATCTTTCAACTTTGATATTCTGGGGATGTTCTCATTTCTTCCCTCGTCCCTTCTCCCACCCCTAATTGCCGTTCATATTTTTTTATATACTCCCTACCCCCTTCCCCATCTCTCTCTCTCTCGCTCTCGCTCTGTTTTTTCTACCTCTCCCCCATTCTACATTCCCCTCTCCCTTCTTCCTCTTTCACATTTTTCTTCTTTCTCGTATCTCCATTCCTCCATTTTGCTGCTCTTATCTCTTGTCCCTCTTTCTTCTTTCCCGTTTTATTCTTCCCTTACTTGTTCCTCCGTTCACCCATATTTCTTGTCTCATTCCCCTCGTAACCTCCACTCCCCTCGCCCCCCCCCTCTCTCTCTCTCTCTCTCTCTCTCTGTCCTTATTCATCTCCCTCTCCCTCCCCTCTCTCCCTATCCCTCTCTCCCTCTCCCCCCTGTCCCCCTATCCCTCTCCCTCTTTCCGTCTCCCTCATTATTATTCCATAATTTCCGCAACTCCTTTACTCCTTTTTCTAGTGTGAGCTCTCTCTTTCCATTCATCTATTTTTCCCAGCACGCCCAGTCCGCCCTTCACCCCCCCCCCCCCCCACACACACACACCTCCCACCCTTCACCGCTCGCCGTGTCCTCGCCCCCTTCGTCTTTGATACTGGTAGCCAAAATAATTTAGTGCCTTAATTGATTCTGAGTGTTGGGTGACAGGAGAGGGGGGGGGGGTTGAGGAACTGGAGGTGGTTGGCGGCACTTAGGGCCAAGGTGCCAACCTCCACGGCCGGAGTGGAGACTCCCCTGGCGGCCAGGCGAGGAAGGGGTTAAGCCTGTTTGGTTAGGAAGGATTTAATTTAATCCAGTTCGACGAACCTCCTTTCGTCACTGGTGATACTTTGACTTTTAGCCTATATGTCGCCGGGTGATTTTATTCATCTGAGTGTCATTCTATTTGGCAGCGGTATATGAGTGATTAGGAAGTTTCTCCTCAGAGAAATGTCGTTCACAGTAAAGTTAAGAAAGGAAAGAAAATAATTAGAAATGGAGTGAAGACTGTGTGGTGATGACCTCCATGATGCCTGTAAGAATGTCTTGTGTCGTTGCCAGTAACCAGCGCTTCTATCGCGTTCCTATAGGTCCTCGGTTCTCGTCAATGAACAAGAGTTCACCGTTACCCTTCTGCGTCTTGTTCAAGTGTTCAAGATGGCTTTTCCTGACTTCTGGCGAACAGTGACTTCATCAAATCTAATGTTCAGTTTATTATCATTATTGGTGTTATTATTATTAATAATAATGTTGTTGCCGTTATATTTTAAGGGAATTCATTTATTTTTGCCTGCCACCAGTCTATTTTGATCAGCCGAGAATTCTTTGGCAGGTGTTGTTTTGAATATTGTAATAAATCATTGTTTGCGCTCTGGAAATTGATCAAGGGAGCCACGGAATTGAGAGGGTTGGTGGAGACTGGTACGCTCCTCCTTCGACTCTATCTATCTATTATATATATATATATATATATATATATATATATATATATATATATATATATATATATATATATATATTATACAATATTTCTCTCTCTCTCTCTCTCTCTCTCTCTCATTCTCTCTCTCTCACCTCTCACTCCCCCTCTCTCTTGCCCTCCACGTCCCTCTTCAGACTCCTCCCCCTCCCCCTCCTCACATGATCCTTCCCTCGATCTGCATTGAGCCAGCCCATCCTCTTCCTCCTCCTCCACCCCTCAGAGTCGCTCTTCGAGGAGGTCCTCTTCGCTCCCCTTCCGAGGTCTTCTCTTCTTCTTGCGGCGCCCCCTCCCCCACTAAATAAAAGCCCCCCCTCCCTCCTATTCTCCTCAGAACCTCTTCCTCTGTACCCCAGCGCGTAGTCACACTTCCCCAGTACGTCTTCCTCGCGCCCGCCCTCTCCTCCTCTTCCTCCTCTTCCTTCAATTTTACTTCCTGCCTCTCCTCCTCTTCCTCTTCTATTTTTCCTTAGACTGCTTTCTTCACTCCTACGACTTTTTGCTCTCTTGCCCTCCTCCTCCTCACCATTTTCTTTCTCCTCCTCCTCATCAACATCATCAAAATGTTCATCATCATCATCATCATCATCATCATCATCATCATCATCATCATCATCATCATCATCGTCCGTATCCTCTTCCTCCTCAGCGTTCTTGTTCCTCGGAAGGTCCATGTTCCCCTCTCACTCTCCTTCACCCACTCCTCCTCCGAGCGCACTCCTTCCATCTTCTTCGTGCCGGCAGTCTCATCGGTCGACCATTAACGCGGGATCAAGGGATTTTGGTCATTAACTCAGGACTACATAGGGACTTACTTGCTCTGGCAGACCCATAAATCGCTTCTCCTTCTCGAGCGTGTCAAGCGACTCCCACCCTTGTGTCACCGGAGCATAAGGGCTACTTTACACGCGGACGGATCTATTGTACCCCGAGCACACACACACACACACCGGCGCGAGGCATATTACGCCTTGTGGCCTCTTGGCATAAGGGCGAGATGGTCCTTTTCGATCGTCAATCGCTTCCAAGACAAGGTAATGAAGTTAAGTCGTATTTAATTGGTTCGGTAATTCCTTCTTGAGGTGCCCGGTACTCCCCCCCCCCCCAGATCAATTTCAGGAATCAGCCATTAGCATTTCAGAAATGATCATCATCCGGGGGCCTCCGGAGCGATGCCCGGAAGCGAGCGAAAGGCAGGGGGGACACCCCACCCCTCCACCCCCTCTCCCCCAGAACGAGACTCCGGGATCATTGTTATGCACCAGATCGGAGGAACATCTTCCGGAAGGGGTGATTTATAGTCTGGAAACTGGAAAGCCAGGTCTGGTGACTTTGGGATGAAGAGAAAGAGAGACAGTCTTTGAGGATGAAGTGAGATGGTCTTTCTTGGAGGGAATAAATGATATCGAAGTCAGTGTCGGGTCCAGTTCGAGAAGACCAGAGTTCCTGGGCGGCGGTAGGGGTGCATGTGTGTGAATGGGGTGGTCCTCCATCGGAGTGGGATGACTTCTCTGTAAGCGACCTGCAGTCTCGTTTCAGAAAGCGGGAAGACTCCGCGGGAAGAGGAGGAGGAGGACGACGTGGAACCCCGGTAGCAGACTCCGAGGTGGTCCTCCACTTAGTTCTTCGTGGAAGTGGAAGAGGCACAGCGAGGAAATGGGAGGGGGACCTTCTTGAAGGAAATAGATGGCTTTCCTGAAACCAAAAAGCAAAGAAAGAGAGAGAGAGAGATAGAAACTCGATAAAAAAGTGATTTTTCCAAAAACCAAAGGAAGTTAAATTCCATAAAGTAAAAAGCGACTCCCCCAAAACCAAAGAGTAACTTCCCAGAAACAGTAACAGACTCCCCCCAAAAAAGAAAAAGGCTTCCCTAAGACCAAAAAGCGCAGCCTCCCAGAACGTGACTTTCCAAAAATCTATATAAAAGCAACATTCCAAAACCCAAAAGAGACTTTCCAAAAGCCAAAAACAGAAGATGAAGACTCCTGAAAGAAGAAGGAACGAGTGGATTTGGAGAGAAAGTCTCTCGAGCTCTGTGATCCTCCACTTGATTTTTGGCGGGAAACGAGACTCGAAGGGGGTTGGGGTGTCTTGTTCAAGTTGGTGTGCAAGGTGGAAGAGGAGAGAACTCGATGAAATAAGGACGCGTGTGGAACTTCATTGGCTATACTTGTAAAGATGAAGGTAGATTTCATAGAGAGGCAAGTAAGCCAGATAGAATTAAATAGAAAAACAGGGGAACATCTACTTTCAAAAAGAGAGATAATTAAAAAAAAAAGGGAGATAAATCGTCTATATGCAACTATAGGCAAATCAGTTTGACATCAGTTGGTAAAATGTTTGAATCAATAACAGCTAATAGATTCAGAGATCACATCGAGGGACATACTTTGATTCGTGACTCACAGCATGGGTTTTCCAAGGGTAAGTCATATGTGACTAATCTTCTATCTTTTTACCTTGACTTTAGCAAAGTGTTCGACAAAGTGCCCCAAAAGAGACTACTAAATAAAGTCAAAGCCCATGGCATAGGAGGAAGTGTTTGAATGGATTAAAGCTTGGATCACTGACAGAAAACAGCGGGTCACTATAAGCGGTGTAAAATCCAAATAGGTGGTCAGTGAAATGGCAAACAGACTTAAATATCTCAAAGTGCAGCGTGTTAAACGTAGGATTACACGCCCCCGAAAACAAATATAGCTTAAATATAATATTTTTAGAGAACTGAGTGCGAGAGAGACTTGGAAGTTGTTAAGTCCTCACCTTAAATCCAGGAAATAGGGTGGTCAATGAATGGAATAGATTTAATAACCATGTAGTGAACGCTAAAACTATCGGTTGTTTTAAGAAATTTAGACAACTTTATGGATGGTGATGACAGGTGGTAATGGACATACAACTGCTTAGTGTAGGCCTCATGGTCTCTTGCAGTCTCCTTCATTCTTATGTTCTTATAGTATAAAGAGTTCTCCAGGGCTGGCGAGGAAAGGTTTTAAAAGTACGGCCGTGAATGTCTGTGGGAAGACGATGAGTGTTTGGTCTCGAGCTGAACCCAAAGGAAGGGAGAAACCTGAAGGTTTGACTATTGGGAGGGAGTGGAGTGGAGTGGAGCATCGTGCCCGGAGCAGGAGGTGAACAGGAGGGTGCTGGGAGAGGGGCGGAGTGAAGACGAGGAGGAGGAGGAGTCTGAGACTTGCGTACAGGAGGCAGTAAATGTTTTCTCAAGTTTTGTGAATATTTGAGTCAACCTGGGATCAAGGGAATAATGGAGCGCGCCAGAGGTGGGTCGAACTCTGCGAACACAATCGGGGGAGAGGGGGAGGGGGAGAGGGGGAGTGCCGGTGGCATCAAAGAAGGCATGTCGACAAAGTGAGTGGTGTACGGCAGTTGCGAGTGCCGCCTGTGTGGTGCTGCCTAGTGACATTGGAGGACACTCCGGGTGTCGCTGGTGCTTACAAAGTTTTGGTGCTCGTCCTCGGGTGGTCGTGGGAGGCAGGAAGGGGAGGGGAGCCGAGTGGAGTCGTTCAGGAGGATGGGGGAGATGGGGGTGGGGGTGGTATGTAGGTATGCATTTTTTTTTCTTGCTCTTCCTCCTTCGTCTCTTTCTCCTCAACCCTTTTTCTGACCCGCATCCTCTTCCTCATCATCCCTTCTCCTCCTCCTCCTTCTTTCCTCTTCCTCCACCTTCTCTTTCTCTTCCACCTGCTCCTCCTCCTCTTCCTCCACATCAACCCCCCCCCCCAAAAAAAAAGTACCGAAACAGCCATGTAAGGACCAATAGGTCTGTTGCTGTTCGTTTGTCCATGTAACCCCATGTTAGTCCTCCTCTTTCTCCTCTACCTCCTCTTCCTCCTCCTACTCTTCCTACTCTTCCTTCTCCTTTTCCTCCTCCTCCTCCTCCTCCTCCTGTTCCTTCTCCTCCTTTTCCTCCTCTCTCTCTGACTTACCTTCTTCCCAACTTCGAAGAACCCCCATGTGGAGTGTAGCACCCAGAGATCTCCACCTCGGCAGTCGGGTCATGAGTGTTCATGCATAACAGTGATGCACGCACTGGTAGCCCAGCACGAGCTCGTTGCCCTCAACAAAGGAATCGGCCACTCGAAATAGTCCACTGCTTGGGGGGGGGGGGGTGAGGAGGATGGAAACATTGTCCTTGACCTACCAATTGTCCAAGATATTACTATAATTACTTATTTATGTGTTATTATTATTTCCATTTATTTGTTTATCTTTTTATTTATTTATATATTTTTGTTTGTTTTATTATAACATTTCATTGGCAGTTATATTTACATCGTGGCTGGTATAAAACGAAAGAGACGCCATCTGTTATCGGGCAGAGAAACGACAGAGGGTCTTTTCTCCTCCGGTCGTGCTAGCTGTCAAGTAGTGCAGCAACAACCGAGTGTGGCGCGGCCATGGAGGTGGGCGAAACAAGTTTTGTCAAAGGAGGAACAAGTGTAAAGGGTTGGAGAGGGAGGGGGATGGGGAAGGGGAGAGGAGGGAAAGGGGGAAAGGACAGAAGAAAGAGGAGACATATATATATATATATATATATATATATATATATATATATATATTGGTGTAGCCAGGTAGTATATTCTCTTGTAAACAAACGAGGTCGAAGGCTAAAGAGGATTCACTGTTGATTATTTTATTACGTGTAGCTTCGATACAACGTACAATCTTTTTGTCTTCAAATTTGACGTATCTTAGTAGTTGTCCTATTGTGGCCGACGTTCCAGGAAGTTCCGAAACGTCGGCCACAATAGGACAACTACTAAGATACGTCAAATTTGAAGACAAAAAGATTGTACGTTGTATCGAAGCTACACGTAATAAAATAATCAACAGTGAATCCTCTTTAGCCTTCAACCTCGTTTGTTTACAAGAGAATATATATATATATATATATATATATATATATATATATATATATACATATATGTATGTATGTATGTATGTATGTATATGTTGTGAGTTTTTTTACTCTTCATTCTTGGGAAACGTGAATAGTTGCAGCGGACAAAAGAATCTTGCCCTCTGTACCACTGTCGCCATCCCCCTACAGTACTCCATTCCAATGGTTACCCCCCTTTCCCTCCCTTCCCTGTCCCTTCCTTTCTTTCGCTGCCCCCTCTCATTCTCTCTTTCTCTTTTTCTTTCTCTATTTCTCTCTCTCTCTCTTCCTATATTTCCCTCTTTCTCCCCTCACTCTGCCCCCTAGCTTTCCCTCTCCCCATCCTCAGAGCAGTATCACGTATTTGTTTATGTTCGTGTTTTTACAACTTTCGGCTCGTTCCCCCCGGTTTTGTTGTGAGGGCGGGTTTTGTTAGTCATGGTGGCGTGGAGGGGCGGGAGTTGAGGGAGGGGAGGAGAGGTAAGGGAATGGAAGGGCCATCATTTCGTTGCTCTGGTCGAGGTTCTTGAAAGGATTCGAACCGCCTCTCTTGTGGCAACGGTGATCCAAGGAGACTGTCAAGATGGAAACGAATATACGTGAGTTGCTTGTTGTCCTTACAAGTATCCCGCGCTTTAATAGGCCTAGGTATTTGTGTGTCGTTTGCGTAATCATCTTCTTTCTGTTTCTTGCAGTACATTATAATGTCTATGCCATTTCACGTGCTTTTGTGTGCGAATCACGTCAGCGTATATGAATATACTCGATGTGCTGGAGACTGAATTCCTACTTATTGTTTTAATAAGTATCTTGCTTGATGTGTTGCAGGTGGCTTGGCAAACACTGGTTTGAGTTTTCTTGAGTTTATTTAAATTTCCTGTACACCAAGCTCCAGAACAATCTGCAATTTCACACGCACTATACTCCCTACTCCTTGCCCCCCCCCCTCTCTCTCTCTCTCTCTTTCCTGTCTGTCTTCTGCTTAAGTAATTTCCTTCAGTTGCCCATTTTTCCTTTTCCTTCAAATCTTTGTACTTGCTATATGACTTTTTACATTCTAAATTGTAACCATTTCTTTATAATGATATAAACTATGACTAATTATGGTTATCTCCTGCTTTTTATACTTTAGAGTTCATTTGTCTCTAACTTCTAATTTTGTCATTCTGAGATATGAAATCAAGATTACTTTTTGTGAGAACCTCTATCTTTCTTTGGTGACATGAGTCTAAACTCTCATCATGTCTTGATAAATCGTCGTTTTTTTTGCTATCACTGTCTGGACCCATAATTCTGAAAATGTGGTGTTCTACATTTTACAATAACATATAATACAATATAATACGAGTACAATAAATGTGTTTCCGTTTCCTTGCTCTTGTTAGCTGCCATCATCATTTAATCATGTTTCTGGGATAATGGGTCCAACCCGGGACATTTGTCCAATCTTGTCCATTGCAATGTATGTGCAAGTTGGACTCCACTTTTTCACGTCCCTCCTTTCCCGAAACAACCGGAATCCAGATATTCCAAATCCGCGAATTTTGGTCCCTGCACTCCGCGACGCTCTCCGACTATGTTCTGAAATTTGTTGCAGCAGACCCGAAAATCGACGGTGGCGCCACTCCACTTGTTTGGAGTGATGTGGTCACGTCCGGTCAGACGGTAGTTCGCTAACCACTCCCCCCCCTTTCCTCCCCCTCTCCCCTCCCCTCCCCCCGTTTGATGGATGGTCGAGATAGCCCTGATGTGACCTCGCTTGTCACTCAAAGTTTCAGACGCGCACGGGGGCCGGCAGCGTTGGCATAGCATCGCATCCCCCCCTCCCCCATCAAGCACGAATTCAGAGTTCCTCCTTAATGGGTCCACTGCAAGACCGGCCTAACCCCTGGGGGGCAGCCTTTATATCTCACCACGGGGGGACTAATTAATCCGTTGTGTGTAGGAGGGCGGATAATGCCGGCCTGCCGAGTGTCTGGGCGTGTTAGAGTGCTGGGCGTCGTCGTCGTCTAGTCGAATCAGGTCAGCGGCCACACTGACCACCAGGCAGTCTCGTTTCAGTTCCGCCATGCATGCATACATATATATATATATATATATATATATATATATATATATATATATATATATATATATATATATATATATATACACGTATATAATGTACGTGTATATAGATATATGTATATATATGTATATATATGTATATATATATATATATATATATATATATATATACACATACTCGTAAATACATGTATACATTCAGACATGCGTACATATATA
This sequence comes from Oratosquilla oratoria, assembly GCF_046742065.1. Lineage (NCBI taxonomy): Eukaryota > Metazoa > Arthropoda > Malacostraca > Stomatopoda > Squillidae > Oratosquilla > Oratosquilla oratoria. The sequence continues at coordinate 102,755,596 of NC_134777.1, read as the reverse complement.
CATTTATACATACAAACATCGTATGTACATACGTACATTTGTATATTTTAATCCCTCTCACGTACCTGCTGCGCCATCTGAAGCGTACTGATCTCGCATCTTCCAAGTCGTGGGTTCGAGTCCCGCATTCACTTCTCTTCTCCAGTTCCACAGTCCCCAAAGCGCATTTATAGGGGGGCACGGTGACGTGACGGCTTCGGCGTATTACGCTTCGCCTTCGTACTGACTGGGTAACACTTCATTTAGTCTGGCTGGTGCCGCCGTGCGATTTTATTCACCTTCCAGTGTGGAAGTGCACACACGAACACACACACTCATTCACGCATACATGTGCACACACACACAGAATACTTAAGAACGGTTCTAGCCACTAAGTCTTTTTCACTCTCCCAACGTCGATGCCTATGACAACTTCACTCCAACTCGTCCCCAACAACAACAACAACAGCAACAGTCTCGCCTGGATCACTCCGTCGACACTCCCCCCCCCGCAAATTGGCTCGTTAGCTTTGGTGTTGCATCACGTCTTGTCTCCACGCATACAGACCGCGTCTTCAGTACCCCTCTCGGTCGTCGTTCGTCTTGGAGATCGAGTGCGCGGCGCCAATTCAATAGTCGGACGATCAGAAAATCAGGCAACAGAAAAGTTGAGCGCTTGTCGGCCACTTTGCGAGTTACGGTTAAGGGTCATCACCTGGAGAATAGAACCGTGAGCAACTTTTTAATCGATCAACGAAAAAGTTGCCATTACTGTCCACATCCCCCCACGCCCTCCCAGTTCCCTCCTGCCTTCAAGAAGGCGCTCTTCGAAGTATTTATTCTGATAAAGAACGGACGATTTAAATCTGCTGGCGGGAAGGGACCTCGTTTAGATGGGTTTGGGGACCAGAGAATGGTTATATTGGCCAACGGGGGGATGGGGAGGCGACCATGCGTCGTTATAGATCATCCCTCGTGGGCGGAGTCTAGGCGCGCCGGGGTCATATTTCCTGTGTCCTGGGTCGAGAAGGGGGCCGGGGAGGGGGGCGGGAGAGCAGGGGGAAGGGGGGATATATTTTACATGGATTATTAATGAGGGCGGGGTCGCTGCCATAGCCCCGTATTACCTGTCACGGGGTGGTTAGGGGGCCCTACCCTCCCCTCTCTATCTCCCCCCCCTAATTTGGATTGATTTCGTGGTATTTGCAAATCCGTATGGATGACCTTGTTTCTGGAATAATAATGATAATGGTGGGTTCGGTCGCGCTGTAAAAACAGGATTGATTTGGGTGGTGGGGATCCCCCCCTCTCTCTCTATTTATCTCTCTCTCTCTCTCTCTCTATATATATATATATATATATATATATGTGTGTGTGTGTGTGTGTGTGTCTTTGTCTTTCGCTCTTTATGTCTTTCTCCCTGTCTTTTTCTGTCCCTTTGTCTCGCTTTCTCTTTCTCTCTCTCTTCTCTCTTTTTCTCTTTCCCTCTCCATAACTGGAATATCCATATTATGAACTTGGATCATTAACGTTTCTTTGATTTATCGGCAATATTTTTTTATTCATTTATTTACCTCCTTGTTAATTTGATTTTTATGCATTTATTTTTCATGTGCTTTTCCTTACGTAGACTAGAAGTAGGCTTCTTTGGCTCGGGTGTTTAAAAAAATGAACCAGATGAAAATCGAATAAAATATAGAAATAAATTTCTCAAAGGCTTTCTGGCGCCGTTTCAGTGAGTAGACCTCATCCGAATAAAGTCGTAGCCAGAAGGAAACGTCTGGAAAGTCAAATGTTCGTGGCTGTCTACAAACGTTGGTGTGCTTACGCCAACAAACGTTTATGCCTCCTTTGCTACGCCGACGGACACCCTCCCCCCCTGCCGTCGTGGCATTTTTTCAACTTGATCTTGTTCTGTTTGACGCCGGGCGATTTTATTCAGTTGGGGGAGGGGGGGTCTTGTCGATCGAGATTTCCCCCCCCCCGACTGTTGCCCAGGGGCTGTTCTCCCCCCTCCCCCGTCAGCTGAATAAAATCATCTTGCATTGGCCTGAACCAAGTTTGTAAAGAGCGTCACCGGACTGAAGAATTGGGAGGTGCCGGCTAGCGGGGAGGGGGATGTTGTGTTTACATTTACGCGAATTGGCTTTTTTTTTGGGGGGGGGGGTCGAGGGCCAAAGGACGGGAAGCTCAATGGAGTTTTTGCACTAGTTAGGGTTTGTCTGTGTATTTACCTAGTTGTATTATACGGGAAGTGTGTGTGTGTGTGTGTGTGTAGGTTCGTGTTTTCCTATTCGTTCGTTCGTGTGTGTATGTTCGTGTGTTCGTAGTTCTTTGTTCGTGTGTGCGTGTGTGCATATGTGTGTGCGCGTACGTGTGTGTGTGTGTGTGTGTGTGTGTGTGTGTGTTTTAGGATCATGGCGAGGGGGCTGGGAGATATATATACATGTGTATATATATATATATATATATATATATATATATATATATATATATATATATATATATATATATATATATAGATAGATAGAAAAAGGGAGGTGGTGTGTGTGAAAGAGAGAGAGAGAGAGAGAGAGAGAGAGAGAGAGAGAGAGAGAGAGAAAGACCCAGTCAGGGAAGTTGTAATTGATGAAAACTAGGAAAGGAGAGCAGAAATACTTTGCGTAAAAGGAAAAAAGTTAGGGCTAGGAAGATGTGCCAGTTAGAAAATAGAAAAGAGCAAATAGGTCTATTTCAAGAATGCGTTGGAGAAAAAGAGAGAGAAGAGAGTTCATGGAAGAAGAGAGAAGTTGGGGAGAGAGTAAGGAACGGGAATGGAAGAAAGTCATAGTCAATTTCAACTGATGAAAGTCCTGTCTTAAACCAAAATATATTTTCTAAAATTGAATAATAAAAAATAAAAAAAATAGCACTGGGCTGAAGGGGCTAGGTGCTGGCAACTGTACACTATTATTTATTTATATATTCATTTACTAATTAATCGTTTATTTACTTTTTTATTTATACATTAATAAGTGTATGCTAAGATCGCATATCCTTTCATTGATGATTGAAGGATCATAGAGTGTGGATTAGTACCGTGTAGAACTATTAATGTACCTTCTGCTAAGGATGGTGGTGGTTTGTATATTTGTGTGTGTGGGGGGGGGTTATCCGCAAGGGGAAGCGGGTGGATTGCATTGGAGTGACTGTATATTTGGCGTGTGAGCGTAGATACACGTTTTCTGATCTCTTGGTATACAAGGCAATATGGCGGATTTGTACCAAAGTATGTGAAAGAGAGAGAGAGAGAGAGAGAGAGAGAGAGAGAGAGAGAGAGAGAGAGAGAGAGGTGGGGGAGAAATAATGGGAACAGAAATGGAGAGTGGAAGTAACTGCATTGAGAAAAGACAATGAGATCATCCATTGTCGAACTTGATGGCCAATCGTCGTAGCCGAAAGTACTCTTGTGGTGGACACAGCTCTTGAATGACGTTGAAGAAGGAGGGCGATACTCAGGAGGACGAGGGCAAGTTGCAGATTGAGGAGGGGAGGGAGGTTGCAGATTTAGGAGGGGAGGAGGAAGATTGAGGAGGAGAGGTGGAGGTGTCCACCTTTAAATAAAAAGAGACAGGTGGGAACGGGGACTCCCAGACGTAGACGGATTGACGTAGACGGGAGACGGGTAGACGGGCGGAAAGTGAGTAAGATCGCAGTTTCAGGCTTCAGATTGCGTCACGTACTGAAATGATACATATTTAAAGTCATGCGTGTTTGTGTAGCGAGTTGGGTGGGAGGGTCGGCTGGGTGGGGTTGAGGGGGTGAATATGTTTATGATATGTGGTCTCGTGTGTGTGTGTGTGTATGTGTGTGTGTGTGTGTGTGTGGGTGGGTGGGTGGGTGTGGGTGGATGAGTTTGCCCTGTATTTTGGGGAAATAAATTCTGTGTAGTGTGTCTGTGTGTGGGGGTGTGGGTATGGGTGTGTGTGTGTGGGGTGTTTGTGTGTGTGTAGGTCATTAAATTTGTACTGTATTTTGTGGGTGGGTTAATTATCAAGTGTATGTTTATTTATTGATTTGTTATTTTTGTGTGGGGGTGGGGAGATTCGTTCTACACTTTTTTGAGGAAAAATTCCGTATATTGTATTATCATGTGATTCACCATGGTCTTTGGACCACGTGTTGGACTCGTGATCGACAGCTATTTCTCTTCCGGAAGAGAGTTCAGCGCTCGTATATGACCGATCTATGGGTAATACTGTGACCTTACACACACCCACACCCCCAATTCCCCGCCCACAAGAGATGGAGTAACAACCCGCAGTGCAGCGATATTGAAATTATTTCAGCCCTGGGCGGGATTCGAACCCGGACCTCCGTAGTGTCAGCCTTGGAACTCTACCAACTGCGCCACGAGTGTGTGTGTGTGTGTGTATGTGTGTACGCGCGCGCGCGTGTGTGTGTTTTAATGGATACGAAATATTCCACCCCCGTGCGGCGTGGCGGCATGCACTAGGGCGTCTTGGGGTCGTAATTCTTGGTTGGGGGGAAGAGGGGGGAGGAGGAGGGGAGGGCGAGATGTACGCTGCCGAAATTTCGCTCTCGAGCCTCGCACGCAAACACACACAGATGTACATCTTTGCAAATCGAGTTGTTTCTTGGATATAATTGATACAGATTCCAGAATCACGTGTTGTTGCGTGCCCTCGCGTGATGGGCCCCACTGGGCTGGGCGGACGACGGTGTTCTGTCTGTCTCTTTCTGTCTGTCTGTCTGTCTGTCTGTCTATCTGTCTGCGCAATTTGGAGGGCGTGCGTGGCACTCAGCGCGCATGAAAGTGTCTATGTTCCAGATCGGTGTATTGCAACGTCTTTGCATGCACGCTCCTGTGTGTGTGTGTGTGTGTGTGTGTGTGTGTGTGTGTGTGTGTGTGCGTGTGTGTGTGTGTGTGCAGGCAATGGTGGGATTCGTTCTGTGAAGTATATTTGCCTTGTGTTTGGTAGTGTACCACGTAATATGTATGACAGGAGCCATGCTCGTGGAGCCCCGTCTCTATCTAAATAGATAAAACTTAGCTCATATGTGTGTGTGTGTGTGTGTCTGTGTGTGTGTGTGTGTGAATATATTTATATATATATATATTTCTTCTGTGTTTTTCCACAAAATTTTGTGTGCGGGTGATTCACCATGGTCTTGGATCATGTTCTGGACTCGTGATTGACCGCTATTGCCCTCCTGGATGAGGGCGTGTTTGTGTGTGTGTGCGTGCGTGCGTGTGCTTGTATGCGTGCGTGCGTGTGTTTGCGTGCGTGCGTGCACACACGTTCTCCAGGCCGTGTCTCCATTTGTCGGGTGTGGTGTTGCCAGCGATAGCTTAAGTGGGGACCTTTGTGTGCGCGTTATTTCTTTGCCTGCTTTGCTTGTACAGCAGTTCATTTCGTTTAATTCCATTTCATTTTTCTTCGTCCGCGCTTTTGATCACCTAGATTGCTTTCTTCCGTAAACTTGAGATCGCTCCAGATATCCACAGCATGGTAGGTTCATGGTTCCTGGGGCAGAGGTTGTGGGGTGGGGGATTTCACCTAATCCAAACTCTTCCCCACCGCGTCGCCTTTCGTAAAAAATAATAATAAGTAAATAAAATAAATAAATAAATAAATAAATCCTTCCCACCCCCGAACCTTATCCCGCATGCATTCGTTGGGCTTTAACCAGAATAAAGCCTACATGCTACGTCGCTGTATTGATTAAGAGTAACGGACATCGAGTACTAGTCATCAACTCGTGGCGCAGTTGGTAGAGTTCCTGGCCGCCACTACGGCGGCACGGGTTCGAATTCCGCCCAGAGCTGAAATAATTTCAGTATCGCTGAGCTGCGAGTCGTTACTCCAACTCTCGTGAGCGGGCAGTTGGGTGTGTGTGTTTGCGTGTAAGGTCACAGCATTACCCACAGATCGGTCATATGAGCTCTGAGCTCTATTCCGGGAGGGAAATAGCTGTCGATCACGAGTCCAACACGCGATCCAAGACCATGGTGGAAAAAATACCAGGTGCCGGATACTAGACACAAAATAGTATTGTTGAAGTAGTCTGCAATGAACTTGTGTTTCCTCCTGTCTCGTCGTCTTTGTCGACGCGTCATCCCATCCCCGGGAGCTTTTCCGGGTTTCGTACCTTCAAGAACGAAAACTTATTTTCCATCTTTGACTTCAGCGAATGTCTACGCATAAATTTACTGATTGAAGTATGGCTTTCGAAGAGTTAAGAGCTTGGTACAATTCCTCCGTCATTTATTTTCTGTAATATTAATTTCTTTTTGCCTTTCTGCGTCTGCATTTGATGTGATGCCAACTCCGAAGTTCCCAACCTGCAGTTCGCCCCCTTACATTCTTAACCATTTCGCATTCAAGTAACCGACAACCAGCGAGTATCTGGGTTACCTTTAACCCATTACCACATTTACCTGAATGATCTTAGGACTCGATACCGTCATTTGAATTTTGTGAAATTGTTGTACAACTCTGAATCGTTCTTCAGGTGTACCTCTTACATAACCAAATCACATTACGATGAGCTACTTATCCGATAAACGGCGGCTGATGTTTCATTACCAGCAAACCTTCGATTTATTTTCGAGAACAGCCCCGCAATATTGGACAAGGAAGAAGTCGATGTTAGACCGATAGCCCAATGCAGGACCAGTCTACCCACTGAGGGCACAGTGCATCCTTTGGACCTGAATTTGATCCGGCTTGATAAGATATGTAAAGATAGAGAAGAGTCTCTCTCTCTCTCTGTACGGGGTAGCCAATGAAACCGTATAAACAATGTAAAATACTGTATTAGTTACAATGTGAGAAAGCACTACAAAAGCAATCGTCCGGTCGCTTCGTAAGCAGAATCAAGACGGACTCCGACGCCAAGCGACGCCAACAAGCTCAGACTTGGCGGGAAATCATACACGCTTAACATGAACACACGGTTCTCACAATAATACATTGAATACATAATAATAAATAAACAATATTACAAATATGTACAACACACAAGGAATATTAAATGTCACCATTACATCTCCTCTCTCTCTCTCTCTCTCTCTCTCTCTCTCTCTCTCTCTCTCTCTCTCTCTCTCTCTCTCTCTCTCTCTCTCTCTCTCTCTCCAAAGCTGAAACTATTTCATTCAGCCGCGTGGTGTTGAATCAACAAAGTGATGATCCTACATTTGAGGAGGAACATTTACTCATAAACCCAACAGAATCGAGTGGCGCTTTGAAATGGTTTTGTGCCATTGACAATGTGAAGTGGGGAGACTGGGTTTTGGAAAGGTGAGGGTGTATATAGGAGGGGGCAGGAGGAGCTGGTGAGGGAGCGTCATAGGGGTTGTAAACTAGAAATGGTGGTTGTTGGAAATGTTGTGAATCCTGGGATTGGGGTTGTAAAGTGGAGAGATTGGTTGTTGGAAAGGTTGGCAGGTCTGGGTAGAGGGGCCAGATGGGGAGGAGGAGGAGGAGGAGGTGGTGGTGGTTGGGGGGTGGGGTGGGGTTAGGTTTGGCATGAGAGGGTGTGTCGAGATACAGACCAAATTCCTTCCCAGCAATTAATTCCCTCTAATAGCTGACGTCACTGGAATGGGAATGAAACGCGGATTCCAGGCGGACTCATTGGGAATCGGCAATCCAGCCTTCCAACAACAAACAGGACGAAGGCCGAGGCTGAAGAGAGACGGAGGGAGGGTAGGGGCCTGTGGGGTGGGATGGGATGATGAAAGGTATTATATTATATTATATTATATTATATTATATTGTATTTAGTCGCCTATAATTCGCCAGCGCTTCTATCGTAGGATCCCGAGGGGTCACGGCCAGCTTCAGAGAGGGTCCGCAAGTCGGAAACTAGTAGCAGTTAATGGATGCTAGACGATTTACTTCATTGATAAAATGATCAACAGGGGCTAGGAAATAGCATATGATAAGAGAGGATGGGTGAGCAGGGTGATAGTTGTACTTGGTAGTGTTGTGGTAGTGTGTCGTGGACACGAGCATTGTCGAGTGGTGCAAGTGATGGTGAAAATGGGATGGTGTGTCTAGAAATAAAGACAGAAGACGTTGTTTTGTTAGTGGCATGTGATATGATATATTCTTTTGTTTTCAAAAACAAAGTAGAAAGCTCTGGCCCAAAATACATAGGTAAATGAAAGTATGTTATGTGATGAAAATAAAGATAAAGCTGAAATATTATGAACTAAAGAAAAGAGAAAAAAAAATAGTAACAAAATAGATAAAGAATCCCTGTTCTATATTCTGCGTAAATTGCCAGAAATTTGAAACCCGTCGCCAACGAAGATGAATAAAATCGCCCGGCGACAGACAGGGCCAAATGAAGAGTGCCACACGGCACGGAAGGAGCAAAGTGTGGCTTACCACTGACATTTAACAGTTATAACATTGTTCGAGTTTATTGATGGATTGATTGATGTTCATCAGCCATTATTTAGACTTTGGTGTGGTGTCGCTGTGGACACTCCCCAAGTTTTTCGTGTACTTCCGTGAATTCACGAATTGGGTGTTCTCTCTCTCTCTCTCTCTCTCTCTGTGTGTGTGTGTGTGTGTGTGTCTCTTTCTCTCTCTTTCTTTCCTTCTTCTTTGTTTTCTTTGTCTTCCTCCTCTTCGTCTCCTTTGTCTTTTTCTACTTCTACAACAACTACTACTACTGCTACTGCTACTACTAATACTTTTATAAGCGAATGTCTGAAAAGAGTGCTCTTTTGGAAGCCCTCGATGACAATTGCTAAGTTGGGAGAATGGAACAAAGAATGATGGGACGACTGTTGGGTGAGAACTGCAACTTCGATGTTGAGGGGGCGCGATTTCGTCTGTGCCCTTCGCGTTCTCGGCGCCCCTCCTTCCTGGAGCCATCCCGCCGAGGTCGCGTGGCACCCGGCAGAAATCGCTTGGCATCCGCCATCATGCACATAACCCCGGTTTGTGGCACCCCTTAGTAACTGCAGTCAACCCCCGGGGTGGGAAGGACCGGGTTAGTAAGGGGGAGGGTTAAAGGGGTGGGTGGGTATGAAGGCACTTTGTGTGAGCGCATGTGGGGGATGAAGATAGAAGATGTGTTTATGTGAGTGAGACATGTTTGTTATTGCCCCACTGAGGCCCTGTTTAGAATAGTCTGGTGAACATTATTCATGCCTCTCTCTCTCTCTCTCTCTCTCTCTCTCTCTCTCTCTCTCTCTCTCTCTCTCTCTCTCCTTTTTCCTCATCTTCCTCTCCCCTCCGCTCTTTCTCCCACTCTTTAACATCTCTCTCTCTCTCTCGTTCTCTCTTTCTCTCTCTCCTTTTTCCTCTTCTTTCTCTCCCCTCCGCTCTTTCTCCCACTCCTTAATCTCTCTCTCTCTCTCACTCTCTCTCACTCTCACACACATTCTCTCTCTCTTTTTTTTTCTTCTTCCTCTCCCCACCGCTTCTCCTCCCACTTCTTAAGAAACTCCCACCCCCTAATCCCCCTAACTTGAGTCATGAGCAGTCTTGGTGTTGAACCGATTTGAACCACAGAAACTGCTTTCACCAATCGAATAGGACGTCTACTTGTGACTATATGACCCCCGCCCCCCCTTTTTTCTGTTTTTTCTACTACTTCATCCTCTACTTCTACTTTTACTTCATCATCATCATCTTCTACTTCTTCCTCTTCTACTTTTTCTTCTAATTCTTCTTCTTTTTTTCTCTTTACTTCTACTTTTTCTTCTAATTCTAATTCTTCTTTTTTCCTCTTCATCTTCATCTACTGTACTTCTTCCTCTTCTACTTCTACTTCTACTTCATCATCTTCCGTTCTTCTTCACCTAAATAAGAAATGGTCCTCAAATAGAAAATGAAATGTGTGTGTGTGTGTGTGTGTGTGTGTGTGTGTGTGTGTTACACTAAACACTCGGGGACTATAACAAACGTTGTATTTGCTAAACTGAAGAAAAGAATCGTTTCCAAACTTGAGGCCACAACTGTACGTGTAAAATTGGAGCAAAGTTTCCTTTGGTCAGGGCCTGAGGATTCTGAACTTTTCTAGCTCAAAGGTATCGCCCCCATCCCTTCGGTAGATTAAAATCACCTGGCGGCAACCAGAATGAAATAGAACTCAATAGATATGAAAGTTTGCTGGGTGGAGAGGGATTTATTGGGTGAATAAAATCGCTTGGCGGCAGACAGGATAAATATTGTCGGGAGTGAAAGAATTCAGTTGCCACGTCACTCCTGCAACCTTCTCCCAGTTTGGGAGTCCTTCTTTGCCGTCATGCGGGGATCATAGTGAATACATGGGTAAACTTTTGTTACGAAAGGGGTTAGTCAAGACGAGTTTAACTTCTTCATCGTTGACCGTCTCCTCCCTACCTTCTCCCCCTCCACCCATAACTCTTAACCGTGCTTGAGACTTCTGTCAGTACAATGTCGCCAAGTGATTTTATTATCTCCGGATCCTCACTGAATGGATCCACACTCCGAGCACGTTTCCATCGGGATCCACATGTTCAAGCCACGTCGCTCCTGCAAACTTCTCTGACCCTTTAGGTTCATAACATCCTCTTCCACGAGTCGCACGGTGGCTGTGCCAGTGTCTGCCACATTACTCCTGCAAACTTCTCTGGCACCCTTTTTTAGCTAAATCGATACATCATGTGGCTGTATTGAAGGGGTTTGGACGACGAATCCAATTCAATCCAGTGACGCCACTCGCACGTTTTATTCTGGCTACCGAGCACCAGGCGATTTTATTCAGCTCGTGGGTGAGGTCAGATGAGGTTACGAAACTAATATGTTATCCCTAGAATGGACTCTCCCTCCCTCCCTCCCTCCCTCCCGATCTAAGATGAATCAAATCGTCTGTAGACGGCCTGACGAAGGCCTTGGCAACGTCGCGTCGTGGGGGAGTGTAAAGGGTGAAGTGGAGAATGGGGAGTAGTGAAGGGGAATTGGGGAGTGGTGGAAGTGGGGAGTGTGGGAGAGGTGGAAGTGGGTACGAGGTAGGGGATAGGGAGGAGTGTGGGAGAGTGGAAGTGGGTATTGTGGAAGAAGTGGGGAATGGGGGAGGTGAGAGGTTGGGAGAAGGGAGGGGAATTGGGGGTAGGGGGTGGGGGACAGCACCTGATGAGCGCACCCTGGGAGGAGGAGGAGGAGGAAGAGGAGGAGCAACATTTAACTGCGGTTAACAAGACAACGGGAGCGAGTTGGCTAATTGTGCCCACTTGTTCTTCTTCTTCATTGTTCTTGTTGTTCTGTACTAGTTGTTCTTGTTAATGGCAACGGTTAATTAATAGGATTAATGACCCTGGTGACTTTGTGTCAAAGCAGGGAGCCGGGGGGGGGCTGAGGGGGGGTTAACGGAGGGGGGTGGTGGTTAGCTGAAACAGGAAGTAGGAACAGTGAAATAGGGTTAACTCCAATGATGTGATAGTCCAAGATAATTAGCTGTAATGGCTTGTGAATGCTCGTGGTGTGTGTGTTTGTGTGTGTGTGTGCGCGCGCGCGTGTGTGTGTTTTGAGTGTCTTGTGCATGCAGTTTGTGTATATGCGGTTGCTTTTGTTCGCCGCTACATTGGCTTCGGGCTTGCAGTATGTGTGTGTGTGTGTGTGTGTGTGTGTGTGTGTGTGTGTGTTTGTGTACGCGCGCGCGCGTCTTTGGCGAAGGTCGTGCCGACAGTCGAGTTCGCCAAAGGCAATACAATGGTACCGATCAAGTTTAATTAGATTTATCGTTGGTCTAAACGTTTGTGTGCGGATACCCGAAAATGACCCACAGTTCGGCAGAACCTCGTAGGATAATTTCTTTTATATAACGAAGGTGCACAACATTTCCATTTCCATAGTTCTCATGGTAATATGGGTCAGGTACCAATGTCCGGATTAGTATGTCTTGTGTGTAGGTATGTACGTGTGTGTGTGTGTGTGTGTGTGTGTGTGTGTGTGTGTACATACGCGGGGGCGCACATGTTCGAAAAGCAGTTCAACAATTCATGCCAGGAGTTCCCATGGAGATGAATAAAATCATTCGTCGTCGCCTGGCGTAATATCGAACGTGAGGACACAACGTGGTAACCGAAGAAGAATGAAACCACTAAAGTGTCACACTCTGCGCATGCGCGGACGGTCTCTTCGGTCACGGGGACGCGCACCAAGTAAATTTGGATTATGATTTGTGAAAAATATATTTATGATGTTGGAATGCCCACCATCGCCCGTTGACGACGCGTTCGGAATGTGTGTGTGTGTGTGCTCGAGAATCGAATGCCTTTGTTGATTGCAGGTTCCACTGAGGGATTACCCGTGTGGTGCTTTTGGTATATTCCAGGTGGGTTGCGGTGGTAAATCGTGGGGTGCCATCCTGAGTCCACTGCTAAATATATATTTATATGTATATATATATATATATATATATATGTATATATATATATATGAGAGAGAATGTGGGTGGGGAAGGGCAAACGAAGATATGTTAGGAATAGAGTTTATTGCCCTAACGTTGCGACCAACTTGGTCTTCTTCAGAGGACTACAGCATTACAAACGGATCACAATTCTTATAGTCGTAGTGAGAGGGAACCCGCCAAGGTATGAGCGTCATGTTTTCCCTTTGGCTAACGATTTAATTATTAGGACACTTGCTGCTTTCGAGAGGCATTTAAATCCGTCTCTGTCGTTGTTGTTCTTGTTGGCGGCGATATGTGCAGGATATATATATATATATATATATATATATATATATATATATATATATATATATATATGATATAGCTCCTGGATTACTCAGTCCACATGTTTTTTTGTCTATTTCTGTACGTATACATGCATGAACAATTGTATGTTTTTGTATGGTCATGGATCACTTTCTAAGCTCGTGATCGACAGCTATACCGACTCGATTGAGAGATTAGGTGTCGTATATAGACCGATCTCTGAATAGTGGCCATATCACACACGCACACACACACACACACACACACACACACACACACACACACACACACGCTCGTTCGCAACGGCTAACTCAGCGGTCCGAGTTCGAATCCCGCCCAGGGCTGAAATAATTTCAGTATCGCTGCGCTGTGAGCCGTTACTCCAGCTCTCGTGGGCGGGGAGTCGTGTGTGTGTGTTTGTGTGTGTCAGATCACAGCATTACCCATAGATCGGTTATACATGAACTCTGAGCTCTTTACTGGGAGGGTAGTAGCTGTCAATCACGAGCCCAACACGTGATCCAAGACCATGGTGAATTACACACACACACACACACACACACACACACACACACACACACACACACACACACACACACCGTATTCTTGCTTAGGGATGGTCATGAACGGCTTGCAGTGTTAGTGAAGCTTTCAATCCTCACGTGGTACTGGATCTTGGGTTCGCGTCGACGTGAGCACTCGACTGTAACCACTACACCAGCAAGCCAGCGTGTATGTGTGTACGTATGTATTTACACATACACAACAGTCCACAGTGAGACTCCTAGAGATAACAGACTCTCACGTATGACTTTTATTTATTTATTTTATTTTATTTTTTTCTTTTCTTTCTTTTTCCCTCCCCAAGTGCGGCCACTCGGAGGGAGTCTGAGGGATCGGGGATTCCACACTGGAGCCGATGGATGGCGAGTCGCGAAAGGGCCCATCAACGAGGCCAATCGATTTCGAGTACTTGGAGAGGTTTGGAATCGAGCCCAGGCTCTGTGTAGGGGGAACACACGGGAAGTAAACGTTCGGGCAGTTGGTCCCGGGGTCCTGCTGTACGAGGCGAACGTTTCTTATGTTTTGAGGTTTGGCTTCGTGAGCGCGTGAGTCGCGGGACGGCGAGGTGGTGTGGGCGTGTTGGACGCGGGCGCGACGATGATGAAGGATGCCTCACGCGAGGGAGGGCGTTGTCGTAACACGTTTCCGAGAGTCGCCGTTCCAGGTGGGCATTCGTAATCGAGTTTCGATACGTGCGTAAATGGGAGTATAGCCATATTTTTTTTTTGTCTATTGTATTCTATTTCATCTATTTTGTTTATTTGTTTCATTCGTTAATTTATAATTTGTTTTGTTTATTAACTTTATTTTGTTTATATTCCATTTGTTTTATTCGTTTATTTTTTTCATTTATTTATTAGTTTGGTTTGTACTCCTCGTCCTTTTTGTGTGTGTGTGTGTGTGTGTGTGTGTGTGTGTGTCCTTGAAGATCAGTCATATAATTCCAATCGCCATGGATACCAGTTGTATTAGGTCAGTTTTGGTGACCAGTACCCATCTTAGAAATAATGAATGTAATGAATCTAATTAATAGAATGAGTTGTTAACTCTTGAAAAGAAATTGGAATTATTATTATTATTTTATTATATTTATATATATATATATATATATAAATATATATATTTTTTTTTTTAGAATACTTTTCGAAACTGATGCCAGTGCGATTGTTTTTAGTCTTGTACACCTAAAGTACACCGAAAAGAAAATGATAAAATCATTTGATAAAACCGACAAACCCCCACTAAGAATATATCATTTATGTCTGGATTAATGTTCCGATTTCAGTATATATAATTATGTTGTATTTTATTTACTTTATTCAAGTCGTATTTATTTGTTTGTTGAATTTTATTTCTCATTCATATAGGTATTAATTTATATCTTAATTTCAACGACCATCCCCTTTAGGATGTGCAATCAAGAGTTTGTGAGCGTTCAACCGCATCACGTCTTCTCTCGCGACAAAAATTAATTTCTCTCTCTCTCTCTTTCTCCTCCGTTTTCTCTCGCGAGGGAATTGATTGCTTGCCACGAGGAGGAGGAGGAGGAGGAGGCAGTGGTATCCTTGGCGGGCGAAGCGCACTGGAACGACGGAGTGATATGAAAAGCGATCAATAAAGGCCAAGGTGGCGCGGGGAACGGCGCCCCCCCTCCCCCTCCCCTCCCCTCCCACGTCAAAGGGTGTTGGTGGGGGTGGGGGGCAGCAAGAAGGCATCGCGTGGGAAGAAAACGCATTGAGGTTTTACTCGGAGCGGGGAGGGAAGGGGAGGGGGGAGGGGGCCGGAGAAGAAGGGAAAAGTCGAACCAAAGGAAACGTTGGTGGTTGGGGGGGGGAGGGGAAGAGGCGGCCGTGAAGGAGGAGAGTCAATGCTGACATGGAGTAGAACAGGATGTGATTTCAGGGCAGGGTAGAAGTTAGTGGTGAAGGGTGGGGAGAGTGAGTGTTGGAGAAGAGGGAGGAGGAGAAGGAGGAGTGGGTGTTTGTGGAGGCGAAGGAGGACGGGAATTAGTGAATATCCGGGTGGAATGATGGAGAAAGATTGTAATGAAGGAGTTGGAACTAAGTGTGGGAGTGGAGGCGAGAGACGGTGACTGCAGTCGGGGCGGAGGCGGAGTCGGAGGAGGGGGAGTAATAGCACAAGTCGAGGAGTACTCCGGGAGAAGGTCGATAGATGTCGATAACGGAGGAGAGCAGCAAGTTGCGGAGGGGCTACCAAACAAGGTGGTGGTGAAGGAGAAAGAGAGAGAGAGAGAGAGAGAGAGAGAGAATGTGGTGGAGAAAAGAGGGAGACGTGATAAATTAACGAATTATTTGATACTGTTGTTATTGTTTTTGTTCGTATTATTTTTAATTTATTGATGTATTTCTTTTTTTTATTCTAATATTTTATGCAGTAATACCTGGGATGTATATAGACCGTCTGAGAGGTGAGGTCATAGAGGGTGGGAAAGGAGAGATTTACTCGTAAAGAGGAATAAGCAGAAGTTAGAAGACGTCAGTTCTCTGCCTTGAGTAAGGTGAGTCTTCGGCCAAAAATAAATAATGATAATGCTGCGTGACTCAGGTCCCTAGGGGTGTTCCTAAGAGTTCCTAAGATAGTGCATAAAACTCGTGTGCAGTCAGGTTCCCTTACGTGTAAGGAACTGTTTGGTGTTCAGTCTAGGTATCCCCGGTAATTTAAAATAAAACAAAATCAAATCAAATCAGCCATCCTGAATCCACTGCTGAACGAAGGTCTCCTTCATAGCCTTCCGTGATTCACACGACCGCGCCAACATTTGCCACGTCACTCCTGCAAACTTCTCAATCTCGTCTCTCCACCTTCTGTCTGATCTCCCTCTTCCACGCTTCCTCTCTCGCGGCGTCCACTCAGTAACACACTTGCTCCATCGCTCATCAGTCGTTCGCACCAACTTACCTGCCCAATTCCACTTCCTCTCTTTTACCGGCAATTTAACAAAGTAATGATGATGAAAATAAACCAGTAAATAGGAATGAAGTAAATTAAATCAAAACAGAACCGTAGAAAACTTTCGCGTCGTAAATCGTCACGCATCAACAACGACGGAGCCTCTTGTTGTACGTTCCCGACCACCTGCCAATTTAACCCCAACCCCCCTCGACTTCTCTTCTTAGTACCAATGACACGCTGGCAAAACGCGAGAGAGATTTATTTCCCAGCTCTACGTGTTACGGTGTTGTCACTTTTTTCTTTTTGTTTTTTATGCTGTACGTGTCTTATCTTATCTTTCTCTTCCTCGTCTTCATGAACAGCGCCACCCTCACTTCCCCCTCTTCCTTCCTTCCTTCCAACTTCTTTTATTCTTTCCTTCACTGTTATCCATCCATCCAACTCGTACGCTATCTTTCTTCCCTTTCACTGGGAGACTTTGGTGGTGGGAGATGCAGGATCGAAAATTCCAGAAACCTCTTGCACTGACATCCACTCTGGCGTCATTCGATATGTTCGTTGTCGGATGGCTAAAATTCTCCCTCGCCCCTCCTCCCCAGGGGGAAACAGCTGTGTTGGGTCAGTTAGCGCACCTCGGCATACCTCTCGAGGCATTCGTGACCTAGGCAGAGGCATATTTTTAACCCGTGGCGTAGTTGGCATTGAACGGTGTTCGACATGTACAGTGGCCACTGATGGCACAATCGGAAGCGTACGGGCCTCGCATTCGCCTAGTTGTAGGTTGGAATCCCGCACTCCGATTCCCAGCGTATATTGCCCCAAGTGTCTAAGCGCATAATAGAGCAAAGGTGACGGCTTCGGCCGCAGCTACTTGGTGCCTCCTGGCGTACGCTCCTTACCTTTTTCACCACCCGTACCTCAAAAGAATGACATCTGTCAATTCTTTATAGGTTGAACTGTCGTCATTCGTCCTAGTGGGTAGTGCGGCCAGACATTTGGATGCCCATTCCCGACTCAATGTACCTTGGATTACTTGTCTTCTGTTAGTATCCAGGAACTGTTCCATAAGAATCTGCAGATCATTCTTCTGCTTGACCTTCCTGTTCATAGTGCTCGTACTTACAATAGCTTTGATCCCTTAGGTATTATCTTCACCGTGCTGTATCATGTAACACGACGTAGATCGTCAGTGATGATATGGAAGCTCAGGGAGATGCGGTGGCAAGGTTCTTTATAGAGATCGAAAGGTCGAAGTGACCTCCTCCCTCTCTCCCTTCCTCCCTCCCTCGCAACCTCGGTGGTCGTATCATTAGTTTCCGTTCCAACTCATTCTGGATCCGTCCGTATGTGAAGGCCGGAATTAGCTCTTCCTTGATGGTCCTCTCGAGAGGCTCCTGGAACGGGGTAATCCGTGTCGCTGTTCTTTGAATGGAATGACGTTTGTGTCAGACCCCATGCGTGGACGCATCCCGACTGTGGTTCTGTCTTTGCAGAACTGTAGCATCATCTCTTTTGTCCGGCTTCACCTTTACCTCAGTCGCCCAGAACATCTTCGGGCTTCATTATGAAGACTTGACCTCTTCGTATTTGGAAAGACACCCCCATCCCCAAGTTTCGTACCAGGGGTGGGGAACCCTTGGCACGCGTGCAAACCTGGCACACTAACGACTTTTTTCCAGCACTCGAAACCCAGAGCTCACTTAAGAAAATAAGTAAATAATAATAGTGATAAATCTCCAACTATTTTTGCATGACCCATTGGTAACCGTATGCCGCGCTGGGGGGGAGGGTCGGATTGGGGCCCTAATAGGAGGTGAAGGGAGGGGTCCATATTTGTATATAGGCCTATGATCATTTTACTCCGTTGGCACGCGAGAAAATTTTGTGTCAAATATATGGTTGATTTTGGTACCCACACTTCATAAGGTTGCCCACCCCTGGTGTGCCCTTACCGCTAAGTCACACCATTTCCGTACATCGGTTTGTTGTACAGCCCCCCCCCCCCTTTGCCCCAGTGAAGTCGTCTGGATAAGCTGCCGCGTTGACAAAAGAGCCTTCTTGTTGTTCCCTTTCTTGTACTTGCTTAAGTCACCGGGCATATAGTACCATGCTGCTGCTGGCGTTACTACAACTATTATTACTATTTTTTTTATTAAGAAAACTACTAATACAAGTTTTAGTACTACTGTCCCTCTTCCTCTTCTTCCTCCCATCATCCTCTCCTCTGTCTCCCATCTTTCCCCCACCTTCCTGCCATCTTCCTCCCCTTATTCCCCCTCTTTCTCCACCTCTTTATCCTCCTCACCCCCCTCTTCTTCCCCTCTTTCTCCACCTCTATATCCTTCTCATCCTCTCTTCTTCCCCTGTCCTTCCCATTTCCTATGCCCATAGCTTCCCATGTCTGTAGAAAGGTCATCACCATTTTAACGGAAGGATCGTCTTCCTCCTCCTCCTCCTTTCCCTCCTCCTTGTTCTCCCCTTCCTCGTCCTTTTCCCTCCTCATCCTCCCCCTTGTCGCCGTCGTCGTCCTCCTCCTTCTCCTCCTCCTCCTCCTCCTCTTCTTCCTCCTCCTTGTTCTTCCCCTCCTCGTCCTTTCCTTCCTCATCCTCCCCCTTGTCGCCGTCGTCGTCCTCCTCCTCCTCCTCCTCTACCTGCTCCTCCTCTTCCTCCTCCTCCTTTCCTCCCCTTCCTCATGCTCCCCCTCGTCGTCCTCCTGCTCCTCCTCCTCTTCACTTCGACAGCCACTTCCACCTCTTCACCCTCCACCTACTCCTCTTCACACTCGTTCGCTTTCTCTTTGCCTTCGTCATCGTCGTCGTCTCCTCTTCCTCACTCCTTGTCATTCTCTTCCTTTTCCTCCTCATCTTCTTCCCTCTCCTTTTCCTTCTTTTTTCCTTTTTTACCCCTTATTCCTCTTCTTTCTCCTCCTCTTCCTCCTTCCTTATCTCCCTCTTCTCTCCCTCTTCCTACTCTCCTTCCTCTCCCTTTTCTATATCCTATTTCTCTTACTCCTCTCCTTTTTCTATCACCCTCTTCCTCTTCCTCCCCCTCTTCCTCTTCCTCCCGCTCTTCCTTCTTTTCCCCCATGTCTTCTTTGGTCTTCATCTTATCTCCATCCCCTCTCGCTCGCTTTCTCCCCCCCTCCCCCTCCTGTTCCCACATTTCTTCTCGTTGTCTTCTTCTCCCGCTCCACCACCCCATTTTCTTCGCTTTCCTCCTCCTGTTCATCCCCTTTCTGCCTCCACCATTTCCCCTCTCTTTTTTTTTTATTTTTTTTTATCTTTATCTATTTTTTTTATTTTTACTCCCTTTCCTCCTCCTGCCCTTGCTCCTCCTCCCGTTCCTCCTTCCTCCTCCTCCTCCTCCTCCCTCCTCAACCTCCTCTTCCACATCCTCATTCTTCTTCCTCCTCTCCATCTTCTCCGTTTCCCTCCCTAACCCTCCTTCCACTTCCCTCCATCCTCCCACTCCTCCCCCATTTCCTCCTCATGATCCTCCCTTTCTCCCGCCTCTTCTCTTACAGTAAGAAAACAATGGAAAATCAAGCTGGCTGAAGCCCTTTCGTTCCATAACGAGGTAGGATCCTCTCCTTCTCTCCCTCCTCTCTCCCTCCCTCCCTCTCTTACCCTCCGTCTCTTGCGTGCCCAGCCATCCTTCCCGCCTTCCTTCTTTCTTTCCTTCCTTTCTTTTTTCCTTCATTTCCTCCTTCCTTGCTTCCCTCCATTCTTCCTTTCTCTCCCATCCTTTCGTCCTTCCCCAGTCTTCCCCTCCTCTTTGTTACTCTTCGCCTCCCTTCACCCTCCTCCCCTCCCCTCTCTTTCTCTCCCTTTCTCCTCCACTCTTTTCTTCCCTCTTTTCTTCTTTTCTGTCCTTCTTTTTCTCCCTCCTCCCCACTTTTCTTCCCTCTTTCCTTCCCCACCTTTATTCTTGTCCTTGTTCTTTGCGCTCTTCCTTGCCTCATCTTTTCTTCCTCTCCATTTTTCTCTTACTTTCTTCTCCTCCTTCCTCTTCTCCGCTTTTCGCCATTTTTCCTTTCTCCTTTCTTCCTCTCCTCCTCCTCCTTCATTCCTCTTCTGATTGTTTTTTCGTCATCTTTCCTTTTCTCCCCTTCCCTCTTTCTTACTCCTCTCCTCTGTTCTTCTCCTCCTTGTCCTCTTCTCCTCCTTGTCCTCTTTCTACCTTTTCCCCTCCTTCCCTCCCCCCTAATTAGGGGGTAGCTCGCGCCGTCCCTCATCATCGTCTCGTTCGTCTTCATCTGGACTTTTGGTCTTGGCTCGGCTCGGCTCGGCTCGGCCTCCGTTTAGTACCTCTTCTTTCCTTCCTTCTTCCTTCTTCCTTCTTCTCTCTTCGTTCTTCCTTACGAGGGGAAAGGCCACACGCGCAGGTATCCCCTCCCTTTCTCCTCTCTTTTCTCTTCCTCTCTCATCCCTCTCCCCGCTTTCTCTCCCCTTCCTCTCCCCTCGTCCTTCCCTCTTTCTCTCTAATCCCTCTCCCCTCTTTCTCTCCCCTTTCCTCTCCCCACGTCCTGCCCTCTCCCTTCCCTCTTCCCTCTACCTTCCCCCATTACCCTCTCCCTTCCCTCTTCCCTCTACCTTCTTCCATTACCCTCTCCCGTTCCCTTCTCTCTCCCTTCCCTCTCACTTTCTCTTTTCTTCCATCTCCACTTTCCTTCCCCCTCTCTCCTCCCCCTCTCTCCCCTCCTCCTTTCACCCTCCCCTCTCTCCACTCTCTCATCCCTTCCCCCTCTCTGTACTTCCTCTCTCTCTCCAGCGCCCCGTTTTCTTTGTGAACTTCTTCTACCGCCGTTATTCCCTGCTGCTTTTATTCCTCCTCCTCCTCCTCCTCCTCCTCCTCCTCCTCCTCGAGCCCCTTTCAATTTTCTCTGTTGCATTCTCAAGTGTAAAGTTTTTCTTTCCTCTTTCTTTCTCACCTCTCCTCTTTTTCTTTTCTTCTTCTTCTTCTCTACCTCCTCTCTCTCCTCCCCTCGTCTTTCCTCTCCCTTTCCTTTTTTCCCCCTTTCCTCCTCTCTTTCTTTCCCCCCCCTCCTTTCCTCTTCTCTTTCTTTTCCATCCCTGTCTTGGTTTCCATTCACTCCCTGCCTTTCCCCCCACTCACTCTTCCTCTCCTCCCGAATCTTACAGATCCTCCTTCATCTTTCTTCTTCTTCCCCCGTTTTAGGTTCTTTTCTTTTTCTCTTTCCCTTCCCTCGCAATTCTCCACTTTACAATTCCCATCCTAACATTATTGTTAATAGTAGTAGTAGTGGTAGTAGTAGTAGTAGTCGACCACAGTCATTGGCGGGAGAGGGGCCAATGAACTGTGTCTGTGGAAGACAGACCCTGCTGCTTCCACCACACAGTTCCACTAGGATGGAGGTCGTATTTTATTAAAAAAAGTAGTAGTAGTAGTAGTAGCAGTGGTGTAGTGGTAGTGTTGTTGTCAAGCTTTCTTCACATCAAATCCTCCCCATTCCTCCCATAAACGTTTTGCTCCCCTTCTGCCCCCTAATTTTTTCCACATTTTTTTTCCTCGTTTCATTTTCTTTTTTTATCTTCTCTCTATTCCTCTTCCCCCCCTCTCTCTCTCTCTCGCTCTCTCGCTCTCTCTCTCGTGCCTCTTTTCCACCCCATCTCCATACTTTCAATCTCCATCTTTATCATCTCCTCGCCTTCCCCCCTTCAAACCCCTCCGCTCATTTCGTTTCTTCCTCTCCCCCCTCCTCTCTTCCCCTCTCCTCTCTTCCCCTCTCCTCTCTTCCCCGTCCGGGTCTCCTTCTGAAGCTCTCCTGGCATTTGACATCATCGGGCCGCCTTACGCTCTCTCTCTCTCTCTCTCTCTCTCTCTCTCTCTCTCACACACACACACACACACACACACACACACACACACACACACACACACACACACATGTAAACAAGATATTTGGAGAGACTTACAATTTGTTAAGATCTATGAAAGTGGCCTTCGACTACATGGATGAAGAGATGGTTAAGAAACTAATTGTTGCATTAATAAGACCGAAACTAGAATATGCTGCATCGTTGTGGGCACCTAGCACAAAGAAAAACATAAAAAAATTAGTAAGAATCCAGAGAGCGGCGAGCAAGATGGCACCTACACTATCAAATTTAACATATAAACAAAGATTGGAGAAATTACAACTGATAGCACTAGAACAGAGAAAGGAGAGAGGCGATTTGTTGACCATATTTAGAATTATGAAAGGAATGGAAGTTCTTGATAGGGATGATCTATTAAAATGGGACAAAAGAGAAACAAGAGGACACGCAAAGAAACCAAAGAAAGAGACCTGAAAAAGAACAGCTTCCCACACAGAGTGATTGACGTCTGGAACAAATTGAACAGTGAAACAGTTAATGCCAGAAATATGCACGAATTCAAAAGCAAACTAGATGTAGAGAGATACAATAACGGGTCACAACGAGCATAGCTCCAGGCCCGTAAAATACAACTAGGTAAACACACACACACACACACACACACACACACACACACACACACACACACACACACACACACACACACACACACACACACACACACACACACACACACACACACCTAGTCTCCGCCTCCGCATTCTTCATCGTTACCGCCTCCTTCATCGCCTCCTTGCACTGCCTCTTATCCTGCCTCCTCCTCCTCCCCTCCTCCTCCTCTTCCTCCTCTTCCTCCTGTTTCGTCCCCGCTTCCGCCTTTCACCCCCCCACTTCTGTCTCATCACTCCTCCTTCAGAGGATTCACACATCGGCAACGCGGCAGCGTCTCCGCCATGCATGTATGCATGCATACATGCATGATTCGCCATGGCAGACGGCAGAAAAACGTTTCCTCATCAGAGGGTTGGTCTGGATTGTAGTTCTCTCGTGTGGTAGAATGAAATCGCCTGGCGGCAGCATGGTAATGTTTTGGAACCGTCCGCAACCACGAGATTGAAGGAGCGGTTATGGTATTGTCTACATTTTTGTCGACGAGATTGTCGTTCCGTCAGGAAGAGAGACAAAATTATGTTAAAGAAAAATAACAAATATCTAAACAAATAAGAATATCAGTTGAAATAAATTATGATGAAATATGAAAGTAGGTTTGGTACACAAAGTCATGTTGGCCGACATGACGTCACGTCACGTGACCGTTAGGCCGTCTGTGATTTCGAATCTGGATAAAGAGGCGTGGGACGTCAGTCGTCCTCCCCCGCATCTCTGTGCCTGGGCAGACCCTGCATGAATATATTTGCATGTTTATTACGGGTGTGAGTGCATGGGAGCGACGAGAGAAAGAGAGAAAAAGAGATAATGTGCATGCATAATGTACCTGAGCTTGCACGCCTTGTAATGCTGTGTTGGTTGGTTGTTTGCACCTTTCAATTCGGTGACGGGGAACATAAATCTTGTTCCTCTTTTTTGGTGACTATTTAATTCAGTTTGGGGATGAGTGAAATTGTTCGTTAGTAGCCAGAATAAAGGTTTTTAAGGGCGTTTCTGTGTTGAAGAGGGTAGAGAGAGAGGCAGGCAGGAGGAGGAGGAGGAGGAGGAGGAGGAGGAGGAGAAAAATGCACTTGTAAAGCGAGCGAAGAAAAGAGGAAGTTTAGGTAAATATCTGATGAAAGGATGCTATTTTCTTCGAAGGTCTTTCAACGCGAGGACGCTCTTCATACATTTTCTTTTGGCTTGCAAGAGACAACGTTGCGCTGTCGAGGGAACGGCCTTACTGTTGAAGCAGACTTTGACCTTCCGGGACCCCTTCCCCGTCCCCGCCTTCTCAGTCGCGTAAGATCACCAACTGCCATAGTCACGTGACCCTGATGGGGGTGGAGGAGAAGTGGGAGCCAGTTGGAGGGTGAGGGAGAGCGGAAGAGGAGGGGGTGTGGGTAGGATGGAAGGGGGAGGACAGGAGACTATTGAGAGGGACTCTCTCTCTCCCTCCCTCTCTCTCTCTCTCTCTCTCTCTCTCTCTCTCTCTCTCTCTCTCTCTCTCTCTCTCTCTCTCTCTCTCTCTCTCTCTCTCTCTCCATTGAAGTTGAAGTGTACGTCTCAGGCAGGACGGAGAGGTGGTGGGGACAAATCGAAGATCTAGTGGCTGACGGGAAAGCCAAAAGATTAAAAGATAAATAAATAAAAGATAAATGGAGTTGATGGAATGTTGGTTAAGTGCTGATGGTGGTGGGAAGGAGGGAGGAGGAGGAGGAGGAGGAAGACGACGAATAATCGGGAGGAGGAGGAGGAAGGAAAAGGAGTGGAAGGGCACGGGGAAATGCAGGTGTGTGTGTGTGTGTGCGCCCGTGTGTGTGTCTGTCTGGCGGAGAGGAAGAGAGCTCGAGAGGTCTAGACTTGTCTCGAGGATTCTGCTCTCTTTAGGCTGCTAAGGCTTTCTCCTCCCCTTCTTCTCTTCCTCCTCTTCCTCCTCCTCCTCGTACTGCATCTGGCGTTGGTTTCTGACCGATACAGCCTCTACGTCTGGGATGTTGTTTATCTCTCTCTCCGCCTCCCCTTCCCCCTCCCCTTCCCCCTCCCCTTCCCCCTCTCCTTCCCCCTCTCCTTCCCTCTTCCCCCCTCCCCTTCCCCCTTCCCCCTTCCCCTCCCTCCCGTTACCTCTGTGTGGTTTTCGATAGTTGGGTTGTTTGGAAACCCAGCAGGAGTCTCTTCGACTGTTGAATGAAATCAGGTGTTCTCCACAGCCGCATCTATACAACGAGGCACTGCACTGAACGAGCCTGTCGTGTCTTAAGTTGTTGAAAACTTAAAGTACACTTAAGACTTTATGATGAGCTTGACACGTGGAGTCGTACTGTAACTTCAGACAGAGGTTGCCTTAATGATCTTACTTGTTTCTACTTTGTGGCCGGTAACCGGCGCTTCTGTCCTTGGGGAGAATCTTGCGACGAAGAGGTGGAGACGTATATGGAAGTGGCAAAGGAGAAGTCCAATTAGGCCCTGTTCACACAGGCGGTTTGGACCGTGCGGAAACCACGGCGGTACCGCATAGGCAAGGAAAACTGCGCGGTTGTGTGTGAACGCCTCCGTTGACTCGTATTGTAATTGGACCGCCGCGGTTCTAACCGCTAGTGTAAACATGGCAGATGGAAGTTGAAAAGTGATCAGCATTATTTGAGTCGAGGCGAGTCTCAAGTATTAAAATTAATGCTGTGTTACTCTGGTCCGTAGGTACCTCATTAAAGCTTCCCCCCTTCCACCCCCACCCCCCCCACCCCAAAAAAAAAAGTCTGCATGAAACCTATGCATTCGGTAAGGGGCCGGTGTTACGTAAAACTGCGTAGGACGTTAGCAACTGTCGGGGGCCACTGACGGTGTCCGTTTGTCTGTCTGTGTGTGTCTGTTGAGTGTAGTGCGCGCGCGCGTGCGTGCGTGCCGAAGAGGTGGTGCGAGGCTCTCAAGTGACGAAAAGTGGTCGATATTAAAGTTGATGGTATTTCGTGTTGATTGCTTGCTTGCTTGCTGCTGCTGCTGGTCGTCGCCGACGACAAGTCCTTTTCAGCTGGTGCTGTGATGGCGGGAGGGAGGAGAGGGTGGGAAGGGCTGCATAGTGCTCCAGTGATTGGTTGCCGCGACAGATAACCGCAGGTCTTCCTAAGTCTTTTTGACTTTGTGTACTGAAATAGTTGCATTGCTGGAAAGTGTCAAGCTAGGGCTGGGGGGAGGGGGGGGGATGGAGATGATGCGTTTATCTTTTTATTTACTTTTTTCTTCAGGATGGAGATAATGTGTATTTTACGTCCGTGCTCTTAAGTTTATGATTGGATGATTGTGGGAATAGGCTACGCGTGGATAGTAAAATTACAATTGTATTATCATGGTCTTCTTGGGTAAGGTCAGTGAAGCTCATCCAGGAGTTGTTAAGCAGTACTGCCACCAAAAAAAAAAAGGCGGGGAAGGGGTTGAAGGAATTTCAGCGCATACATTGAAAACGTAGCCAAAATTGTCTTTTATGTAGGTACCTTGCTGGGTCGTGGAGCGCTTCTTTCTCTCTCTCTCTCTCTCTCTCTCTCTCTCTCTCTCTCTCTCTCTCTCTGTATATATATATATATATAATGCATATATGTGGGGGGGAGGGTGTCACCAGCCTTCTCGCTTAACGCTGTATAATGTACAAGTCTCTCTCTCTCTCACACACACACACACAAACACACACACACACACACACACACTCATGAATACCTTTATACAAAAGCAGATTGCAATTAATGTCTCCTCCAAATACTTTTTCCCCCGTATCTCGTATCCCCTCTTGTTCCACTGTAGAGGTATTCAGAAAACGTCTTTATATTTACTGAGCTACAAACCCCAAACTAGTATGATTTTACAAAGGATTACAAAGGCGGAGCATGCCGACAGGAGACCTTTTGGTCCATATCTAGGTCGGATGCGAAAAAAAATCATAATAATAATAAAATAATAAATAAAAACTATAATAATGTAAATAACAAATAAAATACATAAATAAATGCATAGGTATAGTTAAATAATAAACAAACAGGTAAATAGTAAATAATAATAAATTGACATATAACTAATAATAAATGAAAATCAGACAGACAAATGATAACAAAACAAAAACAAATAATATAAAATAAATTATAATCGTTACAGCATCTTGCTTAGGTGTTTATCTAAATGATTCTTAAAGCTTCGAACTGAACTACATTGCACTACCGAAGCAGCCATGGAAGGACCAATAGGTTTGTTGATGTTCGTTTGTCCATGTAACGCCTTGTAACTCCATGTAACTCCCTTCCATCAGCACCCCCCCCCCTCCTCTCCATCACCAACATCCGGTGGAAGATATTGGCGCTGACTGAAACAACGCTTGCGGTGTTTTCCAAGTCTACCGTTTCCATAGTTACCGTGGACAGCGTTGACGTCGTCGTCGTTGTCCTGTCTCTTTATTGTTTTCTTCCCTTTTTTATTTTTTTTCTTTCTTTTATTTTTCGTTTTCTTTGTCTCCACGTGCTTTCCTTTATCCGTGTTTTCTTTTACCTTCTTTTTTTTTTTTTTGCCTTTGTTTTTCCCCTTCCTCGTTTCTTCATTTCCCTTCCTTTTAATTCCTTTTCCTCCTTTTCTCTCCTTTTCTCATTCCTTCCTTTCTTACCTTTCTTTTCCTTTCCATTTCTTTCCTATTCCTTTCTGTCACCCTTTTCCCTTTCCTTTGTTTTCCTTCCTCGCTTTCTTTCTCATAATTTCCTTACACTTTACTTACCCTTTTTCCTTTCATTTCCCTTCTGTTTTCATCCCCCCATGGCGCTTTCCTTTTCTTCGTTCCCTTTCCTGTCTCTCCACTTCCCTTCCCTTCCCTTTCCTGTCTTTTCATCCCTCTCTTCGTAATCGTTCCATGACTCTCCTTTTTTCTCTTCCTCTCTATTCTTTTTCTCTTTTCCTTTCTTCAGTCTTTCTCTTCTCTCCACATAGTTCTTCTCCCTGTTTCCATCTTTATCTCTATCTCTCTCTTTTTCTCTAACCCCACCCTCTCTCTGTCTTTCTCACCCTCCTCTCTCTCTCTCCCTTCTCTCTCTCTCTCTCTCTCTCTCTCTCTCTCTCTCTCTCATTTTCTCGTATTCTCTCGTATTCTATCCTGTTCTCTCTCTTCCCGGCCCCGCTCGCTTCTCTCTCTCTCTCTCTCTCTCTCTCTCTCTCTCTCATTCTCTCGTATTCTATCCTGTTCTCTCTCTTCCCGGCCCCGCTCGCTTGTTTATCTTCCATCTCCAGTTTTACTCCTCGCACTTTCACTCGAACTTCCCTCTCTTCCACTCTCCTCTCCTCTACACTCCTCTTCCCCTTGTTCTTCCCCCTTTCAAGACAATTTCCGTATCTTCTCGTATTCCTTCCCTTCCCTTCCTTTCCCTTCCATGCCCTCTTCTCTGTGCCCCATTGCCCTCCCTTCTCCATTGACGTTTCATCTCCTCCCTTCCCTTCCCTCCCTCACCCATCCTTTCACTCTTTTCTTCCCTCTCCTCCTCTCCCCTCCCCTCCCCTCCCGTCACCTCTTCTTCCCTCTCACCCAACCCTTCACATTTTCTTTCCTTTACTTTCCTTTTCGTCTCCCCTCCTCTTCCTCTCCATTCACGCCTGCTTTTACTCTCATTTTCTTTCCTTAACAATCATTTTCTTCTTCCTTCTTTATTTAGTTGTTCGCCTTACTCTTGTTTTTCGTCGTCTAGTTTTTTTCCTTTTCTTATTCGTTTCCCTCTACTACCACTACTACTACTGCTGCCGCTGGTGCTAGTACTACTATTACTACTACTACTATTTTTTTTTTAACGACCTCCATTCTCGTGGAACTGTGTGGTGAAAGCAGTCAGGATCTATCTCCCACAGAGACAGTTTATTGATCCCTTTCTCGCCGATGACTGTGGTCAACTACCCTCTTTTTATTTTATATTATTTCACTTTAATGAAACCTAATACAGAAATTTATTTATCCTAGTTTTTGCTACAGTATGCTCAAAATCTAGGTTTTGTATTTGTGCTGATTTCGAGGGTGGAGACCTGGTACCTTTCAAGCATAGGAAATCTGATCTTAATAGTGAGAATGATAGTCTACATCTCATCCACGCTACAATGCTGCTCTCTGGTTGTTGTTTCTTTTCTGCCATCACCTCTGCCTAACGAGCATAGAATGCCTTTGCTCTTGGACCCATCTCACCTGAAGTCGTGAAGGTTATCAGAGTGAATGAGCCCTGGTCCACATTCTGTATATGCTCCTTGTACATTCTGATTTTCTCATTCTCGTTCCGGGAGTGGGACGCCTCAATAGTTAGGTTATTGTAACAAGGGTCTAACGGGTCAAATATTTGCATGTCAAAAAAGGCCAATTCTCCTCGTTTCCAGAAACCTCTTGCGCTGACATCCACTCGCGCTTCATCTGGTGTGTTCGGAGTGTGATGCCTGAAGCTCTCTCCTCCTAGTGGGAGTAGTGTTGGTTCGATTGCCACATCCTTGCACACCTCCCGAAGCATTTGGGCAGCGAAGTCTCTTATCTCGTCATGTCTCACGCAAATGAATCCACCCTGCTTGCATATTATCTAACTGTACCACAGGAATATCTGTTAGGCAGCCTTTCCAATGGCCATCTATACCTCAAGGCAATGGCATCGGTGAATTCTATTTTGTTTAGGTTGAATCCCTTTGCCCCGATTGGTAGTGTTATCAGCCAATTGGACGCCCCATATTCCTGTGCCATTGCTTTCTTTTCATACTATTCGATAGCTGAACTAAAAGAGCGCAAAGCTCCTCCTTCTGCCTCTCTTCCCTTCTCTTTGATATGTTTTTTATTTTTTATTTATCTGATTTCCTCCACGTTATTCTCCTGTTGATCTTGTGAAACGATGTTTGTCAGGGAGGACGTGAGTTTCATAGAGTTTTGGTGTTCTATGTTGGCAAGGTTTAGCGGGTTTGATACGCCTAGCCCCCCCATTCTTGGTGGAAGTTCAATTAGTTTTTTTTTCCTGTTCGTTTGGTATCCGTCCGTTGGTGATGGCAGGAATTAGTTCACTTCTGACCTGATAGTTTTTTCAAGAGGACTTAATAATTCGGTGATATTCGGCACCGTCCTTAAGATGTAATTCCAGTTGTTTTTAACTCCATATATGAATGCGGCATATGCCGCCTGCGGTTCAGTCTTTGCGAAGTTAGCTAGTAGCCTACTTTCCGCCACCCATTCTGTAACTTTGTCTTTGACATAATGTTTTTTAAATTATTCAGAACCGATCATTGCACCAAGATGCCCCCCCCCCCGTCTTTCCTCATCATTCCTCTTTTCCTTATGTCACCCCTAGCAACACAACCACCGCCACTAACATCCAATACCAAGAAGACATTTCTGCCACCTCTACCGTCTCTATCTCTGGCACTGGCTCCAGTGTCTTTGCCATCGCCGAGGCCTCTCATCTTCATCTTCATCTTTTAAGAAAAAATCTATTTTGTTCTTAGACACGTATTATTTACTTTGGAAGCTTTTGCCCTGCTGTGCGTGCCTGCGTATGTGTGAACATGGGCAGAGGTTGCAAGTGAGACCTGGGCAGAGGTTGCGATCCGAAAGACTGCCAAAGGGTGCAATGGAAGTGAATGAAATTGCCGCCTGGCGCCAGACATAGAATAAGAGGAAGAGTCGATGATTGGCGCCAGACATGGAATAAGAGGAAGAGTTCCAGCCGGTGGGGTGAGTTGGGAGGAGTGCCCGGGGGGGGGGGATAGAATCGCCTGGCGACAGCCGTGGGTATTGGGGTTAGGGAGTGGGAGGTTGGAGCGTGACACGAAAGCAGAGGAAGGACGAGGTTAGTGTCTCGCGTCTAGTGATTTTGTGACACTTTGATGAGTACTGCTCAGTGGAAGTAATGGTCTTTACATACTTATATGCGATATACAGTATGTATTTGTGTGTCAGTCACGCACACACACACACACATACACACACCGCCCGCGTACACACACGCACACACACACACACACACGCACACACACATATATATACACACACACACACACACACATATACACACACCCCCCGCGTACACACACGCACGCACACACACACACACACACACACACACACACACACACACACACACACACACACACTAAATGGACAAATGGTGTGAAGTCGCTAATGATTTTTGGTCCAAAAATAGTTGGTTGTACCAGAGAATCGCCTTCCGGTCTGTTCTAATTAATACGAACGGTCTCCATTGCTTTTACGTGTCAGCTACAGAGTTAAATAGAGTGTGTTAGTGTCAGGGGGAAGGGAGAGGGAGGGGTGATTAGGGAGTTGAATAGGGGGGAAAGGGGGTGCCACGAGTCAGTCCCCTCCACCACCACCTCTTTTGACCCCCCATCGCTACAATATATATATATATATATATATATATATATATATATATATATATATATATATATATATAATATATATAATATATATATATATATATATTTTTTTTTAAGCGATGTGAGGATGGGGAGGTCAGTGCCCCAGACCTGTCCCCCATCGTCTCTCTCTCTCTCTCTCTCTCTCTCTCTCTCTCTCTCTCTCTCTCTCTCTCTCTCTCTCTCTCATACACACACACACACACTTTTTCTCTCTCCCTCTTTCTCTTTTTCTCTCCCTCTTTTTCTTTTTTCTCTCTTTCTCTTTTTCTCTCTTCTCTATCTCTCTCCCTTTCTCCTCTCCCTCTCTCCTCTCTCTATCTCTCTCTCTCTCTTCTCTATCTCTCTCTTTTCAACAAGTCCTTCGAAAAGATGTTTTCACGTGTTTTGTTCTGGTTAGCCGAGGGTGCTTTCATTCAGCTGAGGGGTAGGGAGGCCCCCCTAACCGACGACTTAAACCCATTTAATCACGGGGTGAGCCGTTTAGCTCTTTTCCTTCGACTCTTAGGTTTTGTTGTCCTCCCTCATCTCGATTCTCCTCTTTCTCCTCCTCCTCCTCCTCCTCCTCGTCCTCCCCTCACTCTTCTTCTTCCCCTTATTCCTATTACTCCTGTCTTTTCCTCTTTTGTATCCTCTCTCCTTCAGTTCTTTCTGCTCCTCTTTCTTTTTCTCTTCCTCCTCTTTCCCCTCCTCCCCCGAGCTCCACAGTACAGAAAGATCCCTCCATGTCATTTGGTCCTTCTCTCCCCCACCCCCTCGTTTCTCGGTCTCCTCCAAGGCATCCCCCTCCTCCTCTCTCTCTCTCTCTCTCTCTCTCTCTCTCTCTCTCTCTCTCTCTCTCTCTCTCTCTCTCTCTCTCTCTCTCTCTCTCCTCCATCTCCCCGCCCCCCTACCCTTTTCATATATGCATAACACACACATACACACACACACACACACACACACACACACACACACACACACACACACACACACACACACACACACACATATGCATACGCCCACACCCCATGGGGCATTTGTCTTCTTTTTCTTCGTCTTCTGCATGGCCTCACGCCTTGCTTGGGGGCTGTTTTTCTGTCTGTCTTTGTGTTTGTCTCGGCCTTTTGTCTTGGCCGCCAAGATGTCTTCCTCTTGTTCCTCGTCGCGTTTCTTCTCCTTTACCTCCTCCTCTGCTCACTCTTCCTCTTCCTCCACTTTCTCATGGTCCTCCGTCTCCGCGTCCTTGTCCCTCCATCTCCTTCTCTCTCTATCTCGTTCCTTCTCCTCCTCCTCCTCCTGGCCGCCATGTCTTTAGTCGCTTCCTCATCCTCTCCCCCTCCACCTCCTTGTAGCGGGTCTCGCGACTTCATAAGCTTCCGCCCTCGTTAGGGCCGTCCAGCCCCATTAGCTTGTGCCCAAACCCAACCTCCCACCTCCTCCAGCTCCATCACCTTTGTCTCTACCTCCAGACTCTACCCCTCCCACCTCTACCACCTCCTTTTATTACCTCCTTCACTTGTATCACTTTATCTCCGTACTCCTCCAACCTTTCGTATTGTCCCTCCCACCTCCCGTTCCTATAGTCGCTCCCCTGTGTTGTACACAGTCTTCTTCTTCTTTTTTTTCTGCTCGGACCTCGACCTCGCAGGTGGTCCGGAAGAGTTCCTATTCACGGTCCGTTGTCCGCGCGATGCCACTTTTATTAGCGGCGTCACCCTGATCTCAGGGGAGGGGTTGCCCCCAAGAAGCTGAGGGTTGCCTCGGAAGGGGAGACGGTGAGGTAAACCCCCCCCCCTCGGGCCGAGTCCTAGGCGAAGGGTGCCCGTGGCTCTAGACTCAAGCAGGTAGTGGTGGAGAAGCTGTTGCACCTCAGCCCCACAGAGTTTGCAGCGTTTGTGATTGTCTCTTCCCGCACGTAGCACTTGCCACCCACAGCGATATCCAAGGTGGATCCTGTGGACCGTAGATTCCGCCCTTCTGCCCGGAGGCAGGTGGAACTGCCTCGTACCTAGTGACGAGGTAATACCACAGCGCTGATTCCGAAATATGAAGCTTGCTGCTGTGCTTGGCCCTAGACATACTCTGGCCTTCTTGACGGTGACATCCTTGATCTGTGTGAGCGTTGGTACCAAGAGCAGTGTTATGTTGCTGAGCCTCGTCGTAACCTTGGCAGCAGCATCCGCAATAGTGTTCTCTGGAATCCCGATGTGGCTGGGGTTCCAGTGAGATGTTGCAGACCTTCCATGCCGGTCCAGAAGGTGCAGCGAGTGCTGGGTTGATGTCGCTAAGTAGACGTCAACCGTATCTTCGCGGACCGAATGACGTCAATAGCACCCTCTTGAGTCTGTGTGGATCACTACTGCCCCTTGCCCGGGAGAGAAAACGCGGTCCGGGGACTTGGAGATGGCAGTAAGTTCCGTCTGAAGGGTAGAACTTCCGTCACTCACTCTCCATAGTTGTAAAAGCCGCGCCACACCTTCCCGTGAGGGGGTCCACAGAGCCTTCCTTGTAGTACGTCAAGCTCGCTAGCGGGGGAAGGGGGGGATTGATGGACCTTATGGCCGGGGTTGATGGTTTAGAATTGAATTATCTCTATTGTCAGGTTGTGATTAATGAACTTTGTTTCAAACAAGAGATTATTATCCAGGTACGGAATAGTTCATTGATAGAAAACTTAAAAAAAAAATTATGAACATTTATTAACTATAAAATTGAATAACTTTGACCTCTCAAACAACGGAATTTAAAATTGAGGGAAACAAAAGTATTCTAAACCCAAGTACATTTAAATAACTATAATATAAAGAATTATTAAAGCGGATTAAAAACTCCGCGCTATACTATTGTCAAACCGAAAATAAGACACTCCTAAGTTAAGATAAAAGTCTGGTCACCACGCATCGCACGAAGTACAAACAAAAAGGGTAACGAGAAATATATTTACGATTGCTTTAAACTTACGGAAGGCGGCAGCATCCTATTCGGGGAAAAGAAGCTGGATAAAAGCCTCGATTTTTTTTTTTTTTTTTTTTTTTTTTTTTAAAGGCTGTCGATTCATAATGTGGTCAATAAGCCTGGTTTGAATTTGTACAGTCTCGACGTTGTGTCGACCCTCGTCTGGTCAGTCCTTACATAGTCTGACATGACCACGGGGTTGCCAAAAACCGCTTAGGGCATGGACTGGCACCTAATGGCTTTTAAATAACACAAGAAAACCTCCTACTCCTTACTTACTAATCTAATCAGAGCCCATTACAATACTTCTGGAACTCACATCTCAAACCAAAAACATACCAAAGACACAAAACAAAAGATACATACGATGATCCGGCAATTCCCCTTGAATTGCCGGTCGAACCCAAAGACAACGAAAGCTTGCGCTTGGCACAGGAAACCCAAGCCGTGGTACCGTCTTGGTCGCCCACCGGCTAGCTGTAAAAATGTCAACACTGTCAGATAGCAGAACCCCCTTGAAAACGGCGTAGACCGTGAGAACGGGGAAAGACAGAGGAAGAAAGAAAAATGTGTATACGAATAGGGGAACGTGAAACGTGACAGGTCGTAGTCAGCCTTCCATCCGTTGAGATAGAAAAGTTGAAAGATGACTCAGAAAGATCGCCGCGGGGGAGGGGGGGTGGAGCGTAGTCCGGATGAGGGGCGTCTAGAGCACGTCGCCGAACCAGTTCCCGGGGTTCAAAGGCGCGGATCGCATTCGTCGCATAGACCTTCCAGGAGTGACCAGTGGAGTCTCCCTCGGCTTCTAGGGCACTCAAGAGGGAAGTCTTCATTTCACTTTCCCCTGGGAAGGTCAAAAGTCGGACGAAAGGACAGGAAAAAAGCCTCTCCGCCCGTAGGCGAAGGGAGGTGACACCCGCCTCCTGTCGAAGGTTCACCACTCTGGTCCATGGAGGGGCCGCAGTGACGGTGCGGAGAGTCTGTCTTGGAGGACATCAAGCTTGTCCCACGAACTAATCCATAGTCCATCGCCGAACGTACCGCTTGAATATATTGTATCCGGAGGACCTTGTGGCCGGCACCTAGGCATGGTCTCGTCATGGCTTTGGAAAGATCTAATCTCGTCTTCGTGGCCTCACGGATCCAGAAACACCACAACTGAAGGCTGACTACCGACCAATCCAAGAAGGGTCGCCACACAGTCATTTGCTGACGCTCCTTTTATAAAATCATGCATATTGTGATGGAAGGGTTCCATCTACCACAGGAGGCGATTGACGACCATCCGCTCAGCGGTCTTGCCAATGTAGGACATGAGGGATATGGACTTGTAGCTGTGTGGGTCCTTGGGTTTGAGGATCGGCATGATATCCGTCTTTTTTCATTTCGCTTGGAGTCGCACCGCCTTCCAGGAGGCGTTGATGAGTGCCAGTGCTGCCAGCTCTCTAGATGTCCCTAGTTTTCGGGACGCTGTCACAACCCAGCTGGGTGGGTGAGGGAGGGAGTTCACGCCAGGAGGTGCGATTGGGTGCGGCCGAGGAGGTCGTCACCTTTGCCCTATGTGCTGAACCCTCTTCTGTCCATCAGGATCCCCCTTATGTCCGCCAGAATTCCCTACCTGTCCATCTGGATCCTGTCTGTTCACTCGTGAGATCGAAGCTTCTTAAGCCTTGTCTAGATTCTTCGGCTTCCTTCAGTTTCGTGAACCCTCTTGCAATTAAACCTCGTGTTTCCGACCTTCTCCTTCCAACTTGAGCGTGCTCCTTCCCAATTGGGAGAAAAAAGAAGAAAAAATAAAAAATCCCTCTCGACTCGCGCGCTTTCTCCCTCGAGCATTAGGAAGCTCTCTCGCATGACCCCATTGGCCTGGCGAAGGTTTCCTTCGGCCGAATGGGGGGGATCCTCTCTGCTGAATAAAATCGCCTGGCAGCAGCGAGGATGAGTCGCCCGTGGCAATCGAAAGTGCACACACACTTCGGCATGGCATCCTTCTTCTTCTTGTTTTTGGTCTTCTTGTATTTCTTCTTCCTCTTCTTCTTCAGTAACGTGATCTAAGACTGAAGTTTGTACTTCAAGATGAGTCCCCTGTCAGAGTTTGAAGCTCGTTCTTGAAGCAGAGGCCCCTGCCTGAAACTGAGGCTCCGCCTTGAACCCAAAGAACCTGTTCGAGGACTTAAGCACCTCCTTGAGCTCGAAGTTGCTACTCGGGGCTGGAGCTTTTGGAAGCTGGAGCTCGGCCTTGATGTCGAAAAACCTCTTTGAGGATGAAACACTCAACCCGAACTTCTTACATGAGTCCGACCCGCTTATTTGAGCCCGAACCTCCTGGCAGAAGCTCCTTCTTGAAACAATATCTCTCTGAGCCCGAAGTTCTCCTTGAGGCCGTAACTCGTCCTTAAGGTCGAGGCTCGTCCTTGAGGCCGAGGCTCGCCTTTGAGGCCGATGTTTGTCCTTGAGGCCGAAGTTCGCCTTTGAAGCGGAAGCTCACCCTTGAGGCCGAAGCTCACTCTTATGATCGAAGTCTCCCTTAAGGCCGAAGTCTCCCTTGAGGCCGAAGTCGCCCTTGAGGCCGAAGCTTGCCCTTAAGGCCGAGGCTCGCCCTCAAGGCCGAAGCTCCTCCTGGGGGTGGGGTGGGTGGGAGTCAACCGACCGTTCCCAACCCAACTTCCACCTTGACCAGTTTGGCGCCCTCCTCACCCATCTCTCCCAAGCCTACACCCCCCTTCTCTCTCCCCCTCTCCCCTTCCCCCCCTCCCCATCCTCCTCGGCCTGGTCCCCCGCTGTGTTCTTGTGTGCTAATGATCGCAAGCAATTAAGTCCTCGGGCTCTCTCGACGCATCGACCCCCGTCCCCGTCTGCCAGCCAGGCTCGGTTAGGTTGTAGGCTCTCTCTATGTCTGTGTGTCTGTCTACTTGTCTCTGTCTCTCTTCCTCCCTCTTTCCCTCTGAGAGTCTGGGGACGACGGACGGGTCTGGGAGTGTCTGGATTTGGGTCCGAGTGAGGAGGAGCCCTGTGAGAGGCTTCTCCAGCTCTCAGGATTGTCCCTCGAGCTGAATGAAATCGTCTGGCGATGGTACCTGGATCTTGGATCCGGACTTCCAGAGTTTACCGTGAGTGGTCGTGGTCGTCTCCCAGATGATTAAACTCGTCTGGCGGCAGCAAGATTAATCTTCTTGGGTGAGACACCATCCCTGAGACACTGTGTCTCAACTTGTGGTCCGTCGACCACTAGTGATCCACGGAGCTTCTTTATCAGTGTGACCACTGTCCGAAAGCTAGTGGGAGTGAGTGGGTATTTAGTGACGATTTTATTCGGTCCTGGAAAGTGGTGTTCTCCAGGCGGTCAAAGAACGGGGAGGGGGCGGTTACGAGGTCGAACTACACCCCCTAAGACCCGCCCTTCTCCTCCTTCTCCTTGTCCTCCTCCTCCTCCTCCCCCCCCGTCTCATCACCTCAACGAATAAGGGTCTCCCCACCCACCTATCCACCTCCTGTTACACCGCATGATACAGACGCAGTGCAGGGAGGCACAGATTACTCATCAAAGATCGTGTCTTGGATTTATCTCCTGAAAATCCTCCTTGGCTATACATGCATACAGTACATGCATACATACCTACATACATATATACATACATACATACCTGCATGAATACATAGATATGTTTATCTATATACCAAATGCTTCGTACTCCTTTAAGGGAGTTAGCCAGCGAAGGCGTGCAACGACTCCCAACCATTACAATCCCATCCGTCACCCATTTGTGTCCTTTTCATCTGAGCCCTTCGAAACAGACTTTAAACACACACACGAGACGTGCAGGGATAATCGTTACCGTTAATCGGTCAATGCTTTAAACGGGGTTTCCATCAACTGAGTAAAAATTTCATCGTCTGTGAGCTTTAAAGGGTGGTTCGTTGTGGTCTAAACGCTAGGAAACGTTGCTGTTGTTGTTGGCGACAGCGGCATGGGATTTTTTTCTTTCTTTCTTTCTTTCTTTCTTCCTGCCTCGAAAGGAGGCATTCGAGAAGATATTGGGATTCGATGTGGCCAAGTCGGGGGCGGAATCGCTTCGAGTATTATACCGCATCTACTCCGAAGGTGTGTGTGTGTGTGTGTGTGTGTGTGTGTGTGTGTGTGTGTGTGTGTGTGTGAGAGAGAGAGAGAGAAACGCTCATTCAACATCAAACGTTTGTACCCAACGTGCAAGTAAAAGTTGTAAATTTGCATGCCAAAAATTCAAACTTATCTTGCTTTACACACACACACACACACACACACACACACACACACACACACACACACACACACACACACACACACACACACACACACACACACACACACACACACACAAACAACCTTTTTGAGTTGGAAACGTTCAATGTCCAATGCAGTTTTTAACATTTTCCTTGGTGGCACTTGGCTGCGGGTTGTGTCGCCTTGTTCGGATCGTTGTCCCCTTCGTCGTCAGGCAAGTCTCGTCCTCCCTCAGGAGACGGCGTTGTTCTCCTTTCTCATGGGAGGAGTTCTTATCCCTCGACATGATGCGCTCCTCCTCCAGGCAGGTGGCAGCACTCTCCTTCATCCTGTAAGCGCTCCCCCTCGAAGTGGTCCCCTGAGGCCCAGGTATCTTTCTCTCCCTCCCTCTCCCTCCCTCCCTCCCTCCCTCCCTCTTCCTACCTCTCTCTCCCTCTTCCTACCTCTCTCTCCTCACTCTCTCTCTCTCTCTCTCTCTCTCTCTCTCTCTCTCTCTCTCCATCCCTCTTCCTCAACAGCAAGCAGCCACAAGGTCTCCCGGAGGAACATCAGTCTCAGGCTCTGAATCGGGGAGTGCAGGAAATGCATTGAGGAGACGTTGTATTACAAAATGCAATAGATACAACAGCAGGCGTTTGCCACCAACCCGTCCGTTGTCTTCCCCTTTCCACCTGCTCCTTGCCCACTCCATCCCCTGCTTCCTCCAATTTCCCTCCCCATTCCCCCCCTTCTCCCTCCATTTCCCTTCCCCATTCCCTCCATTCTCCCTAACTCTCTTCATTTCCCTCCCCATCGCCCCACACACCTGCTCCCTCGTCTCTCATTTCACCTCCACATGCAAGTCTCCGCTCCCCATTGGGAGGAGCGACGAGAGAGAGAGAAAGAGGGAGAATAACGGACTGACTGCGTGTGTAATAGGGCCTGGAAGAGGTAGTGTGAGTGTGGGTTGGCAAACCCTCGAATAAAGGGGAAAATCTATGTACCTACTTTTCCCTCCCCCCTTCCTCCCTCTCTCTCTCTCTCCCTCCCTCCCTCCCTCCCTCCCTCTCTCTCCCTCTTTCTTTCTCTGTCTCCTCTCTCTCTCTGTCTCCTCTCTCCCTCTCTGTCTCATATCTCTCTCTCTCTCTGTCTCATCTCTCTCTCTCTATCTCTCTCTTCTCTCTCTTTCTCTCCAAGTTCAATGAGATCGATCGACTTCTTCGCGTTCACGAGCCTAAGGCACACCATCTTCGGCTGCTGACACTCTTCACCTGAACACATGCAGCGGTGGTTCTCTAACTAGCCCAGGGAGACGTATTGAGCCTTGAGATCGCTCACTTCGTGATCCCGCGAAAGGAGTCCCTGGTGGTTCTGTCCCGTTTCCGAAGAACTAAGACCAGGGAAGTCGGAACCATTACCCAGTCCCAGGAAACGCAATTGACTTAGTGGGGGAGGAGGAGAGCGAGAAGGAGTAAATCGTTTCAAGTTGTGTCACTGGCTGGATGTGAGTTACACTGTAAAACTATAAAGCATAGGAACCGAGCAGATGATACGATCACGGTTTCTTGTTATCAGACTTGGCGTGCGCGCGCGCGCGTGTTCAATAACCAATTGCTACTGATTTACCAGAATTTCCATTTATTATGAGGTTAAAAAAAAAGGGTTTCTGAAACTAAAATTTACCTTAGCCAGAGCAGAACCCTGAAAGAGGGTTAAATGGTCTTTTAAGAAGGTTAACCTTCGATACTCGCACAGTTAGGACAGGGGCGTTGCCATAGGCAACGACTCCTTCGGGCACTGGTGACGTCAGCACCTCCCCCATTGGGCCGGCTCGCCTGTCAGGCCTGACGACCATCTTCGCTTGTCACAAGGTGCTGACGTTGGTGGCCAGGTAGCTGATTCACATACTGTGTGTATGCGTGTGTTTGTGTGTGTGTGTGTGTGTGTGTGTGTGTGTGTGTGTGTGTGTGCGCGCGCGTGTGTGTGTGTGTTCTCTACTCTCCAATTTATCATATCGAGCTATAAGTCCCTCTACGGTTCCAGCTTTGTTTATATTTTCAATATCCACTTATCATATTTAGATTTGAATTCACATGTTATTCCAGCTTTGTGTGTATGTGTGCGTGTGTGCGCGCGTGTGTACGTAATTGTGTGTACATACTATACCAGAGAGAGAGAGAGAGAGAGGGAGGGAGAGAGAGAGAGATACTCTGTCTATGTCACCCATTGACCCGGTCTCACTTATTCAGATAAAAAATGACCTGCCCTGACCTGACCTGGTCTGCTATGTATGAGATGCAGTGAGGCCTGGTGCATTCATGGGTGGCCTGCTCTGGCCTTAAGAGTCCTCAAGGAGTTTGAAGATGAGTTGTCAAAAAAGAGAGAAAGAAAAAAAAAAAGAGAAAAAAAAGAGCCGTGGCCGCCCCCCGCCTTTCATCGCTTCTCTTTACTGTACTCGATATATATCTTTTTCCTTTTCCACCTCTTTTATTCTCTATCCCTCTCTCTCCCTTTCCCTCACCCCCCCCCCGGATCTATATACACCTCCCCAACCCCCTTTTCCCACTCACTATATCTTATCGTTTACTTCTTCCCCTCGACCGTGAGAGAGATGTACCTCCTTCCTTCCTCTCTCACACTATTTTCCTTCCTTCCTTATTCCTACTTTCTCACGCCCTTTACTTCTTCATGAATACCGAACATTCAACTACGTCATTGACGACTCTTCCTACTCCTGTTCCTTCTCCTCCTCCTCCTCCTCCTCCTCCTCTTAATCTTTACAATTCCCTAGTCAGACATGACCTAGAATACTGTGTACAGTGCTGGCCTCCATATTACAAGAAGGATATACAGAAATTAGAAAAAGTGCAGTGTAGAGTAACAAAGCTCATCCGTAGGTTGCGGAACAAGCCGTACGAAGAGCGCATAAGAGAACTAAATTTGTTTAGTCTCTTCAAAACGGAGAATGAGGGGTAACCTAATTAAGGTCTTCAAAATTGTGAAAGGAATTGAAAATATGGATGTGGGGAAAAATATTTCAGAATTGACACCTCCAATGCAGCTAGGAATAATGGATGCAAGATTGTAGGAAAATGATTTCAAATAGACGTGGCGAAATACTTTATTCAGTCGCGTTGTTAATATATGAAATTGTCTACTATCCAATGTCATTGGTTGTTCCACTGTAGAGATATTAAAAAAAAGTCTCGACATTTACTTAGCTACCAGTCCTCGACTAATTAAAAAAAAGGTATTAGTGATAGGTTCAGTACCAGAACAGCATTGTAAGGACCAATAGATCTGGTACTGTTCGTTTGTCTATGTAACTCCATATAACTCCTCTTCCTCCTCCCTTTTTCACCTTCCATTTTCCTTCCTATTCCTCTTCATTCTCCTCCCTTCTTTATCTTCCCTTCTTCCTTCTGTTTCTCTCCCCTTTCCTTGCCGTTTCCCCCTTCTGCTCTCGCTCTCCCCCGCGTCCTTCCCCCCCCCTCTGCCCCTCTTGTTTGTGTTTCGTATGGCAGGGTGGGGGAAGGAGGGCTCGTTTCCTTTTTGCTATTCGGTGCACGCTATGGCTTCGTATTTACATTATTCTGTTTTCTGCTTATCGTTCTCTTGTCTTCCAGTCTTCGGCATCCGTAAGTAAGACACCATCTCCCTCTATTTCCATTGTTTGTTTTTCAGTTCCCTCCTCCTTCTCCCCCTCCTCCTCCTCCTCCTCCTCCTCCCCTCCTTCACCTCCTCCCCTCCTTCACCTCCTCCTCCTTCTCCTCCTCCTCCTCCTTCATCTCCTCCTCCTCCTCCTTCATCTCCTCCTCCTCCTCCTCCTCCTTCACCTCCTCCACCTCCTCCTTCACCTCCTCCTCCTCCTTCACCTCCTCCTCCTCCTCCATCTTCCCGTATACTGTGTGCGCACAGCAGAGGAGACAAACCCTTCTTTACTTGTGCTTCCGTGGAGGCGTAGGTGAAGCCGCGCAGAGCAAGCCCCCAGCCAACAGCCTCTGTCCCCGGGGCGCCTCACTCAAGCCCTCCTGGTGACTGCCCCGTGGGTCGAGTAGGGAGTCCCTCAAGGGAAGCCTTGTCTCATGTAACTGTAGAGGCTTTATTCATCTTAGTTTACTACCGTGTCTCTGCACTGTGGCCATATTTCCTTCAGCCGAGAAAAAAAAAAAACTGCCCGGCGACATCTTGAGTAAATGTACAAGCCCCCACAAACAGTGAAATATTTAATCGAGATGAGGTTAATTGTACCACCACGTTAAATGCAATCGCCAGGCGGCAGCCAGAATAAGTTTTGTGTCGTTTTCTGTGGGATGATTAAAAGGTTAGATTATCATCATCGTCATCCTCATTTTCTTTTTTCTCATTTTTTTCTTCTTTTGCGAACGTCCGATGATTTCATTTAGCTTGGAGGAGCACCTGCTGGTGCTAACAAGCTTGAAGTGAAATGGTCTCGACTAATGAACGAGGAGCGAGACCGCCGCGCCGCCTCTTGATCTGGGTCGCGAGCATGATGGATGGATTGCCGCCCGCCGCCGCCGCCGCTGATGCATCGCCAACCAACTGCGGCGACTTGAGTGTCCGCAGATGGGCGCTGCAACAGCCGGGCGAAATGTGATGCCGCCTTGATACGAGAAGGGCGGCAGATGGTGGAGGATGAGATCGGCTGACTATTAATACCACTGCAGCTGGGCAGGATGGTCCGGGGGAGGCGGTGAGGGGGAGGTGACCTAAGACGCCGGCCGAGCTTGAAGGAGGGCAAGGTGCCTGCCCGCTGGCGTGGCTGACACCCAGTGCCACTCACAGCTGGGCAGTGAGGTCATCAGCTCTTTCCACTGTTGAACGAAGGCTTTCCCCAGCCTCCTCTAGTCATCGCAGTATTGCCGAACTACTACGTCACTCCTGCAAAATTCTCTTTCTGTGAAGTCGAGTTGTCAGTCACTCGGAGTCTTCTGTTAAACTAAAGCTTCCATTCATCTTCTTCCGCTCTTCACATGACTACCAGACTGCCACGTTACTCTTGCATACTCCTCTTTCTTGTCCTTTCATATGTCCGGCTTGTCTTCCACGTTAAGTCTTTTGTCATCTGTTCAGCATCACACCATACTCCTCTTCTACTTTTTCTTCCTCGTTTTTTTTTTTTTTCCATATATGTACCTCACACATGTATCGCCCATTCCCACATCTGCCACTCTATCTCCATTATAATGTCCTTCACTCCATTTTTTCCCCCTGGGTCATGTGACCTATTCACGGAGCTGCATATGTACTTTTCAGCGCGGAGAGATCGTCTCAA
The DNA here is from genome assembly GCF_046742065.1 of Oratosquilla oratoria. Taxonomy (NCBI): domain Eukaryota; kingdom Metazoa; phylum Arthropoda; class Malacostraca; order Stomatopoda; family Squillidae; genus Oratosquilla; species Oratosquilla oratoria. The sequence continues at coordinate 102,712,065 of NC_134777.1, read as the reverse complement.
GGTCAGCGGTGTGTTGGCCTTGGATCGCCCGCTCTCCTTACCCACTGCTCCTCCATCTGCTGCGGCCATTGTCAATATACTCGTCCTTGAACGCCCACCGCTCATCCTCGAACTGAATAGAATCGTCTGGCGTTAGCCACTAGCTAATCTTTAAGAGGGAGACCAAGCGAGGCTGGTTTTTAGATTCTTCAAAGTGCACAGAGGTCCTATTGAACCAGCGGCACAGTGAGCAGATAACAGTACAGACACACACACACGCATACACACACACACAAACACACACACACACATACACACACACAAGCACAAACACACACACAGGGACAATGGAAAGACAAGAGGACAAGAAAAGAAACTAAAAAAAGATAATTACAGAAGAGATCTAAAAAAAGAATAGCTTCCCACACAGAGTGATAGATACTTGGAATAAATTAGACAAAGAAACAGTGTGTGTAAACATTTCAGGATTTTAAGAAAAAACTTGATGCTGAGAAATACAAAGACGGTCACTACGAGCATAGCTCCCTTCCCGTATAATACAACTAGGTAAATACAACTAGGTAAAATACACACACACACACACACACACACACACACATTCTCTCTTTCTCTCTCTTTCAGTAGCAGTGAAAGGGATAATATTTTGATAAAAATCCGCGTCTGAAGGATGTGCGCAAAACTGCAGTAGAGTAACAGTGTGTGCCGAGGAGTTGTTCTGTAGTAGTAGAGGTTCCAGCGAAAGAGTAGTAATGATGTGTTATTACTGGTGATGGTAGTGGTAGTTGTGGTTGAGGCTTTTTGTTGGAAACGCCATAGTTCCCGTGGTCCCACGTTGGTAGGGTTGCCGGTGATTGGGTACTGGAGGGCCGGTGCCAGGTGATGGATGCGATGTTGATGGAGATAGCGCGAGAGGTAATGCAGGTGATAACTAGGAATGATGGTGGCCATGTTTCCCTGAGATTCAATCGAACGGGAGCAAAAACCAGACAACCGGCGTGATATCTTTCGGCACATAACGAGGCCGAATGCAGATATTGAAATGATTCGATGAATAACGAGATTTTATATAAATGAATAACGAAGCTGATAACTAGGAAACACACTGAGTGCATGCCTCCCCCTCCCCCAATAAAAGCATGACTGAACAAGCTTTTACACATGAATTTTGAATTACAGTATATAGGCCATATTTTCACATGAAGTTTTGGCCGTCGGTTTTGTAGGTACTAGAAATCCGAAAGTAATTGTGCTTAACCATGACTAAGAATTTTGAGAATTGGCCCCGGGGGAGGGGGGTGAATCCTTCATGAGCTAAGTATAAAACAATCTGCGGGTGTAAATAGCCCCATTTCGTAGAATATACAAATAAGGTAAATTTGAGGAGCCAACGCCAGGAGGCGCTGAGTAGCTGCAGCCGGAGCTGTCACCTTTGCCCTATGCACTCGAAATGCTGTTGCAGGCAACAGTCCCTGCAGGGAATCGGGGGGAGTGCGGGATTCGAATCCACAACTAAGCGAATGAGAGGCCAGCACGCTTTCGAATGATGCCGCCTGCGAAGGAAAAAAGAAAAAGAAGAAAACCCTACTGGGTCCGTATCAAGAGGCGCCTGAAGATCTAATGGACAAGTTGTTGGTCCAGCGGGTCATCCTTCCAGAAATTTTCGGTCCGTAAAGTTTGTGTGTGTGTGTGTGTGTGTGTGTGTGTGTGTGTGTGTGTGTGTGTGTGTGTGTGTGTGTGTGTGTGTGTGTGTGTGTGTGTGTGTGTGTGTGTGTGTGTGTGTGTGTGTGTGTGTGTGTGTGTGTGTGTGTGTGTGTGTGTGTGTGTGTGTGTGTGTGTGTGTGGAGGGGCAGACGAGACATGAGTGATCACGTGACTTCGCCCAATTTCGTTGACATAGGTAAAAGGTAAGGGTGCAATTTCACGGTAAACGGAAAATAATGAGTAAATAGATGAATGTGGGTAGATGGGTATTGTCTTGAAAACACTGGTGCAAGAGTGACATTTTGAGATGGACTCCGGTATGGAGGCGACGTCGAGGGATCAGAGAGTAGATCGGGGACGCGTGAAGGGGCACAGGAGGAGGAGGAGGAGGAGGACGGTGACGACGACGATGACGACGACGACGACGACCAAGGATGGGATGGAGTTCATAAAAACGACGAGAGGAAATTTGGACTTTGTTGGAGCGTGCAAGAGCGGACCCAAGGATAACCAATTAAAAAGTTGCTATTGGCTTGCGGCAAGGTGATGGTGG
>NC_134777.1:102684811-102702311 GCF_046742065.1 Oratosquilla oratoria | reverse complement strand
ACCCACTGTTGATTGGATTTAAGAAAAGAAAGGAAATAACGATTTCCGCTTGAAGAGGATCACAGCAAGTGATCGAAATGTACGGAAATCGTTATTTCCTTTCTTTTCTTAAATCCAATCAACAGTGGGTTTTTAGTGTATTTATTAATGTGTTACGACATTACTGGACAGTGATATATATATATATATATATATATATATATATATATAATATATATATATATATATATATATATATATATATAGTAGGCCTCCGTCAGTCGATATCGACTATGGATATTGCGCCGGAGAAAGTCATGATTTTGCTAGCGACAGTGACGGCTGTGGCTGGTGAGCCCGATGCGGGAGTGACAGTCTCATATATATATATATATATATATATATATATATATATATATATATATATATATATATAGTGAAAACATTATTATTTAACCTTATACCGTGTAACACTACGACACCTTAAGCCTGGTGGACTACCGACTGTACTACGGGGTGGATGTCAAAATAGACCACTTAGTCTCCTGGTCCCTTTTGACATTTACCCTGTAGTACAGTTGGTCGTACACGAGGCTCGTTTACGTCCAGTGCCACACAGCCAAGGGTTCGAATCCCATAATCACAGCTACTTAATCAGACTTTCATTATGAGTACATTATTAATATTTGTTTGTTCACCAATTCATTGACACGAGGCTATAGCATGTTCTTGTTGTGTAAACACATTCCCATAGACGTGTTTTGTTTTGAGCCGCGCCGCTGCTTTTCTTTGAGGTCGTGAGCTTAGGTTTGTTGGGTGTGGGTAAGCGGATTCCATGCCGCAGCCGCCGCTTTCTCTCCTGTGCTTGTCTCTTGATAGGGGGGAGTTGGTCGGGGATGTGTGAATTCAGTCTGCCCACTTCTGTGTTAAGCCTGCTTGTGTCCCAGCCTTTGTTTAATTGTTGCCTTGTGTGTGTTGCGTGATCTTGGGCACGTGCCTGTGTTATTATTATTTATTTTCTTTGTATTTTCTTCTCGTCCCGTATTGTTTCTGTCCTTGCAGATATCTTTTCCTCCTTTCAAACTCGCACGCTCCCTTTCCCCTCTCTTCCATTCCTCTCCTTTCCTTTTTTCTTTTCCTTTTTTCCTTTCCCTTTCTCAACCCTTCCTTTCTTTTCCTTCTCTTCCCTTTCTTTTCCTTCTCTTCCCTTTCCCTTACCCTTCTTTTCCATTTTCCCCTCTTCCCTTTTCTTTTCCTTCTCTTCCCTTTCCCTTACTTTCCTTTTTCATTTCCTCTCTTCCCTTCCATTCCCTTCGCTTCCCTTCCCTACCGTTTCCTTCAGTTCCCATCACTCCTAGCCTGCCATCCGATTCTTTCCCCTTCTCTTCCCATCCCTTTCCATCTCGTACCCTTCCTCTACTCCCATCGCTTACCTATCCTAATGGCTCTCCCCTTCCCTTCCCTTTCCTTTCCTCTATCCATTCCCCTCCTCTATTTTCTCTTCTCCCCTTCCCACCCTCCCTTTCTTTCCCTATTTTCCTTTGCAGTTTCTGCCCACCCTCACTCCTCTCCATTTTCCTCTTCCCTTGCCTATCCTACCTCTTCCTTCACCTCCCCTCCTTCCCCACCACCACTCCCTACTTCCCCACCACCACTCCCTACTTCTCGTATTACCTTCCTTACTCCCCTCCCTTGCCTAACTTGCCTCTCTCCACCCCTCCCTTGCCTAACTTACCTCTCTTCACCCCTCTTACTACACCCTTCACCTCTCCCTTCACCAGCTCTCCCTTCCCCCATCCCCTTCCTTCTTCTTCTTCTTCTTCTTTTTCTTCGTCTTCTTCCTCCTCATCCCCTCGCTTGCCCCCTTCCTTTAACCCAAACACGGACGTAGATTGATGGCAATATCGCAGTGAATGAAACTCCACCCCCACTCCCACACTCCTTCCCCCCGGGTGGCCCCCGGGAAGGCTGCAGGGGCGCGTCTCAGTCCGTGAATGCCCTGCAGTGGCCCTATGTAATTAGATATTGACCCAAGCCCAGGTTGCTATTGAATGCATTCGGATGCCGCCATTGCCGCCGCCCAAGCTTTGTATAGGCAACAAGGTATTTCTGTGTTCGAATGTTTCTCTCTCACACACACACACACTCACACACACTCACACACTCACACACACACACACACACACACACACACACACACACACACACACACACACACACTAACGATCGTGCCATTGTTGTATTCCGAAGCCGAACCTGATGACGTAAAACACGTGGCGGGCGGAGGTGTTGCCTGATGCATCTGGAGGACGTGGGAGGTGTTCCTTCGGAGGTGGAGAGGTGGAGGGGGGCAGGTGGTGTTGGACACCCCTCGGGAGGTTGAATGAGGTGAAGTCTGTCTCTTGTTTAATAGAGAGAGGCGTGTTGTACGCGAGGCCTCGGGACGATGCGGTAGGTGTCGGGAACCAGGTCCTTCCCTTCCCGTCCCGCCTCGACTCCCTCTTCCCCAGCAGCAGACGCCAATACTCCCTCACAACCGAGTCGAAGGCTGAAAAGGGTAGGTCGGGTTCGAAGCCGGGTCCCTGCAGTTGTAAGGCGAGCGCTGTACCACTGAGCCAAGACACGCCACCCCTAGGGGAAACCACTTGTACGAAAATGGTTCTTCTTAATTCGAGTACCGTCTGGGGGTTTTGTAGGCAATAAATGAAATCTGTAAATTTGTCACGTAGTGGGAGAGGGCTCAATGAGACACTGATGGGTGGGGCTCCGTCCTAGAAGTTTCTCTTCACCTGAATAAAATCGCCTGGCGGCAGTCAGACCAAAATGGTTGAGGGTGGTCGTCCTTGTGGAGAATGGTGAGGTCGCCCGCGGGATGAAACTGAACAGAAAACGGGAACTTAGTCGGAAGAATGTACAGATGAACGAATATTAAACAAAGAAATCCAGTTTCTGTGAGGTGATACGTTTTATAAACATAAAAAGATACAAATAAATGTATAAATGAATATGAAAATCTGGCTGACACCAGACCATTTTATTCAGTCCGGGTGAAGATGAGCCTACAGCAGGAGGCGCTGAGTAGCCACGCCCGAAGCCGTCACCTATTATGTGTTTAAAGAACTGTAGGTACAGATGACAAACAGTCACTGCCGGGAGTCAGAGAGGACTGCGGGATTCGAACCCATAACGAAGCGAATGCGAGAGCAACACGCCTCCGATGACGTCACCAAGGCAGAGGTGGGCGCCCTTAGTATATTTTGTTTAGGCTAAACGCCAGCCGATGTCGTGCAGTTTAGGGAAGCCCGCTGGAACGAACAGGCTCGAGTTCGGTCGAGAGACACGTTCACTCGCACGTTCGCGAACGTGTTATACATATTTTGGACGCATGTTCATGGTCGTTCTCGTTCGTTCGATCTCCGGGTTCACGGGGAACAAGCACGTGTAATCACGTGACCACGTCTTTAGACGTGCGGCGGTAATGAACACGGCGGAACCTCTCAGCACGCGGAAGGGAAGAAGAAGAAAAAAAGGTATACCTGGATTCCAAAATTCGGCGACAAAGACCTGGCGTCAGTATTGCCTGACAGAGAATGGTCGCTCAGTGAAGGGTTACGTAGGGTGAGGGCGTGGCCATGGCGTCCTTTCTTTCTCACTTTCTCTCTCTCTCTCTGTCTCTCTCTCTCTATCTCTCTCTCTCCCTCCCCCCCTGGGTTGAATGAAAGTATGTTACAAGCTGGGCTTTATTATTTTGCTCTAGTCGTGGGAAAGAAGTTTATAAGTTTATTAAGTAGGAAACTCTCTTTTTTTTTCTCTCTCACACACACACACATACCCAACTCCCCCCTCCAGGGCAAGGAGATCTCTGATATTTCCTTATCGTGTTGTAAATTCCGGTGTTATGGTTCCTGGTGGTGCTGTGGGCTCCTTTTTCCTTTGGAAGCATAATTATAATGTCTTTGGAGAAGCGGCGGCGGCGGCAGCAGCAAATGGGACCGGAGCAAGTTTCCCTGTGGCTGTCAGACTCTCGCCCACCGTTGACATGGTAACACATGGGGCAAATGATGACGTCATGGCGCCCTGATGATGACGTCATGTCGCGCGCGCGCGTGTCTTCCCCGAATTGGATCCAGATATTTCCAACTACACGGTCATTGAAATTTAATCTGCATGGCATCTGTTAATTTATTTGATATGATTTCTCACATTATTTATTTATTTATTCGGTTACCCTTGCCTCAATGGGCACAGGTGTGTGGATTAACTTCAAAGATGCCATCATAGTGACGTGTCTTTGTCAGATGTTTCAAGTGCTGGGATCAGCACAGATGGCTGTTTTTTGAGACCTGAGGATAAAACAGGAACATAAAAGGAAGAAGACATATTTTTATTCAAAAGAAAAGGATTTTTTTATTCAGGTTAATCCCAAAAAAATCACCAGAGGGGGGGGTGGAGTGAGAGGGGGTTCTCGGTCGGTTGAGACCCTAATTTGCCCCGGTGATGTGGTGTCTATCCCTTACCTTTCCTTCAACTACCTTCCCTTCCCCTCCTCTCCCTTCCCCTCCCTTCATTTCCTTTGCCCTCCCCCCTCACTCCCAGACCCTTTGCCTCCCCTCACACACACACACACACACACACACACACACACACACACACACACACACACACACACACACACACACACACACAGACGCACACGCACGCACACCTTGCTCCCGGCTTTTGGCTCTCGCCTCGTCTCCAGTCACCTGTGTTTCCCCGCCACGTTTCGCCCCTTCTTCCTTTCCCCCTTACCCCCCCGACCCCTTCCCCCCAACCCCTTCCCCCTTCCCCCGCCCCTGCCTCCCTTGTAGCCAGGGCCGGAGCCCCTCATCTCTTCGCTTCTCTTCTCATCTCGTGAGTATAATCGAGGTCCTTAACTCTTCATCTTGATGGTCGAGGTCGTGATTGCTCCCGGGGCCCACGCCGAGCTGAGCCAAGGAAGAAAGTCCCCCCCTTCTCCCTAGCGCTAACACTATTCACCCCACGCCCCCCACAGCCCCCTCAACAGCCACCCGCCGCCGCCTCCGGTCCGACTCTTCTCGACGTCCGGCTCCTTTTCAACGTCCGGCCGCCGCCGCCGCCTCCATTGAAGCCATCTCGCTCTCTTTCTTGTGAGGTCCGGATCAATCTCTTTTGACGTTTAAAGTCTCTCTCTCTCTCTCTCTCTCTCTCCTTATCTCTTTTTCTCTCTCTCCTTTTCCTCTACTCTTTCAGTTTCCATGGCCCTCCATTCTTGTTTTCATTCCCTTTTCTTCTCCGTATCATCCTTTTTATCGAGAAATGATAAACTCGTCGGTCATTAAAAGTACATTTGCACAGTGAAGACTAGATATATTCTTATGCAGTTTTTTATACAGTAGAAGGGATATTCTTGAAGGCATATTGGTGAAGTGGAGACTGAATGTTAGCTGAAGATTCTTTTTTTAAGACCGCGGTTGCCCCTGTGCATGCCCTTGCTGCCATCTTCAACAAATATTTACATTCGGCTAACTATTTGTTTACGTTTTTGTTGCCGCTTCAGGAATCTTCAATTCTCGACTAAGCCCAGGTTCCTTAGTCACGTGATCCTCCCGAGGGTGGACGAGGGTGCCACGGTAATGAATGAAATAGTTAAACGGCAGTAATAGTAAAAGGGAAGTGCCAGACAGGGGTCAATCGAGGTCATTGACTGAAACCCGATCGCTCCCGAGGGAGAAGTGCCACGGAGATGAACGAGATAGCTGATCCCCTCCTCCCTCCCCTCCCCCCTCCAGAAAAAATGGGGGGGGAGGTGGGTGAGGGGGCTGAGGAGGTTAAGACTCCCAGAAGCTGCTAAAGTGAGAGAGTTCCTCAGAAGGTGTCGGTGTTGTAGGAGGTAGAGAGGCAGTGAGCGATTCAGTAACCTCTTCAATACCGTGGGCAACCCTCTCTTCCTCCTCCTCCTCCTCCTCATTCTCTTCCTCCTTTACGCCTTCCACCTCCCTCCCCATCCCCATCCACCCTCCCTCGCCCTCCTCATCACATTCCATCCTCTATCTCCACATCTGCTGCGAGACCCTCCCCCTCCCCCTCCCCCACTCCCTCCGGGTAAACATCACTGACGTAGCACCTCCATCCCCAACGACTTGGCGCCGCCTCCCTTCCCCTTCCCCTTCCCCTTCCCCTTCGCCTTCCACCTTTCTTCCATTTCTATAACCCCGTCTTTCTACTCCCCCCCCACCGCTTCATCTCCTCCCTTCCCCTCCCCTCTCCCTTGCCCTCCTCGCGTCACCTCTATTTCCCACCCCTTTCCTCTTCTTTGCTCTTCTCTCCCCTTTCCTCCCCTCCCCTCTCCTCTCCACTCCTTTCCTCCTCTCTCCTTTCCTCCTCTCCCCCTCCCCCTCTCATCCCTTCCTGTCTCCTCACCCTTCGCCTTGCCTTTCCTCTCCTCCTCCTTTCTTTTCCTCCCTTCCCCACACCTCCTCTTGTCCTCTTTTCCTCTCATCTCCTTCCCTTTCCTCTCCTACCCTCTCCTTCCTTCTATCCTTTCCTCCTCATGTCCCCCACCCTCTTATCACTCCTCCATTCCCTCCCTTCACCTTCCCTCAACCCCTTTCGTCCTCCCTTCCCGTCCTCGATTCTCATTATGCAAATATAATGTTTGTGTCTGAGATTTAGATGTATTTCTCTATACAGTGAGAGGGCCTTTACTCTAAATTAAAGACTACATAGAAAAGAATCCCCGGGGCGTGGAGGGGGGGTGGGGGGAGGTGGACAAGCCAGCGTACCGAGGAAGAAGACCAGGAGGAGGCAGTGACGAGACTTCTGAACGCGACTGTACCACGGGTCTCGTTAAGGGCGGGGTCAGGGGAGCGGGGACTCTTCCTCTCAAAAATATCGCACGACCCCTGCGCACCTTTCACGAGAACGTCTTCGTTATTAACGTCATAATGGGAAACGCAGTATGTGTGTGTGTATGCATGTATATATATATAATGTGTGTGTGTGTGTAGTAATAATGATGATAATAATAATATACGGTTTATTGGGTATAGCATTTCACCTCCCCTTGTCACCACTGTCACTTAAATTTGACTTGTATTATCACACGTCTCAAGGCCCCTTGCCTCTCGTTACGTGAGTTTCACTAATATTCAAGTTCCTCTTAAGCAGTAGGCCCAATGCCTTCTTTTTCCTGTAGTCTCACTATTTTCTAGGCCCCATGCCTATTCCTCTCGTCCTTTGGGTTAATAAAAGGGTGGTGAATTTTCCTTCGTCTTTCACTGTAATTTCACCTTCCGCTTACACTCGGGATCTCTTTCTCTCGTCTCTACATCGTCTCTTGATCCTCTCTCGACACCCCCTCTATATCTTCTCTCTAGAACGTCTGACGAGATCCCGTATCCTACGCTAAGTTATCTTCGTCTGACGTCACTAATTTTTCTAATCCAATCTCCGGTGACTTCTGAAGTAAATGTCACTCCTTATGGGCGTGACTTTGAATTCATGCACCAATAGTTTTTTCCTCCTTCTCCACCTTGCACCAATCCGGAAAGCCATGTCAATGCCACTAGCAAAAATTGTTTACCTCAGCATTAGTCAAACGAAGGTAACCTGCGCTTACAAAGTTATGATTACATAATCGATTATAAAACAGTCACCACCGTCGGTGTGTTTACATAGACAAAACGTCGCCCTCACATAGACATAACATCGCCCTCGAGCAGGCGTCGAGTCTGAATTATTCTAATACCCTAGCTCATTTCCATTCGTACACTACCGGCCTCTTACAAGCAGCATTACTGCTGAAAATATACAGCCTAGAGAATTATAAAAATGATAAAATATAACAATGAAAAGATGTTGTTACAAACATTAAAAAACAAAACAAAAAACAGTAAGCTAAGGAATAGCCGCGTTGTACAACATTGTTATTTCTTGTTGTTGATTAAATCCACAAATGTTGGTATGTATGTATATTGGTATATGTGGGCAGTGAGTTCTCTTGTAGACATGTTAGATTGAATACCAGAAGATGATTACACATATTTGTGTAATTTTCTTCTTTCAAATAACTCCATAGATCCTGGAAGCCTTGTGTTGTATTCCCTTCGAGTTATAAACAATCCATTTGGAGAATTGAGGAAATCACTGTATAGGGAATACAGAATTATATATATATATATATATATATATATATATGAATAATTATGCCCGGCTATCGCGATTTGTTCTATAACACACACACACACACACACACACACACAGGTTAGTGGTAGTGTTCGCAACTGCTAACTCAGCGATTCAAATTCGAATCCCGCCCAGGGCTGAAATAATTTCAGTATTGCTACACTGCGAGCCGCTACTCCAACTTTCATGGGCAGGGAGTTGGGTGTTTGTGTGGGTGTATGGGTGAGGTCACAGCATTACCCATAGATCGGTCATACATGAGGTCTGAGCTCTCATCTGGGGGGGTAGTAGCTGCCGATCACGAATCCAACACGTAATCTAAGACCATGGTGAATTACACACACACACACACACACACACACACACACACCTGTGTTCCCTTCATCTCCTATCTCTGTGTGTGTCTTATTTTCCTTTTTGTCTTTCTTCCTGTCTTTCTTTCCAACTCCATCTTCCCTTTCCTCCTCCTCCTCCTCCTCCTCCTCCAACTGCCCTCCTGCTCTCATTGACAGCCTTCCATCTCCATGTTTCTTCAGGCCTTTTCCTCTCCCGTCTCTCCCTCGTTCCCTATCCCCAACCCATGTGTCTTCCATGCATTCCCCCGATCCATCTTCACTTATTCCGTTTTGTCTTTTCCTCTTTCCCGTGACATTTTTTATTTATTTCGTGCTTATCTTTATCTCCTTTCAAGTTGTCTTTATCTCTCAATCTAGCTCTAGCTGTGTGTGTGTGTGTGTGTGTGTGTGTGTGTGTGTGTGTGTGTGTGTGTGTTTGTTTGTTTGTTTCCGCGGTAACCCTTTGAGCCTCCCGTGGCTGCCCAAAAGCTGTGCTTCCTCTTCTCTCTTCTCCTCTTCACGCAAGTCCGATCTGATTTGTTATCTCCTCCTCCTATTCCTCCCTCTCCTCCTCCTCTTTCTCCTCCCCTTCTATTTTCTGAGTAGCAGATGATAATATACGAGGTCGAAACACTCCCTACCTCCCTACTCTTCCCCACTCCTCCTCCCCCTTCGTCCTCTTCCTGTCTCTTCCTCTCCTTTCCTGTCCCTTTATCTTGACGGTGGATTTTTTTTTTTTTTCTTTTGGAGAGAGAGAGAGAGAGCGTGATCAATTTTATTTGTTTAGGGTCACGACTAAATTGGAAATGAGAATAAGAAGTAGATTCCTCTTATCTTGCTGATTTCTTATTCGTACTTTATGACGGAGAGAACCACCTCCTCCCCCCAAAGGTAAATAAATGCAATAAATGAGTGAATAGGTATAGATACGTACATACATATACCAACAGCTTTCTCCCCCTTACAAGGGAGGTAGCCAAAGTCAAAGGCATAAATCCACTTCCATCCCTACATACTCCACTCCCATTTACGACCTCCCTCCCTCTTTTCTTGGCTCCTCCTGGATGCCGGGTCCTCCCTGCATCTCGCCCACTATCCTGGGTCAGAAGCAATGCAGCAAGACACAGCACATCCACAGCAAGGCCACTTCATTAAATCGGCGACCCCCCCCCCCGTCTCCGTCCCCTCATAGTAAATAAACAAATAAGTAGATAGATAACAAAAGCCCCGTGATCAGACTTGATTGAACTCTAATGGATGAAGTCGTGACTGATGACACCAGTCACGACAAACGTTTTAACGTTGAAGTAAGTGCCGACAGAGAGACGAGAAAGAGAAGCTTGCAGAAGCGTTGTGGCAGTGGTCGGCGCAGTCTTGCCTGCGGGCAAGGGAGCGAGGCTGACTCAGCCCCCACTCCAATTCTCACTCCCACTCCCACTCCAATTCTCACTCCCATTCCAATTCACACTCTCACTTCCACTCCCACTCCAATTCTCACTCTCACTCCCACTCCAATTCTCACTCTCACTCCCACTCCAATTCTCACTCTCACCCCACCTCCAACTTTCACTTTCACTCCCACTCCAATTCTCACTCACTTCAACTCCAATTCTCACTCTCAGTCCCACTCCAATTCACACTCTCACTCCAATTCACAATCTCACTCCCATTCCAATTCTTACTCTCACTCCCACTCCCACTCCAATCCACACACTCACTTCCACTCCAATTCTCACTCTCACTCCCACTCCAGTTCACACTCTCACTCCCACTCCAATTCTCACTCTCACTTCCACTCCAATTCTCACTACCAATCCACCCGATCCCCAACTCCATCAGTGGGTTGTATTAGTTGAAAGACGTCAATGCAACTCATGTTCCATAATATGTTTCTGTACAGGGAAACATTATTTCTCGCAAGTTTGCATACTGTAGAGAAAAAAATTCGAATAATCACCCGTGAAATATTTATTTGCTTAATAGAATAGATTGTTTTCTGGCCTTTTTTTTTTCCCCACGACTGTGTGCATATGCATCGCGGTTGGCCGCTTTTCATAATGGATGAAGGAGGGGGGAGGGGGGGAAGTGGTGCGACTCAAAGCAATTTAAATTCAATTATGAAGTTGACAAAAGGCTTTACAAAACAAATGTCACTTAGTTTAGGATTCATGGGACGCCGGTGCCTTTGGAACGGAGATCTCTCACGATCCACTGACGCCGTTCCGTGAACGTGCAGCCCTGCTGCCCTTCACGATCATCGCCTTCGTCAGGTTGGGAAACGAACGTGAAAGACGTTCACGGCAGGCGTTCCCATGTCGCTAAATTAGGCGAAGTGGGAAGTCAGCGTCTTCGGAAATGGTCGAAAGACTGAAGAGGGACGACGACGAGGTCAAAGTGCTTAAAAGACCCATTTGCCAAACGAGCAATCGATGGGGGCGGAGCCAAGGGATGGAGCAGTATTGAGAGACACACGGGAAGGAATAGAATCACCCGGCGACAGCCAGAATGAAAGTAGAAGGGCCATCAGGCACGGAAGGGGTTGATGGACGCCATCTTGGTATCGGGTGGCGACGCTCAAAGTATAGCTGCAATACGACGCTTCCAAGAGGACAAAAAAAAAAAAAAAAAAACGCTACGAGGAAATAATGAAAACGAGTAGACGTGTGCCATATCAGGTACTTCTTCATTGGTCCTGATTGGCCGTCACGCTCCGCCCATTGGCCAGTGCGACGACCAATCAGAGACGCTGACCTGGGTTGTCGCACACTGCACAGTCGATTTACTAATGACAGGTTTCTTCGATTCCCGACAATCTATCCAGTTCGTCGTCTTTCCCCCCCTCTCTCTCTCTCTCTCTTTCTCTCTCTCCAGCGTAGGCATATGTATGTGCCTGTGCCAATATATGGATATGTTCAATTATTATCACGATTATTATGTCCTTCATAGATTGCATACATACATACATATACCAAGGCTTTTTTCCCCCTTTCAAGGGAGGTCGCCAAAAAGGGAAAGGCACAAAAACACCCCCACCCATTTCATCCCCAAATACACTCCACACCCCTCCCACCCTCCCTCTCATCTGAGCACCTCCTGGATGACGGGTCATCCCTGCACCTTGCCCACCGCAGTTCCGCAAGACACAGCACATCCACAGCAAGGCCGCTTCATTTATCCGGCGACCCCCCCTCTCCGTCCCCCCGTGCATATAAGGAGAGGACGGGGACAAATCCCTTCGGGCTGCGTCAAAATTTGCTCACACATACTACCTCACCCCCCCGCGCCCATTCCTCCTCGTGCAATCACATCATCCATATACAACCATTCTCCACTCACCTCTGTCTTCCGTCCTCTCCCTTCCTTCCTCAACAGACATTCTCCCTCTTTAAAAAATGGTCTACAACACCCTAAAAACACTCCCCTCTCCCGAACAGCACTCCCACTCTCTCTTCAACACTCCCACTTCCCCAACAACACTCCCACCCACTCTATGCATCCACTCCCATTCATCCCGAGCATAAGAAGCGGGGGAGTGGTTCTTTGTATAAGGGATCACCCTATCTTGCAGTTGTAATTGTTGTCGTCGTGACTGCAGCGCGCGAGTGCCTCAGGGTCCTCCTCCTTATCTGCACCGTTTCGCCCCAATGGAGGAGCTCTCAGGCGCTATTGCCACTCTTTGTCTACAATTGCCAATGGCCGGGCCGAGGGGCCGCGCAGTGCTCGTCGTCGTAGAATCATTTGTCTGGGGATGCTGTTACACCTACTCCCCCCCCTTTCCACACCTATTCCGTCCTTCCTATTTTCCCTTCCCGTTGCCTCTTGTGCTTTGCCTTGCCCAACCTTGCACTCGATTCCTTTCCCCTCCCCTTCCCACATCCACCACGGCATCCCCTACCACCATCAACACCACCACTACTGCTATTTCTGCCTCCACCTCTTCCACCAGTTCTCCCTCCACCTCGCCCTCCACTCACCCTCCACCTCACCTTTCGCCTAGCCATCCGGTAAGGGTCGTCCTTATCCACTTCCTTATCTCTGCTCGTATATCCCAGCTTATCTACAGCCGCCATTATATACACACATGTACTCTTCCATTGTTTGCGCGCGAACACGCACACACACACACACACACACACACACACACACACACACACACACACACACACACACACTTTTCTTCTTTTTCGCTGTTTGTATCCTTGGCTCGAAAGCGGCGTTAAATGATTCAGAGGGAGTTCATGAAATGTATTTATTTAATTTTATTTTATTTTAATTTTATTTTATTTTATGGCCCATGAATAAGCCCTGCATCAGAGAAATTGTTGTGTGGTTTCCGATCGAGTTAGGTGCGGAGGGCCACTTGTCCACATTGTGGTTTTCAATCCTTCGTCGCCGCTGAGGGTGCTTCTTAAGAACATAAGAATGAAGGAGACTGCAAGAGACCCATAAGGTCTACACTAGGCAGCTTCTTACAGAAATGAGTGAAATGGCTTCGGGGCACCCGGACTAACATTCGGCTAATTCACTCTAAAACAAACGGTCATTGTTGTTTGATCCATTTTATACTTACTCTTGCGTTTTACTTTGTGTGTGTGTGTGTGTGTGTCTGTGTGCATTTACCTAGTTTTATTCACCTAGTTGTGTTCTACGGGAAGGGGAGCCATGTTCGTGGTGTCCCATCTTTGTATCTCGCAACATCTAGTTTGTTCTTAAATTCATGTATGGTGTTTGTACAAATTAATTGTCTCGTCCAGATTGTTCCAGACATTCACCATTGTGTGTGGAAATCTGTTTTTTTAGATCTCTTCTGTAACTCTCCTTTGTGAGTTTATTTTCATGTCCCCTTGTTTTTCTTCTATTCCAATTTAATAAGTCTTCTTTATCAAGGAATTCCATACCTTTCATAATTCTATAAATGGCCAACAGGGTTGGTAATTCCAGTTTAGACAATCTTTGCTTGTATGTCAGTTTTTAAATTCTTGGGACGATCTTTGTCGTTGCTGTTTGGAGTCTTTCTATTTTCCTTATATTCTTTTTTGTACTGGGTGTCCATAGTGTCGCTGCGTACTCCAGTCTTGGTCTTATCAGTGTGTGTGTGTGTGTGTTGTGCTGCTGTATTTGGAGGTTTGCATATATAATTAAGATCCTAAGGTGTCTCAGGACTTCAGGTTGATGACGTACAGGTTGCAGATAAAGAGTTCGTTTTTTTAGCTCTCTTAATTGATCTTGGAGACAATGAAATTGGGTTTGGTGGGAGGGCTTAGGAATCGTCTCGTGTCCCAAAAGGGAACTCAAAGGATGTCCTGACCGCGGACGCGTGGCACCGGATGTGATGCCACTCCTGGACTCCCGACCAGTGCAATGTCCTCTTGCTAAGAAGATTTGGGTGCCGGGGTTGGGGGTGAGGGGGCTGAGAGAGGGAGTTTGGAAGTGGTAGGACATGCGTGGTACACTTAAGAGCCCCACGTTAAAGAGAATCAGGAGGCATGTTGAAACCTTGATCATCAAGTATATAGGAGTGACATATGGGAACTTACACCTTTGAGAGAGAGAGAGAGAGAGGGGGGGGAGGAAGAGAGAGACAAAGAAACAGAGAGGGAGAGAGAGACTGGTAAGATCCAGTTCAATGAGAATAGGGAAGTAAAAATTTCAAAGCCATTGTTCAGCGACGTAGCGAAGAATATTAAATCACTTTCCAAGTTCAATTAAACCGGCTGTAGGAGAACGCAGTTAGCGTCAGCGGGGGGGGGGGGGCTGAGGGGGGGGGAGGTTGGCGCCCCGTGGGAGCGCCGAAAACGAGAATTAAAGCCTCGGGTGTTGGCACTTTTCTTTCGTCTGTGATGCGTCCCACCCCTTCTCGTCTCTCTCTCTCTCTCTCTCTCTCTGCGCGCGCGCGCGTGTGTGTGTGTGCGCGCATGCACACGCGTGAGCTTGTACTTTAGTTTGCATGATGCAAAATTGACTACTGATTTTTTTTTTTGTTCCGGGGCTCCAATACAGAGATCTGTCAGGGCGATCGCGTCCGTAAAGCAGGTTTATAGGGGAGGAAAGGGGTGATAATTTTGCTGATGGGGGGGGGATAGGAAAGGACATGGGTCTTTGGGATGCCAGATTGACTTCACACGTTTGACCTTTGTCTCCTCCTCCTTCTCCTCCTCCTCTTTGTCCTCCTCCTCCTTCCTCATTCTGTTTCTTTTTCATTTCGATTTTGTATAGACATTTTTCAGATAATTTATTTACGTTTCGGTTCTGTGTTCACTGTACGAATTTTGGCGTTCTAGTGGCGCAAAAAGACAAGAAAGGTGGGAAAATATATATATATATATATATATATATATATATACATTGAATGGTTCCCGGTGATCAATTAATATCTTTTTTCAACCACAAATCACTTTTAATTCCATGCCATCGCAGTCGAGACTGAAGAATCGCTCGATGGAGGCATCCGTTGGAAATTGAAACGTGGACGAGCCGAGGATTCGAACCCAGCTAACCCGTAACAAAGCTACAGTGACTTGCGTATTGGTTTAAGTCACTGTAACTTTGTTACGGGTTAGCTGGGTTCGAATCCTCGGCTCGTCCACGTTTCAATTTCCAACGGATGCCTCCATCGAGCGATTCTTCAGTCTCGACTGCGATGGCATGGAATTAAAAATTATTTGTGGTTGAAAAAAGATATGTAAATATATATATATATATATATATATATATATATATACATACATATATGTATATATATATACATATATGTATAAAACGATGCGAAATATTTGTAGTGTGGACGTGTGATGACTGATGCAACCGACTCATCTGTGCTTCATAGATTTTTTTCTGGCTAATATGATATGAAGATGGCCGGTGCGGGGGGCTGTAGGATGGAGTTGGAGACTTCGTGGGAGCTGGTGAGGTGGTGACCTTGTGTGGAGAGGCCTTACGGGAGGACGAAGGTGGCTGTGTGTGTGTGTCTGTGTGTGTGTGTGTGTGTGTGTGTGTGTGTGTGTGTGTGTGTGTGTGTGCGTGCGTGCGGTGGCGGGGGCTTCCGAGATCGTGATGGTGGCCATAGGGGTTGGGGGCTTTTTGGATGGCTGTGATGGCTGCTGTGGTGGCGTACGAGGTAGCAACAGTGGTTGCGGAGTCTGGTCTGTGGTGTGGGCGAGCGGGTGTGGGCGGCCGCAAGATGAATGGTTTGATCACAGAAAGCAGGTGAATCGGAGGGGGAATAACTTAGTAAACATATAGACACACGCACACACACACACACACACACACACACACCTCTCATGGCGCTGTGGTTAGAGCTCTGGCCAGCCACTACGGAGGTCCGGGTTCGATCCTCGCCCGGGGCTGAAATAATATCAGTATCGCAGCGCTGAGGGGTGTTACTCCAACTCTCGTGGGCGGGGAGTTGGGGGTGTGTGTGTGTGCAAGGTCATAGCATTACCCATAGATCGGACCTACGAGCTCTGAGCTCTCTTCCAGGAGGGAAATAGCTGTCGATCACGAGTCCAACACATGATCCAAAGACCAAGTGAATACACACACACACACACACACACACACCCTTTGGACCATTGCCAGGCACCCTTACCTGGCACCATTTAAATCACGGGCGGGGGTGATGATTGGGCGTGAGTTGGCACCTAGTTTTTGGGTTCCCGTTGCCTCTTTTATTTATTTATTTATTTTTAATTTGACCGTTGTTTGGGATGCGACCACCACCGCCGCCGCCGCAGCAGCTTCATTCAACGTCGCCTCAGGCGAAGGCGTGCGGGCGAGTGGGTGACCGGGCCGTCGCTCATAACAGGACGGCGGTAATTGAACAAACACGGCTCATAATATCGCGTCATACGGGTTCCAAGTAATTAAATTAATTCATGGCTTTGAGGGCTTGGGCAAGGGGTGGGAGGGAGGCAGGGGAGGGCAGGAGGAAGGGTAAGGAAGGATGGAAGGAAGGAAGGATGGTAACTAGGGTCATGAAGTAATGAGGTTACCTTGACAGAGAATAGCTGAGAGATGGGTAGGTGAAGGTGAGGGGACGAGGTGAAGAAGGGATGCAAGAGGCGAGAGGAAGAGGTGGACGGGAGACCGAGAACAGGAAAGGGAGGAGGAGAAGTGAAGGGGTAAAAGGGCGAGTGAAGAGGGAAAGTCATTGAGCATTTTTGGGTGAACGGAAAAGGCAAAATTGTTTGAGAATAAGGGTGGGGAGGAGTGGGATGGGAGGAAGCGGGAAAAGAAGAAAGAGGGATTATGGGAGGAATGTGGGCGAGGAGACAGTGTGAAGCAAAGGGAGTGTGGGGGAGATGACGGGGTGTGGGGGGAACGAGGAGGGAAGGAATAAGAGAGGGGGGAAGGAGAGGGCGACAACAGAAAGATTGGAGGTATGAACGATATATACACCTATCCCTCCCTACCTCTTCCTCTACCATCTTGTCTCACCTCTCTATCATCTCTTTAACTCACTATCTCCTCCTCGTCCTTCCAGCTCCTCCTCCTCCTCCTCCTACTACTACCTATACTACCTCACTTTTCCACCCATACCACCACCTCCCCCAACCACCTACAATCCACATCCTCCCCTCCACCTCCCTCCCCTAATACAACCTCCCCACAACCTCTTCTTGGGGTCTTATCCATAAATACTCTCCCTATCCACCTCATCACCTTATCCCTACCATCGGCAGACCCCCCCTCCCCCCTTCCGCCCACCCTTAGGGCTGCAAGCTCTGGTCTAAGATTTACTGCCGAGGTACAAGATGCAATCACACGCGCTAACGATTAAGTCTACGGCCGGAGCCTTCCACTTTCGCTTATCGGGGGAGATATAACAATGTATATATCTCAGTTTATGGGGGAGGAGGGAGGGACCGGGGTGGGGGCAAAAAAGGGAATCGGGAAGACACGCCTCGGCTGACCCTGGGGGTAGGGGTTTGGGGGAGGAGGGAGGGGGAAGAGGCGAGATGCATCGGGTGTGCTCCTGGGGTTAGGGGTCTGTGGTA
>NC_134777.1:102647311-102679811 GCF_046742065.1 Oratosquilla oratoria | reverse complement strand
ACTTTCTCTTCAGCCAGCTGCCTGCTGTGTTTGCTGCAATATTAAGAGTATAATTATGTCCTCCCCTCCCTCAGACCCCCTTCACACACAACTCCCCCCCCCCCACCAACTTGGGCGGATAGTGCTGTCTCGTTTAAATCAAAATTATCATTCCCAGATCACCACCTGGTGGAGAAAGGAGCTCGGTGATTGGCCGGGCGCGGCAGCCAACAGGGAGGCGCCGAGCGTCGCCCCGCCTCCCTCTGCCATGACGTCATGTCGCCTGAAGTCTTTTGTTTTGGAGCCAAATCGGCCCTTGAGAGAGACTGCTGCAGTCTAAGTAGCACTAAAAGAGACGGAAAGCTTCCTGCTCGAGATCATTACCTGCGGCCGATGGAGTCGTCACGTTGATTTGCGAGTTTGGGAACTGGCAGGACAAGTAGCTGTCCCCAAGTAACCGAGAATTAAAATGAAATTCAGAGCAAGACTACAACGTATTTTAATGTTTTCTCTCGAGTACCGTGTATTTAGGGTTGTGATGAGTTTTGTAACTAATCTTTATTTATCGTAACTTGGCGAAATATTTCTTTGTTGATATTGCAGGAATTGCGGTTTTTCGTCTTTTTTCCCCTTCATATATCCATGTGTTCATCATGTTCATATTTTTTGTCTTCATATTCTTTTTGTTCATGTTTAGTTTTATTTCTTGTACATTTCTTCATTTAGTCAAGATTGTCACATTTTTTAGATCTTGATTTTTATCAATGAAACTGTTGAAATGAACACGAAGGAAGAGGGCCGAAGGATTGATCAAGATGAACTTAATCTTCTGACCTCTGGGGAGGCGGGAGGGATTCCCTCAGGTGAATAAAATCAGCTGACGGCAGCCAGATGAAATCAAGGCGTTAACTGTTAGCCACTATGTGGGCGCCAGAGTTCTTAAAAAAAATCGACCTTTGGCATAATTATTTTTTTTATTTGTTGATATGTCGCTGTTGTAGGTTACAAATAAACAAAGAAATAGGTAAACAAGTCATTTAATTGATTAGTAAATAGATAAGTGAAATAAGATAAAAGGAGTAAAAAAGAAATCAGTTACGATCTCGTGATTTTCTCGAGGGCGCACAGCGGGGACGGGGGGATTTGGAATCCAGAGCAATATCGCACTAAATTGGCGAAGGGCAGCCAGGGAATCGGTTCAGAGTCGATGTGACCACCACTTCGCTCCTACTGCCCAGCGAGGACGGCGCCCTCGGCCGAATGAAATCGCCTGACAACAGCCATGGACGAAGGGACTACAAATTTTCCATTATAAGAGGAGGAATGGTCACTAGGGGACCTCCACAGAAGAAGAAGTAGAAGAGGAAGACCGGGTGCGGCTATGCGACGGGTCGAGGGGACGTGATTGCATGGTGGTTCCACCGAAGAGAGCGTGGGGTCCCGATCCACTTCTAAGGGGATCGGGGGTGGGGGACGCCCCCTCCCCCGCTGCGTCGTAATACCCATCTCCCCTTTCCCCGATCTCCCTCTCCTTCCCCTTCACGTTCTCCTCTCCCTCCTTCTAAAACACTATCCCATTCCCCATCCCATGTCCTTACTCCGCCTCCCTTCCCCTCTCACATTCCCCATCCCATTCATTTACTCCCCCTCCCCCTTCTCTTCTCCCATTCCCCCCACTCTCCCTCCCCTTACCCCCATCTGTAACCCTTTCCCTTCCTCTCTCTCCTGTTCCTCATATCCTTCCCTTCCTTTACTTCATCCTTTCTCGCTCCTCCTCCCTCTCCTTTTCTCTTCCCATTTCCCTTCTTTTTCCTCCTTCCCCACTTTTCTTACTAGACCTTAATATTTTGTTCACCTTTGCCCCCCCCCCCCAGAGCACGGTTGCCGACTTTTCCCCCCGTGCCTTCCTTCCTCCATGACCGTCTTGCCTACACGACTTCGCTTCCTATCTTCCCTCTCTCTCTCTCTCTCTCTCTCTCTCTCTCTCTCTCTCTATATATATATATATATATATATATATCCCTTTCTCTCTCTCTATATCTCTCTCCCCTCTCATGTCTTCTTTCTTTGTACCCATTCTCCTCTCGCTCTCTCTTTCTCATTGGCCCAACACCTGCTAGCAATCGCGCGTGGCACTTTTAAGGTGGGCGCCGGATCCGTGTGCAGGTGGCCGGTCCGGACGCCCCAGCACCGGATATTAATAAAACCCATATTTTTGAGAGCGCGGGGAAAAAAAGGGTCGCGAGAGAGCAGTAAGGGGGGAGAGGTTGAGGGAATAAAGAAGAGAGAGAGAGAGAGAGAGAAAGCGTTCTGTTTACATGAACGTGTAGATAACCTTATGATTAGTTTCCTCGTGTTTTGGCTCAACCGTGCCCCTCTCTCCCTCTTTCTTAAACAAACACACACGCCTGTGACTTCAGTGTATAGGCGAGCGAATTTGTCCTCATTTTATGGTACAGAAGGTGAAAATAGAGGAGGAGGAGGAGGAGGAGGAGGACGGCTGGGTCGAGTCCTCTGGAACGCAGTTGGAGTGAATTCCTGTTGTCATGAATCATCGGCGTAGTGAGGAAATTGGGACCTTCTTCTTCTTTACTCCAGGGGCATTTTAAATGAACCCCTGAAGTGGCAAGTAGTGATGCTATCCACGAATTTGGAGAACCAAACAAAGTAAACATCACGTGAGGTATCAACAGTTTTTCTTTACAAAATTGAGAGGAATAAAGTAAGATAAATGACAGAAAAAAGGATTGGGAAAAAACGGATTGTCGTTCGTCTGTGACGACGAGTCTTGGCTGTGTGGAGTGTGTGTATGTGTGATTCACCATGGTCTTGGATCACGTGTTGGACCCGTGATCGAGAGCTATATCCCTTCCGGAAGAGAGCTCAGAGCGTGTGCCCCTGTGTGTGCGAGTGTGTGTGTGTGTGAGTGTGTGTGTGTGTGTGAGTGGAGGGGGGGACAGTATCGGGCCGAAGAGATGGGATCCTAGAGGGTGGTAGAGGAGAGATTAAAAAAGGGACACAAGAAGTGAAAAGTGATCGGCATTTTCTTTGAAAAGAAAAAGTCAACGTGAAATGGAATTGAACCTATTTAAGGTGTGTTCGTCTTTCTCGAGCGTCCAAATCAGATGTTATGTGAAATCAAAATGGTTCTCGCAAAATCTTTGTATATTTTGTCTGTGTGTGTGTGTGTGTGTGTGTGTGTGTGCGCGCGCCCGCGCGCGCTAAGCATAGTTTATAATCACAGGCTAGATTTCTTTAGTTGTCATGGATGAGCTGCCCGAATTCTTGCAGGGTTTCTTTGCAATTGCATGCGAGTCAGGAAGCGGTTTACCCCTGCGCGAGCGTGTATGTGCTTGTGTGTGATTCACCATGGTGTTGGATCATGTGTTGGACTCGTGATCGACAGCTATTTCCTTCCCGGAAGACAGCTCAGAGCTCATATATGACCAATCTATGGGTAATGCCGTGACCTTACACGCGCGGGCGCGCACACACACACACACACACACACACACACACACACACACACACACACACACACACACACGCCCAACTCCCCGCCCAGGAGATTTGGAGTAACCACTCTCAGCGCAGCGATACTGAAATTATTACAGCCCTGGGTGGGATTCGAACCCGGATCGCCGTAGTGGTGGCCGGGAACTCTAACCACTGCACCATCGAGCCGTGTGTGTGTGTATGTGTGTTTGTATGTGTGTGTTACACTAGATGAGTCCAGGCGGAGGCTAAGCAAAGCAAAGCTTCCACGTGATGTCAGTGTGATCTGTCTGGTATTGCGCGAGTGCATTCAGATGGCTTACAGAAACGTGTCGGGCTGTGAAGGGAAGGAACTTTTATTTACTTGTTTTATATATATATATAGTGTGTGTGTGTTTATGTGTATATATTTTTGTAGCACACCTGAGTTTGAAATTACTTGTGTAATATTTCATAATTACTTATGGCGAGATCATTGTGTGTGTATGAGAGAGAGAAAGAGAGAGAGGTCTACATGGTTTTCCTGTCGGGCCCTGTACGTTTGTTTCTACTTCTATCATTTACAGTTTCATGTTCTTGGTCTTCACACACTTCAAATGACCGAGTTTTGCTCGAACGTATTTAGTGTCAATGGTTTTGGTTCCCGAAAAAGTGAAATATTTCTTTTTATATAACATTCATTGCTCAGTGGGAGCAGGGACGTCTTGCAGCGCACGGGAACCCGCGAGAGATCGTGGGCGGAGCTACGAGGCTTTTGGCCAACTTTGCCAGGAGGGAGGGCGTAAGCTCTCCGATCTCCAGACCCGGTGGGCAAAAATCGAAGGAAATTTATATAATGTCTGATCAGATGAGAATGGAATTTTTTTAGGCTTTTTTCATGAAGTGGAGGAGAGTATTAGTGTGAAATATGACCTGGAAATGTGCGTGACCCGACCTCGGGTCTGCATGAGTTCACGGGATCCTTGGGAGATGAAAGGTCAGATGATCCAGAACCATCTTGTAGATTTGATAAATACTTTGCAGATGTAGCTTTTGTTGATGAGTATTCGATGCATTTTTCAGTACAAGAAAAAGTTTTATTGTAAGATGTTGCACGGAAGATTATGCCAGTTCGGAAGTAAAAGTTTTAGTTGCATGAATAGATCCTTAGGGTATGTCGAGACTTGTGCATAACTATCATTGGATGGCTGTGAGGAGACGGGTGAATCCCCTCTCTCCCCTCCCTCCTCCCCCTGCCCCCTCCAGGTGGTGGAGAGAGTCGCCTGGAGGGGAGTTAAAATACATAAAGATACTGTTAGAATTCGTTCATCCTGGAGAAGTGTATGTTTCGGGAGGATACATACACACACACACTCACTCACACACTCACACACACACACACACACACACACACTCACTCACTCACTCACACACACACACACACACTCACACACACACACACACACACACACACACACACACACACACACACACACACACACACACACACACACACACACACACAGAGAGAGAGAGAGAGAGACTGACTCGATCCTCTCAGCTGATGAAAAAATGGCGTTAACCAGAAGAAAATTGATAAATGTTGTCAATGAAACGCCCCCCCCCCTCCATCCCAACGTAGATAACTTTGGAGGCTTTGTTCTGGCCTATGAATGAATGCAGGCGCGGTTCTCTTCGGCTTAAAGGAAGCCCACGTTTAACGACATGTGTGCCGTCTACCGTAGGAGTAGGCTTAAAGAGATTGATCCAGAGGCTTTTGTTCAGTACTTGATATGCAATGGCTGATGACTGAATTCAACAGTGGCTATTTGGATTGTGTTTGTGGTGCCTGCGCATTCCTCCTTGGCCGAATTCCCTTTGAGGTCCACTGCTCTGGACTAAGGCAGCCTCTTCCATGAGCTGCATCATTCTGCTGACCCCCCTCCTTCACCCCTACCACGTCCCTCCTGCGAATTCACTCCTTTCCCAGTTTTCCCTCCTCCCTTCTTCCCTTCCTTATCCAGTCTTCCTCCGTTGTCATTTCTAGCCACTTGCCCTCCTTCGTCCCACTTGGCTGCTTGGTCGGCTCGAGATATCTTTCACTCTCGTCTGTTCTCCAGCCTTCTTCCTGTCTTCCAGTGTTATTCCCACTATGGATCTCTCCATTGCTCTTTGTGCTCTTTTGAAGTTTACTTTGAACTTTCGTGTCGAAAATTACTTTGGTTTTACTCTTGTCCGTTTTCGAACCTAGTTTAAGACTTTTCTTGTTCAGATCACTCAGTATATCTCTTCCCAGCCTAACTTTCTGGAAACTTGTGTCAGACTAGGTGTATATAACTCTGGTGAGACCGGATCGCATTGCATAAATGTTCTGTAGACCTTATTCTCTGTTTTCGTTTGCACCCTGTTTGCGTATTGAGTTTAGCATTGCCGTTTGTTCCACCGAGTCAAAGGCCTTTTCGTCATCTACAAAAGCCAAACACAAAGGTTTATTGTATTCTGTCGTTTTCTCGATTCGTTGATTCATTGTTTGCAAACAGTCAATAACGGAGTATCCGCCTACAAAGCCTACACCGCCTCTCTTGCCTGGTTTTCGTCTCAAAGTGTACGTAACCAGTTTGTAAGCATCTTGGGGGAACACTTTGTTGTATGTGCTCGATAACAAGGTAGTGGGTCCATCATTATGAAAGCCTATTTGGTTTCCTCTCTCTCGAACTAAGCTCGTCGTAGCATTGCACCACGGTTCAGGAACACGATTCAGGAGGAACCGTTCCTGTGACTTAACACCTCACTCCCCCACCCCCATCAGCTGAATAAAATCGCACGGCGGCAGCCAGGTAATGCCAGCTGGCAGTCACACGGTTGAGGTGAAGGATGTCCTTGAAGGATGTCCTCAGCCGCCAAACGAGTGTGTCAGAGTTGTCCTTGAATGCAAACGCTGTCTCTCTATTTATCCATCTATCTTTCCCCTTCTCTCTCTCTCTCTCTCTCCTTTCTCCATCTCTCTCTCTTTTAACCTGTTTCTCCCCACTTTTCCAGATTTTCCTCGTTCGTCCTCCCATACAGGGCATTTTCTCCTTTCCCCTCGTCGCCTTCCATTCTCCCCTTTCTCCCCTGTCCCTCCTACCTTCACTCTTCCCCCCCCCCTTTTTTTTTTACCCATTTTGATTTTCCTTCCAGTTTTCGATTCACTCTCGCCCCCGTTCCTTCACCCACCCCCTGTTGCCTTCCGTCTTCCCCCCCACCCCCCCTCCCTCCCCGTTCCCCCTCCACGGAAATCTTCCTTGCTGACTTTTCTCCGTCTCTCCGTCTCCCTCTTTTCGGATTTTCCTTCCTTCCAGCTTTTCCAGACTCCGGCTTGACGCACGTGGCGGAAGAAAAGAAAAGAAAAAAAGACACTCCCCTCCCCCCGTACCTCCTATCTTTCTTCTCTTGTCTTCAACTTTTTACTTTTTTCACTAATTTCTTCAACTTCTGCTTCCACCCAGTGCCGTTTTGTCCTTTCCCTGCATTATTAAAATCGCCCGGCGGGATCAGCCAAGGGGTATATTATACCTTATCTTTAGTGCAGTTGGGGGTACCCGTTGTCAATTTACACACAACTTAATATTTTAGCAAACTAATGCGGCAGATTGAGATCCTCTCTCCAGGGTCCCGAAACTGATAATTAAGACTGAATAGAATCCTGAATAATTGGCAGAGTGGGGGATTGGAACCCCTTTCAGATATCCTCGCAAGCGGCCGAGTCGTTTAAGTTGTTGATTTTGTGTGTGTGTGATTCACCATGGTCTTGGATCACGTGTTGGACTCGTGATCGACAGCTATTTCCCTCCCGGAAGAGAGCTCAGAGCTCGTATGACCGATCTATGGGTAATGCTTTGACCTTACACGCACACACACACCCCCAGCTCCCCGTCCACGAGAGTTGGAGTGACGACTCGAAGCGCAGCTATACTGAAATTATTTCAGCCCTGGGCAGGATTCGAACCCGGACCGACGTAGTGACAGTCAGGGACTCTACCAACCGCGCCACCGAGTCGTGCGTGCGTGTGTGTGTTTTATTCTACCTACCTCGATGCTTTCATCTCAAATTTTATTTCCGATAAGATATACGGGAGGGCATGAGGACCGTCGCCGGTTGTCGTAGAGCCGTGGGTTTCAACCAGAGAGAGTGGAGGCAATGTTTGATGGATGACCTCTCTATCTCCCTTCCCTCCTTCCTCCCCCCGAGCTCTCTACCTGTCAACCCATCCTTCTCACCTCACTCCCAGTTCTTCCTTCCTCCACTTTGCCCTCCGATCTCCCTCCTCTTTTCCTCTCTTCGTCGTCGCTTCGGTACCCATACCTTCCATGCTTCCATGACCATCCTGGCGAGTCCCCATTACCTTCCTCCTGTTTCTACACCCCGTTTTTTGTTGCATTTATTTATTTACATGCACAAGCAGACCAAGACAGGATCTACTAATGTTACCAGATGTTTGTTTGCAATTACGAGATTTCACTTGTGTATTTTATTTATTTGTTTTTGTTATTTGTTAATTTATTTACTTGTTTATTCAATTAGTCCTTTGGTTAATGTTTGGGATAGGTCTAGACTCTAGAGTGTCACCGGCTGTAAGTCTTCCCATCCAGGCCTCGTCCCTCTTTTACCTTCCACCCTCCCCCCCCATCGTCTTCTCCTATTTTTCTTGTCTTCCATTACCTCTCTCCCTTCCCTCCTTCTCTCCGTTCCCTCTCTTTCCTCCATCTTCGTTCTTGATGTGGTTTTTATCCCAAGTTATATCTCTTTCTCCTCGCCCTTCGTCCTCCCTTCTTCCCCCTCGCTCCTCCTCCCTTCTTCCCCCCTCGTGCCTCCTCCCTTCTTCTCCCCTCGTGCCTCCTCCCTTATTCCCCCTCGCTCCTCCTACCTTTTCCCCCTCGTTCCTCCCTCCTTCCCCCCTCGTTCCTCCTCCCTTCTCCCCTCGTTCCTTCTCCTTTCTTCCCCCTCTTTCCTCCTCCCTTCTTCCCCCCTCGTTCCTCCTCCCTTTCCCCCCTCGTTCCTCCTCCCTTCCCCCCTCGTTCCTCCTCCCTTCTCCTCCCTCCTTTTTCTTTCACCTCGCTATCTCCAACTCTCCCTCCTCCTCCTCCTCCCCCACCCCTTCATCCTCGCCGGGTTGCTTCTTCCTCGTCTTCGAAGGAGGAACTCTTGAAGACCAGTGACCCTTCCCCCACCTCCCCCTTCCTCCTCCAGGGGACCCGGGCAGACGCAGAAACACCGTCAATGACATTTAATTTGTTTTTGCGGTTGCCCGCTTGCATACCCAAGCGTGACCCCCCTCCACCACCCCCCACCCCCAGCATGCTGCTGCACCATTAATAGACTCGGGTTTCGACCACATTTCTATATTTTATGCGGGTCAGTCTGAGGAGAGGACGAGGTGCTGGAAAGGTATCGAGAAATAAAAAGAAAAAGGATGTTCCAGTTCAATCGTGACGCGTTTGGAATTGGAAAGCTCCTCCTCTGTGGCACCGGAAGTCCCCCAGGGATCTCTCCCCAGAGGCGTCTGGGGAGGCGTAACCATCATCCGGAATGGCCCCGTGTGAGGCTACCTGAACACCTCCCCCCCTCCCCGTTCCCATGGGTGGATGTGGGGGGGGGAGGTGCTGTAGACGCGATCAAATCTATCGTTGCGGTTACTGGCTTTCGTGCCCCTGCCCCCCCCCTCTCTCTCTCTCTCTCTCTCTTCCTACCTCTCTCTCTCTCTCTCTCTCTCTCCTCTCTCTTTCTCTCTCTCTCTCTCTCTCTCTCTCTCTCTCTCTCTCTCTCTCTCTTCCTACCTCTCTCTCCTGTCCGTTTCCGGGTCTGCGTGGGCCCTTTGTTTGCAAGCGTTGAGGCTGTTGGAAAGTTTGTTTCGGCCGTTATGGCAGCGGCGACGTTATAGTTTTCATAGTCATTGGTCAGGCTTGAGAGTCAAAGGCTCCGTTTGATCGCTGACGAGGCTTCTTAGCCTGCTGCTGCTGTCAGGTCATGTGGCCACTGCCAGGTTATATGGCCGCTGCCAGCGAAGCATTATTTCGTTCGTATTGATTCCGTTTTTTTTCCACGTGTTGTCATCATCTTGACGTTTCTGCTCATTGAATTGCGTGATTGGATGAAGAGTGAAAACGGGGAATGGGCAATATATTATCAATATTATTATTAAGCAAATTATTATTGTTGAGGGAGGTGGAAAAGAGGTCACGGGTTTAGTTCCGAGTTGTGAATTGAGTTGTGACCGTTTTCGCTCTTTGTTATTATTATTATTATTAATATCATTATTATTATTATCATTCCCTCCATTTCCTCGTCCTCTTGGCAGTCATCCTCTCCACCTCGGCCCCTGTCATCTTTATTTTATGGCTCCTTGAAGGAATCATTTTGATTTGTGGGTTCGACTCTTATGGCCGTTTCCGTGCTGCGTACCGCTGGCCTTGGCCCTTGGTTTGGTTAAAACAAAAAATGAATAGATAAAAAATCGTTTAGTGGTTCGGGCCGAACGCCGAAGGGCCTGTAACTCTTCAGTGTACCCTTTGAGTGACGCCGTGTGTGTGTGTGTGTGTGTGTGTGTGTGTGTGTGTGTGTGTGTGTGTGTGTGTGTGTGTGTGTGTGTGTGTGCACGTTCATGTGGCCGTGTGTGTGTGTGTGTGTGTGTGTGTGTGTGTGTGTGTGTGTGCGCACGTTCATGTGGCCGTGTGTGTGTGTGTAATGATAATAATAATAATAAAAGGTTTATTTCAATAGCAGTAATACACTGACAATAATACAATTAAAAGACGATTAAATATATCAAAGTTTAAAGTATATACACGGTACAAGTTTACATTGAGTTGATTATATGCACAATGTATGGAATGGTACTGTGTGTGTGTGTGTGCGTGTGCGTGTGTGTGCACACGGGATATATGTATTTGTTGGTCCCAAAGGATTACGTCTGTTTCCATGTTTCCTTCTTGCCTTAGGTCAGGTGCTTCCACCTCGATGGGCACTCTATTGCCGAGTTATATGCGATATTGCCGGGTTATGTACTTAGGCCCTTCCCGATATTTATTTACGGCCGTTATGACGGTTATGCTAATTTCCGAGCGCCGATGTTGCCGTTGGGAGTTCGGGCCGGGCTTATGACCGCCGCCGTTCCGCGTTCCATTTTATGTATTGCTTCTCGCAGCGGCTTCATGAATTTTACCCTTTCGGATCGCTCTCGACCCCTTGCTGCTGCTGCATTTATGGCGGGCCCCCTTCGCTCCGAATATTCGCTTTGCCTCGAATATGCCTTTCAGAAATGCGCCTTCATGATCCGTGTGTGTCTTTTGATATATGTAGTTCCTTTACCCCCAGCGCGTTCTACTTTGCAATTGCAGTCTGCTCTGACGCCAGTACAGAAGCTGACTACTTCCTCGTCCATTGACTTGTTTTCATTTATGTACTTCTCTTCTTTCCTTTTTTGAGTGTGGGGGGGGGGCAAGGTCCGACGGGGTCTCGGCCGATTGCAAAAAGCTCCGTTCAGACTGGAGGACCCGCTCGTTATCGAGGCTGAACAAGTCGTCACGTTTCCACCAGCTCCTGTCCACTCACTCACTTCAGTGCCCGTCCCCGTATTCATAGGTTCATTTCTCTCTCCTCTTTCTTTCCTCTTTCTCACTCTTCCTTTCCCTCTCAATCTTCCTTTCTCTTCTTTCTCTCCTCTCTTTTCTCTCTTTTCTATCCTCTCCCACTCACTCACCCACCCACTCTCCCTTTTTCTCTCTCTCTCCCTCCCTCTCTCCTTTCGCTCTTTTCTCTCTCCTCTGACTCTTTTCTCTCTCCTCTCTCTTATCTCTCTCCTCTCTCTTATCTTCCTCCTCTCTTTTCTGTCTTTCCTCTCTGCTCTATCTTTTCTCTCTCTGCTCTATCTTTTCTCTCTATCTCTCTCTCTCTCTCTTCATCCGAGATCTGAGGCCCAAAAAGAACCGTCGAGTATGTGCTTTCTTGCAGAAGCCCCGAGTGTAGCCCCGTGGCCGCCGACCCGAAGCCCCATTCGCCAAAGCCTGCCCGGCCAACTCCTCACCAAAGTGCAGAGTTCGTTCTGGCCGTGGAAATGCCAATTTTTACCCCCGATACCTCTCGTGCTTGTATTGCAGTTCAATTGCAAGAGCTTGCTCTCACCTTCTTCCTCCTCCTCCTCCTCCTCTTCTACCGCCTCTTCCTCCTCCACCTCCTCTTCCTCCTCCACCTCCTCTTCTACCGCCTCTTCCTCATCATCTACCTCCTCCTCCTCCACCTCTTCTTCCTCTTTCATCTCGCCTTCCTCCCCCTCTTGCACCTCCTCCATCTCCCCTTCATCCTCCTCCACCTCCTCTTCATCCTCTTTCACCTCTTGCTCCACCACCTCGTCCTCCTCCTCCACCTTTTCTCTCTTCTCTCTTGCTCACAAGCGCAGCATCAGCATCAGCCACGTCTCCGATTAATTTGTTTCGTGCCTTCGGATCGACGACCACCAGCCATCCATCCCCAGCGGGAGGCGTCCCCGTGCTGTTGCCCCGTGGTGCCAGGTTCCCTCCGTGTTCCCGAACGTCCCCTCTCGTTACTCCCAAGGGATGTCTCAAGACGGTGACAAGAATGTTAGGGGAAGGGAAGGGAAGGGGTTAGGTTGTCCTTGGACAGGATTGTCCCGACAGGAGACTACCGGAGAGTCTCTGAGTGGACAGAAAGGGTGCCTCCGGCCGGGTGATCAATTAGGCCATTGTTTCTAGTGTTGTGACCGTTGCTCCATTGGCTGGATCGGACATGGAGGAGGAGGAGGAGGAGGATTGGCTTGTATGGGTCTTCGTTCCGTGGGTATGTCACTGGCGAGGTGATCATCAAGGAAGGAAGGAAGGAAGGAACAAAGAAATGCTGTAATGTTGATCCATGTTGGAACCCATCAGGAACTACAAGTCAAAAGAACATAAGAATGAAGGAGACTGCAAGAAGCCTTAAGGCCTACACTAGGCAGTTCCATGTCCATTACCACCTTTCATCCTCATCCATAATGTTGTCTAACTGTTTCTTAAAACAACCGATACTTTCAGCGCTCACAACATGGTTACTAAGTCTATTCCATTAGTTGACCACTCTATTAGTCACTGGCTTGATAGCTTTATTTAGGTTAAAAAAAATCTTCCAAGGTAAGACAGGCTTCAAGGATTAATTGACCTCCCTTCTCATTTTCTTCCCCCTCTTGTGCTCAGCTGTATAAAATTGAATGATACTAATCAGACAAAAGAAGTCCAGATGTGCCGACTTGACTTCATGTCATCATCTACTACGGATGCCCCTCTTTTATTCCGTAAATATTCAAGTTTTCCTGTAACGCATGCCAATGCACAGTATTTCGTCACTGATAATTAATCAGCACCTTTAGGGGACAATATCCATCCCAAAAGGAGTCATAGAGATGGTTAAGGAAGGATAGTAGAGAGTGGGACTATACGAGGTTAAGTGAAGTGATCAGCACTCTTCATTCGGAGTAACTTGGTCTCTGATGTTGCTTGGCCCTGGTCTGTAGGAGGATGTTACCAGTGTCTCTTATAGTTACTACATAAAACCCGTCAGTATTTCGTACAGGAAAATATGTTTTCAAGTACGAAAAAGAAAATGGTTAAACTTTTTACCGGAGGCCCTGAAGAACCATCCTCCCCCTTACCATATATGGTCATTTGGCGCCAGAAGAGACTTTCTCGAAGTCTCGGAACCCCCCACCCCACCATACACGCGCTCTCCTTAATTGTAATTGGAATCTGAAACCCTCACCAACATCCGGGTTCCCCCACTACACGGTTTTCCTTCACTCACATCCATTCTCTTCCTCCTCCTACTGCTTTTGTTACTATTACTACTACTACTACTCGAAACAGACCCTCCTCCTGCTCCTGCTTTTGTTACTATTACTACTACCATTACTACTCGGAAAGGACCCTCCTCCTCCTGCCGTTTTCGAGACGCCGCGTTGAGGGTCTGTATGATCAATGGCTCAGTTGTCTTTGGACCTCAACACTGAGGTTCAGACAAGATACGGTAGCGAAGCAATAGCTCTTCTTTTTCAATACACTGTTGTTGTTATCATTATTATATTTGTAGTTGTTGTTATTGATGTTTATTATAACTATTTTTATTTGTTTATTTGTATATTAATAATGTTACGGCTAATGCAAGACTTTTATTCAGCTGATGGACGTCGAACTCGGAACCATATCATACCATAAGAAGTAATCAGGTCTTCCTCAAAAACCTCCTATTAGAACCTTGACCCTGGCCGGACCTTGCAGCAGGATCCTCATTCTCCGGGGGGTTGGGGGGTTGGCTTTCCTCCCGCTCCCTCAGGGGGCCCTGATAGATACAGAAGGGTCCCCGATAAGATCCTGCCGTGGCGTCGGACCCTTTGCGCGTGAGCGGGGGCTCCCCTCTTATCACCACAGGATCCAATTAGGACGTCGGGGCGATGGAGGCTCTACGGGAATGGAGGGAAAGGAGCAAGGAGAGGAGGGGAGGGAAGGAAGGAGGGGAGGAGGGGAGGGAGCAAGGGAAGAAGGGAAAGGAGCAAGGGGAGGAGGGGAGGGAGCAAGGGGAGGAGAGGAGGGAAGGGAGCAAAGGGAGGAGGGGAGGGAAGGAGGGAAAGGAGCAAGGGGAGGAGGGGAGGGAAGGAGGGAAAGGAGCAAGGGGAGGAGGGGAGGGAAGGAGGGAATAGAGCAAGGGGAGGAAGGAGGGAAAGGAGCAAGGGGAGGGAAGGAGGGAAAGGAGCAAGGGGAGGGAAGGGAGTAAGGGGAGGAGGGGAGGGAAGGGAGGAGGGGAGGGAAGGAAGGAAAGGAACAAGGGGAAGAGGAAAGGGAAGGAGGAAAAGGAGCAAGGGAAGGTAGAGGATCCGCAAATAGAAGGATGTGGGACCGAGACTGGGAAGGGAGGGGAGGGAGGGAGTGAAGAAGAGAGATCCCACAAAGAAAAGGGGAATAGGAGCTTGAGTGGGATAGGGGGGATTCGAGAAGTGAAAGCTGGGATGAGTTTATTTCGTTCTTGACAAGATTCTGTCCTCGGCTGAATGGAGTTGTCCGACGTTATTAACCAGAACAAAGCCTATGAAGTGCGTCGTTGTAAGCAAAGGGGTGGATGTATAGAGCCCCGACCCATTCAGCACAAGGTCCGGCATCTTCCCGCCCCTCTTCAGCAGGATAAATCTACCTGGCGTCAACCAGAATTAAGATCGTAAATACCCTATCTCGCTCTCCCTCCCTCCCCATCTCTCGCGTTCGTGGCGATTACGGGGTTAACTTAGGATCGGGGAATGGGCCGCCAGGGAGTCTTGACTCAGGAGGGGAGGAGGAGGAAGGAGGGGAAGGCAAGGCAAGGGAGGTGAGAGTGACAAAGGGCTACGGGACAGGAGGAACTCTTAAGTAATTGTTCAACATCGGTGAAGTCGAGTCCGCCGAAGTACTTCGAAAGGGATTACGATGGGGTTTCGTGAAGGAGGGGGAGAGGGTTAGGAGACGAAGGAGAACTGTTGGGATAGAGTAGACGGAGTCGAGAATGAGCTACTGGGATGGAGTAGTTGGGGGTGGGAGTGGAGAAGGAGGAGGAATTCCAGTGTTATGGCGGGAGTCTGAAGGGTGGCCTGGAGAAAGACACCAAGAGAAGGATGATGATAAGGGTGGACGGGGGGGGGGTAATGAGTCAGTGTAGTTTAGGCTGTTCAACTCAAGACCGCACATAAGAAAATATATGTGTGTACTTCATGGTGTCTTTGGCCTGGATGTGAAAGGTACGGAAGGGCGGTACCCGGCATGTTGGACTGTGGGCACTCCGCGCGACGAAGAGTGTCCGGCGTCCGGTCATCACCCTCGGATTGCGCATGCAACAACCGATGTTCTGACATTGACTTGATACACACACACACACGCACACACACACACACACACACACACACACACACACACACACACACACACACTCCCAGAATGAATAATACAACATACGACTCCGGATGTCTGACCGGCGCTCGATGTGCGATTCTGGCTTCCGTGGTGTTTACGACCCAATGTTTTGACTCCCCCCTCCCCTCCCCCTCATGGTGCCCCTCTTGCCCCACCGGAAGTGGGGGTAAAAGGGGCACAGAAGGCGGAAGGACGTGGTAGAGAAATTTCAGGAGTGACGTGGCAGCATTTGGCACAGTCGTGCGATTTCAGGGGAAGGCCTTTGTTCAGCAGTGGACTCGAAATGGCTGATTTGGATGAGTGAAATTGAGGTAGGCTCATCTCTTCTGTCTACGCTTTCTTTTGGGGTGGGGGACGGGATCCGTAGGCTGGCATTCGGTCCCCGAGCAGGATTGATACCTTGACTCTGGATAGATGGCGCCCAATGAAACGTTAGACGGGGAGTCAATCATTCAATCAATCAATCAAATCAACCATCCTGAATCCACTGCTGAGCAAAGGCCTCCTTCATAGCATTACACGATTCACACGACCACGCCAACCTCTGCCACGTCACTCCTGCAAATTTCTCAGTCTCATCTCTCCACCTTCTGTCTGGTCTCCCTCTTCCACGCTTCCCATTTTGCGGCGTCCACTCAGTAACACAGTTGCTCCATCGCTCATCAGTCGTTCGCACTAACTTACCTGCCCGATTCCACTTCCTCTCTTTTACCGCCACCACAATATCTTTCACTCTAGTCTGCTCTCTCATCCAACTTACTCACCCGGTGGGAAACGGGGAGTATTGGTGAGTAAATCGGGCGAGTACATTCTTACATGATTAAGGAGGAGGGAGCATCGAGAAGATGCAATGGTAGAGTACTTAAAAGAAGAGTTGTTATAGAAACTAATTAAGTGATAATGTGGTGGTAGTGTACCGTCGTCTAAGTTACGTCTGGACTAAGTATTTGTTTCTCTTTTGCAAGATCACTTGCATCACTGTGTGTTAGCTTCTCTGCGTTGTTGGATTGCATGAGTTCCCCGCGGTTGGTGTATGTCTCTATGGCAGAAGTAAAACGAGATAGTTTGTCTGTCTTTGGGTATCTGTCTGTCCGCCTGTCTCAGTGTGCCTGTTTGTCTATACTCGTATGTGAAATAAAACGAGATAAGGTCTATCTGCTGGTATTGTAGGACAACATGGATTTGACCCACAGTGGGTGTTGGATCAGTCTGTCCCTGTCTTTCTCTCTGTTAGTGGTTGAAGTAAAGCGGGAAAGAGAGAGAGAGAGAGAGAGAGAGAGAGAGAGAGAGAGAGAGAGAGAGAGAGATCCCTGCGAGGCCAAAGCAAGAAGTTATATATAGCGCTTCGACGGTGGTGGCGGCGTTATAAACACGATTGATGCCTGACAGACATGGGCTTGATACACTTGCCTTCACCCATACATGTACATATGCTCACCAGCGTGTGCATGCGACGTGTTCGCACACGTGTACACATGCACATACGTCCACATGTACACACGGTCATCTGTATGTACACGCGTGGTCACCTGAATATTATTTGCTCGTTCGCACGCGTTTACCTACAGGAAAGCACTCTCTGTCGTCTATATACACGCGTATACGCTCATATCTGTATGCAAATGTGTTTACTAAACCTTTCCTGTGTGTGTGTGTGTGTGTGTGTGTGTGCGCGCGCGCGCTTTCCAGAACATTATGGTCACTTTAAAATCCTGTTGCAGTTCACGAGGTCACCTTTTACTCTCATGTCGAGGTCGTATTTTATGAATGAAAATATTTTCAAAAAGATCCTAAATTATAGTGAGGCAGCTTAGGTAAGAAGTGCATCGCATGTACAGTCGAATCCAGAAAAGGCGAAAAGACTTGTGTTACTGATTGTACACGTGTATGGTGTTCATCCTAAAGTATTGTTCATAAATGCGTTCAAATGTTCATCCTTCAAACGTACATGATCGCACCCGTTGACCGTTGAAAATATCCTAAGCGTCGACATGACGTCACTGAAGAACCTGCGCTGGCGTTTTTACATTTAATTCTTATTTGCACAAATTTGTACTCACCCTTGTGATTGTCCTCTCTGTTGGAAATCTAACATTCTGGAATCTCCAATATTTAGAACGAATAGTTCCAAAACACAAATAATTCCAGACAGTCGAGTTTTTTATTTATATTGTTGTATTTCCGAAAGTCGTTTTTGTTCCGAATAATTTGGGGTCTCCGAATTTTACGGATTCCTAATAGAGAGGACTATTTGGACTTGATCGGCCGTGAAAACAAACAAGTCCACATGTTCTTTACAGTTAACAGAACATCATTTTGGTCCAATAGTTCCTGGCTGTTAAAATCGGGCTTGTGATTTGACATGGTCGCGTGTGTTCAAGCCTAGATAACTGAATCAACAGAACGTAGGGTTCATTTTCAGTAACGTTCCTTCGACCATGATCGTTTGATCCCTCGGAATGCTTGGCAAGGTTGCATATTTTTCAACACTTAAAAGAAAATTCCAAAGAAACTGCATTCAGTTAGGTTTTTTTTTATCATTAGTATCGTGCTTTAATGACATGCATACACAACCCGTGTACGATTCATCCTTTCCAACACTCCCATAATCACATTGTTCGTCATATGATGTCATGCTTCAGCCGTCTACACATGTGTGCACACTTTGACATACACACACACACACACACACACACGTGTACACGCACGAATGACTCCACCGTCAAATACGTTTACTAAGTCCATTTACTTACTTAGTCGAGCGTATTTGATTCTCTCTCTCTCTCTCCCTCTCTGTCTTTCTCCCCCTCCCCTCTCTATCTCCCCTCTCTGTCTCTTCTCCCTCTCCTCTCTCCCCTCTCTTTTTCTTGCTCTCCCTCTCCCCTTTCTACTCTCTCACCTCTCTCCCTTCTCTCTCTCTCTCTCCCCTCTCTCCTCACTCTCATCTCTCTCTCTCTCACTTTCGGACTTTCTCTCACTGTCCCCCCTCTCTCTATCTCTCCCCTTTCTAATACCTCGCCTCTCTCCCCTCCTCTGTCTCTCCCCGCTCTCTCTACCTCCCCTCTGTCTCTCTCTCCCCCTCTCTCTCTGTCTCCCCGGTCTCCACTCTCTCATTTGTCTCCCCCTCTCTCTCCTATATCTCCCCTCTCTCACTCTCCTCCCTCTCTCTCCCCTTTATACTTTTACCGCTCTCCCCTCTCTCACTCTCCCCCGTCTGTCTCCCCCCTCTCTCTCTCTCTCCTTTGTCTTCCCTCCTCTCCACTTTCGCCTCTCTCCTCTCTCGTCCCTCTACCTTCTCTTCTCTCTCCCCTCTATCTCTTCTCTCTTTCTTCCCCTCTCCCCTTTCTACTCTCTCACTTTCTCCCCTCTCTCCTCTTCTCTCTCTCCTGTCTGTCTCTCTCCCCTCTCTCTCTCTTTCTCTCACTCCCCCTCCTATTTCGCCTCTCTTATCCCCCTATCTCTCTCTTTTCCCCTCTGTCTCACTCTCTCCTCTCTCTTTCTCTTTCTCTCCCCACACTCTCTCTCGTTTCTCTTCTCCCTCTCTCTCTCTCTCTGTGTCTCTCTCTCTTTCCTGTCCCTTTGTAATTAGGTCACGTCATATCACCTCCGTGTCGCGTGGCTCACCGTTGCTGACCCCTCTCCGAGCTCTCCCGTCTTTGTTAATTTTTTTTTTCGTATTTCCCCTCGGCTTGTTCCTTTCGCCGTACCTCCACACTCCCTTTTATGGGCGGGGTGGGGGTGGGCGTCTTATCCGTTTATGTTTACGTTTGTTTGCAAACTGGGCGTCATCTTCTCTTGTGTGGGGGGATGCATTTGAGTCTGCAGCCTCCCTGTTTACATTTATTTATTTACTTGCTTGTCTATTTATATTCATTTATTCATTTTATTTATTTATTTATTTGTTTGTTTGTTTGTCATTTTTAAACCGTGCGTCAACATCTCTGATGTTGGGACCTTTTTTGCCGAGAGCGAAATGGATTGAATCGAAATCGTAACCGAACTGCGGAAACAACATCAGCAACAACAGCAACACTGCTGACGACATTTGGCTCCGATACTCTTGGCGCCGGCGTTGGTGGTTATTATATTTAGTGATTTTGGTTATGATGGGAACGGATGGTGACCATGGTAGTAAATAAGGTTGTGATCACCATGAGGAAAGTTATGGTGATGAGATGGCTTTTCGCGACAATGGAAGATGGGCCGGAGACTTGGTAGGTAACATGTCAGCAAGTCTTTCGTGGTGGTATTCGCGATGGTTCGTGTCCTAGGGAGTCGTGTGTAGATTAGAATGAACACTTTTTTTATTTATTCATTATTATTATTTTATTTATTTATTTATCTATTTATTTATTTATTTATTTTTTGCACATGTATAAGAGAGGGGAAAAGGAAGGGATGGAGGAAGTAAAGAAGAAGATGGAGTGGAGGAGGAATGAGGGAAAGATGGAAGAGTTTGAAAAGGGATGGAGGTCACTTCAAGAATTGTCACCCTAGAACGCCTACCTGAAGAAACGTCACCCAATGAGATCCCACCTGAAGAATTGTCACCCCAGTACGCCCAATATCAACAGTGGAATATTAGGTTAGGTTAGGTTGAATGAGGGTTATGCTTATTGTCATCAACTTATACAACCGAAGAATCGTAAACCCAGGATGGCCCACGTGAAGAATTGTCACCCTGGGGGAGTTTGAGGGAGGAGGAACCGATGGCGAGGATGAGGAGAGAAGTGAAAGGGGGGGGGGAGTGGAGGGTCCGAAAGACAGATAAAGGAGTCGCTGTCGTGACGCGAGGGATGACGACGACGAGAACGACGACCTCCTCCGATGATTGACGAAGTCTGATGTCGTGACGCCGAGGCGGATTGGATCCAGGCGGCCGCCGGGAGGCCGACCGGCTGGCCGTGGCGCTCCGTGCCCTGCGTGTTGTTATTAGTAGCATTACCAAGTAGCTGCTCCATGGGGCACCACCCGAGTTGAGTGCACTTGGACGTGATGCGGTGGGTTGGAGTACCAATCCGTGCCTATGAGGGTACAGTTGCCCCCCAGTAAAACGTCTTCGTCTTCGGAAGTTTCCTTCGTGGAGAAAAATGGGTTGCTAGGCGGCCGTTGTCTCGTCAGCCATCTATGGACCTGTACTCACTGTACAGTATTGTCTGCGAACTTTGGATACTGGGTGCACATAGGCATAGGTCATCAAGGTCTTGGGGTACCTTCCTTCCACCTCATCACGTATGGGGCCAGCAGCCCCCTCGGGTGATTACGGTGTGCGTGACACGGACCCACGTGTACCCTCGCAGGAGAGCCAGACCTCATTGCCCTCCAAGAATCGTCGTTTGTTATGGTTTCCTTTTTATCCATTTATTCTTCTGTGCACTTATCTATTTATCATTCTATTTATTTATTAATTGGTTTGTTCAGTAATTAAATTATTAATTTATTCGTTGATTATTTGTGGAAGAAAATTGTTTAGTCTTAATGGACGATTCTGCTTGAAAGGTATAATTCGACTACATAAAGAAACACAGATAAAGATCGAGAAAGAGGTAGGCAAGACAATATACTTCCTCCCAAGATATTTACAGCTAGCTTGGAAGAAATTTTCAAAATGTTGATTTGGGAAAAGAAATTGTTTGAAGATTAATAATAGAATATTTGAATCACCTTAGAGTTTTGGGTGACAATATTCTCATTTCAGAAAGAACAAGGAAAGTCTCAAAGTGATGTTCAACTCGAAAGTTCAAAGTAAAGCAGATATGATAATCGATGGTGAGAGGTTCAATCTCTCTCTCTCTCTCCCCCTCCTCCCTCTCTCTCTTTCTCTCCACGACTCCTCCGGTCCCTCAGCGCTGCTCCTACAATGCACCGGGGACGAGTGATAGGGAGCTGCTCCTCCACGACGCCCGTCTCCCACAGGGGCGTTGCGTGCGCGCGCCCATCGTACATCCCCGAGAATGACGACAGTGGAGGAACGCGAACGACGCCAGGACACGCCACGAGCTCAACGACTCCCGGTACTCGCCCCGGTACACGTTCTCGGACCGGCGTGGAAAGTACTCTGCCGGTATTCTTGACCAGCACTGTCGTTTCCTCATCCGGTCCCGGTGGTCTGTACCGGAGAGGATGAGGGTTTTATCATACATATAGAATTTTCTCCTACAAGTAAATATATTGAGTATTCAGGAAGAAACTTTGAATTTGTCAGAGTTTGTGTCGATGACGTCACGTCGTCTGTAATCCTGAGACGGACCTGTGACAGCGCGGGCGGCAGAGGTTAATTCCCTTAGTTGACGAATATTTTGATGTTGGTGCACTGTCTTCATTACGTGGACGCGACCTGTGTAGTCAAGGAAGTCATTGGGTTTACGATGCCATAGTGCAGGCCACGATAGTGCAAGTTCCCCGCCGTATTCCAATTTGACTTCAGTGTGGGTGTAATGATCCGTTGTCCCCCACCATTGGTTTGATGCTTGATTTTTGTCATATGGGACTAATGTCGGCGACCTGCTCGAGGTGAACTTGGTTTAGGGTGTCAAGTACTACAAGTCGGGAATGGTGGTGGTGGCACTCCAGGGTGGTGTGTTTTGATGCA
This sequence comes from Oratosquilla oratoria, assembly GCF_046742065.1. NCBI lineage: Eukaryota > Metazoa > Arthropoda > Malacostraca > Stomatopoda > Squillidae > Oratosquilla > Oratosquilla oratoria. The sequence continues at coordinate 102,657,808 of NC_134777.1, read as the reverse complement.
TTTGTAACCAGTACTGCCATTATTACTATTATTATTATTATTATTATTATTATTATTATTGTGAAGGTGCTTGCCTGCGATCTTGGTGACGTTATACATACACGCGTACATAATACGAGTACCTATAGTATTTCTCTTCCCCCATCTATCTCTTTCCCTCTCCTTCCTTCCCACCCTCTCTCTCTTCCTCCCCTTCTTTCTTTCCTTCCTTCCCACCCTCCCTCCCTCCCTCTCGTTCCCTCGTTCCCACCCTCCCTCCCCCTCTCTCTCCCTTCTTCCCACTCTCCCTCTCTCTCTCTCTCTTGGCCTCCTTCCCACCCTCCCTATCTCTCTCTCTTTCCCTCCTTCCCTCTCTCCCTTTCTTCCTCCGTACCCCTTCTCTCCCTCCCTCTCTCCTTCCCTCCCTCCCTCCCTTTCTCTTTCCCTCTTTCCAACCTTCCCTCTCTTCCTCCGTCTCTCCCTCCCTCCCTCGCTCTCTCCCCCTCTCTCTTTCCCTCCTTACCACCCTCCCTTTCTCTCTTCCTCTCTCTCCCTCTCCCTCTCTTTTTTCCCTTTCCACCCTCCCTCACTGTCGTCCTCCCTCCCTCCCTCTCTCCCCACCCTCAGACGTCCAGGCCTACTCGGCAAGAGATGTGTGAAAAGGGAAGACGGCAGCCAGAACGAAAACTTGAAAGTATCCCCCCCCTCACCGCCCGCCCGCCCGCTGCGAAAGTTGGAGGGAGGGTGGGGGGGACGTCGGGTCGGGAGTCCATCTCGAACGCGGTTCCGCCAAACGTCTCTGCATTGGGTGATGGCGCGGGTGGGCGGGCGGGCGAGCACCTTGAGACGTTTTTATTTATTTATTTATTTATTTTTTGGGGGTCTCTTCAAGAGATCCCGTGGGTGCCTCGCTGTTTACAGTGTTGGAGCGATAATTTCATGGTCATATGCCTTGGCTCTGTTCGACTCCCGTTGACGGAGGTCACACAGCCCCCGTTAAGTAGCCAGTCGGCGCATTTCGCGAGGGAGGCGGGACGTGACCCCTTTGACCCAGAGTGGACTCGTGAGAGGAAAAGAGATCCACTCGAGAGGGAGCTATCATCCATTCGCTTCGGGTTACCCGTTTATGCATATATTTATTTGTGTGCTTTTATCTTGCTGAAGTGTGGACTTGAGCCAAGACGAGATCCTGATGGATTTTGGTCCTCCTTGGTGGGGTAGGGGGTGAATAATGGCATTGATGGGTAATGGCCCCTCACAGCAATTTTACTCCTCCATTTCAGTTTTCAATTTCACAGTTCTTCTTCACCCAGTCCACCCTTCCATTTTTCACATCCATTTTCCATCTCAATTTCACCACGCAGTTCCGCTCGTCCATTTCACCCCTCCTGTTACTTTGTACAATTTCAACTTTGCATTTCACACCATACGTTTCCCTCCATATCACCCCCTCCTCACTTCACCACCACCCTGTTACCCCCTCCCCCCGCATCTCCATTAGCTCCTCTTCCTCCTCCTCCCCTCCCTCTTCATTCCTCCTCACCATTTCACGAATTCACTGCTACAGTGCTACTGCATTGCGCCTCCTGCATGGCTTTTGGGTCGGCAGCAGCTGCGCCCTGAAACATGGCTTTAATTCTCTTCCTGGTCTCGGGGTTTTGCTGTCTTAACTTTATATGATGTTTGTCCTGTCCTTTTAACCCCCTCCCCCTTCTCTCTCTCTCTGTCTGTATCTCTCTCTCTCTGTAACATTACTCTTTTCCAGTATGTATCATATCAGTCTTGCCCCATTCACACATTTGTAGTATTGTGTCATGTCAGAGTTGTGTAATGGGAGAGGGGGTCATACAGATATGACCGGGAGAGGAGAGTGGAGTGCGGAGTGAATGTGTGTGTGTGTGTGTGTGTGTGTGTGTGTGTGTGTGTGTGTGTGTGTGTGTGTGCGTGTATGTGTGTCTCCAGGGCCAGGAGAGGGCTTGTTGGGAGTCTTGTTTGGGAGAGTGGAGGGGGAAAAGTTGGTGAAGAGGAAAAGTTTGGGAGTCGTAATGTGTGTATGGGGACGTCCTCTCGGCCCAGTTTGGTGTTTGATAGTCGAGGCTGCTGCTGCCGGGCCAAAGGGATGGATGGAGCCTTCTGACACGCTCTACCACCTTCCCTTTCTTTCTCCCTCCCTCTACCTTTCTCCCACGCTCCCTTGGCTATTTTCATAATGTCACATCCACGCGGCCTCCTTTCCCTCCCTCCATGCCTGACAGTGTCTCATAAGACTGGGATTTTAGGGTTCCACATCTTATCAGCTGAATAAAATTGCCTGAGCATCAAAGGGCTTCCTCCGAGCAGGATCATAATTACCTGGCAGTGAAAGACCGACATCACAATGGCGCAGTTTGTAGATTCTTTTCTCTAATGAAGATAACACTGTCGCCTTCATCTCTTGAATTTTGTGTTAGGTTAGATCGAGTGTGATGAGGTATCCCGTGACGTTACTTTTGAAATCCACGATCACTCGTCACATGACCAAGTCAAGTGATACGGTGCTCGATAGTCACGTGACACGTTTCATGATGTAGCACGTCATGGCACCACATGACACGTCCAGTGACACGACACAGGACATATCGCATCTCTCTTTACCCTTCCATCACCTCTTATAATCTCCTGACTCTCTTCCTGTAGTATCGTGATTCTTACATTTCCAAAATGTCGCGCAATTGTCCAGGCGATGCTGTTTCCAGCTTGGCCACGTACGCATGCTCTCTGTTGTTTTTTTTTTTTTTTTTTTTATCCACTCTCTTCGGAGACCAGAGCTGCCTCTCTTTGGATCCTCACCCGCTCTCTTTCACCCAGGCACCCCCCACACCCACCCCTCCTCCCACTCGCTGCCACGATGAAAAGACGAGCTGGAAGCGTATTTTGTCATTTTTATTTGAGTCTCGGCGGTGGAGGGAGGGCGGGAGGAGTGGGCCGGGCCGGCGACGGGGCACTTCAGAAGCCTCTGTTTGGAGGTAATTATCATCATCCGTGTTTGGAGTTGGAAGGACACCAAAGAGGCGGAGAGAAAAAATGAGAGAGTGAAGGAGGGAAAGGGGGAGATGAGAGGAAAGAGAGGTGAAGGTGTACAGGAAGGAGGGAGGGAGGGAGGGGAAGGTAGGAATTGAAGATTGGAGTGGGAACAGAGAAGAGGAAATAGAAAGAGGCTTGCATATACAAAGGCATTAGTCCTCGTTGTCGGGGGATAGCCGAATCAGTCGTCGTTCATGCAAACTTGCCAGTCAGGCTGAACCTACCGGCTGTGTCGTCCCCCCAAGGGGATAGGCCGGTGGTCCTGCTGTGGTCCATCAGGGGTGAACACAGAAGACTTATGTGAAATGCTTAGCTTCGGCCAAAGACGCCAACCCCGTTTGTGTTCTGACCGCGTAGACCAAAGAGAGAGAAAAAAAAAAGAGAGAGAGAGAGAGAGAGGGAGGGAGGGAGAGAGAGGTTCTTCCTGCTGGCGAAGTCTGCATGTTGATGCTCTTGTCATTTCTGCTTGTTGGAAGGCAGGTCGCATTTTTTTCTTCCAAGTTTCGCAAAATACCAAGTGCATGAATTATGGAGGCCAGAAACATTTCAGAGAACCTACCTGCAGCTGCAGCGCCTTCTGCCGGAGGCTCCTCAATATTGCAACGTTGACATTCCCCGGTCTTTATGTCTAGACTGTTAAGGTGAACAACATTACCCGAACTCATTGTTCAGTCTCAGTATTTTGCAAATAAGATGTATTGCCAACTCCTCGTTGCTTCTTGCGATGTTGTCAACTATGCTACCAAGGTCCTCCACATGACGAGAGAAGTCTGCAGGAGAGAACAGGGCTGGTTCGTGGTTGCTGGGAATCGGTCGGGGCTCGGCGGGGGGGGGGAGGTGGACGAGGGTTTTCCTGTGGTGTGGGTTCGGAAGATCATCAGCAATATCATCATCTTCTTTCTTTTTCTTTCTCTTTCTCTTCCTCTTATTCTTTTCTTCTTTTTCTTCTTCTTCTTCCTATTTCTTTTCTTTTTCTTCTTTCTCTTCTTTTTGTTCTTCGCAGGACTCGTACCTACTCGGAGCTTAAGTTTCAGGTGGTCCGAAGAGTCTGTAGATTGATCAGTCGATCCTTTGCCGCCGACTCGAGCTCCTCTGCAGCAGCCAGACCAGGAGGAGGAGGAGCAGGAGAAGGAGGAGGAAGAGGAAGAGGAAGAAGTACCACCCAGCTATCAGGGTGGGGGGGGGGGTGGCGTAGTGCCACGAAGACGAGCCCGATAGCCTAGCAACGGCAGCCATAATAAAATGAAGCATTTACGGCCGGCGCCGCAGAAGGATTGTTCTTTGCACAAGGTCTGATCTCGTTTCTCTTTTGCTTTTGCAGATCATGTCCGGGAAAAGTCGTGCGGGAAGCTCTACTACCGCACCTTCTACATGGACGAGGAGCGTGACACCCTCTACGTTGGCGCAATGTAAGTAGACCCGAAAAAAGTACTTCTAGCACGCGCGTGTTTGTGCGTGTGCGCGCGTGTTTGTGCGTGTGCGCGTGTGTTTGTGTGCGCGTGTGTGTGTGTGTGTGCGTGTATGTAAAAGTGTCAGAGAGACATTTCTTCAACTTCATGACAATTTTAATCCATTTCACTCCCATCTTTCCCATTTCCTCACCCACCCCCTCACCTTCCCCATTTCCCCACCCACCCCACCCACCTTTCTCTCCCATTTCCTAACCATCTCCCTCACCTTTCCCCATTTCCCCCGCCCTTCTCCCTCGTATCCCACCTAACTTCCTCATCCTTCGCCCCCATTGCCCACCAAAATACCTCCCCAACCCCCTTCTGGAAGCGCTTGTCTTCCCCCCTCACTAACATACCTTCCCTCTTCCCCTCCCCCCGTTCCCCCCTCGTTTCCCTTGTTCAATTACCTGCCCTCTTGTCCAATTACTTGGCCTCTCATCCCCGTGACACCCCCCCCCCCCCGCACCCGGACAAGGATACCTGTTCTGCTTTGCCCTGGCCTGCTCGCCCGCCCTCCCTCCCTCCCTTCTGTCCAGTTACCGGGGTCTCCTTCAGTTACCTGACCTCCCGGGTCGGCGGGAAATCAAATTACTCCACTTGGGGATCCACTCTCCCCTTGCCTTTTCGCCTCCACCACCACCACCACCGTCAGTATCACCGACAGTATCACTATCACCACCATCTCCACCACCACCGTCAGTATCACCAACAGTATCACTATCAACACCATCTCCACCACCACCACCATCATCACCACCGTAAGAACATAATAATGAAGGAGACTGTAAGTGGCCATAAGGCCTACATCAGGGAGTTCCATGTCCATTACCATCCATCATCCCCATTCACCGATCATCACCACCACCACTGCTATGACCACTTACACCACCACCACTACCATCACCACTATCACAATCACCATCACCTCCGTCTCCGTCACCATCACTACCTTCACCTTCACTTTCACCACTACTTCCACTAACATCAACTCTGCCACCACCACTTTCACCACTGCCACCACTGTTTACGCAGAACCAGAAATAGCTGTTTTCTTCTCGACCAATCGTTGCGGGTTTTGGTGTTACGTCATCAGCGTCCGTTGTTGTCTTGTCAAGAGTTGATTCCTCTGGAAGCGTCACTGCCTCAGCAACGAGTTTGTGGACGCTCTCCGCATTCCCCTTGACCTCCACATTCCCCTTGCCCTCCGCATTCCCCTTACCCTCTACATTCCTCTTGCCCTCCGCATTCCCCTTGCCCTCCACATTCCCCTTGCCCTCCACATTCCCCTTGCCCTCCGCATTCCCCTTGCCCTCCGCATTCCCCTTGCCCTCCATATTCCCCTATTCCCCTGCCCTCCACATTCCCCTGCCCTCCATATTCCCCTATTCCCCTTGCCCTCCATATTCCCCTGCCCTCCACATTCCCCTTGCCCTCCACATTCCCCTGCCCACCACATTCCCCTTACCCTCCGCATTCCCCTGCCCTCCGCATTCCCCTTGCCCTCCACATTCTCCTTGCCCTCCATATTCCCCTATTCCCCTGCCCTCCGCATTCCCCTTGCCCTCCATATTCCCCTGCCCTCCTCTGCTCTCCACATTCCCCTTGCCCTCCACATTCTCCTTGCCCTCCATATTCCCCTATTCCCCTGCCCTCCGCATTCCCCTTGCCCTCCATATTCCCCTGCCCTCTGCTTTCCACATTCTCCTGCCCACCACATTCCCCTTGCCCTCCACATTCCCCTGCCCTCCATTGCGTCGTCTTCATTAGAATCCCGCGCTCTCTGTACTCGTGACCTTTTCTTTCCTTCTGTCGTTTCCTCCACATTCGTCCACCTTTCGCGTTGTGCCTCCACTTTCCTTCCATAGTTCTTGGCCATTCCAAGCGGAGAACGTTTGAGCTCTACTTTTCTCAATTCCCGTTTGTTATTCTCTCTCTCCCTCTCAATCTCTATCACGTTTTCATTTGTTTATATTTTCTTTCCTCTGCTTCGTCGATCATTGTTGGTCTCCGCGTTGTCCATCCCTCCACATATACTGGCGGTCCTCCTTTACGCGTAGGCTATTCCTCCACATTCATCCACGTTCACAGTTCCTCCTCTTGTACACCGCCCCCCCACCCGCCTTTCTACACGTGCGAAGCCTCCATCCTCTTTCTCCTCCTCCTCCTCCTGCGATCCCTCTCCTCTCTACATTTCCTCTCATTCACACATTTTTGCTGTTTTTCGTATTTGTAGTATATCATCTGTTTCTTAATTTCTTTTCTTTTTTAAGATCCTTCTGCACATTTTCCTTTCCCATCTCGCACTTCCGCCATAACACCACACACACACACACACACACACACACACACACACACACACACACGCACGCACTCTCTCTTTGCGTCCACGCCCCCCAACAACAATTTGTGTATCAAACCCAAGTCCCCCCTCCCCCCTCCCCCCAATTGAGGCATAGCGGGTTGGTTCCATTCACGCTTCGAATCCAGCAGCTCCCGGATACCGCTACTCGGCCGGCACGTCCTAGCACACAGGGCAGAGGTTGGGACGCTACGAAATGTCACCACCACCACCACCACTTCTTCATCCGTCCATCCGTTTTGCGTCCACTGGCGAGACCGTCCCGGGGTTTGGCCGTCCGTCTCCATGGCAACCGTCGGGACGCTTTACCCCTATTAGCTGGTAATCACGGCCGTAATTGCCAAGAAGCTCTATAGGTGGACTCGCAGGTGTGTCGGGTTGCAGTATCTCATTAGCACACCTGGACCGACCGTCGTTTCACCCCCCACCCTCTCCCCCCAACATGTTTCTCCTCCTTCTTGCTACCGAACCGATTTGTGGGCAAGTCTTCATGCGCCTCCGCAGGTGGTTCGCGGGCTCCTTCGGCAGGTGGTTCGCGTCGTCCGCCTGTCACGGCCCCCGCATTGTCCTTTTCCGTTTCTCCTTGGCTTTGTCCATCCTCAACCCTTCCCCCTCCTTCCCTCGTCTGCTCCCTCCATTTTTCTGGTCCCTGCTTTCTCTTTTTCTTCCTCTCTTCTTCCGTCCTTTTCCTCTCTTTTTTTCGCATCCTCCCTTTTCGTCTCCTCTTCCACACAGTTACCTCCTCGTTCTGTCTCCCCATCCTCCTCACTTTATCCCTTCTCTGTTCTCTCAGTCTTCCTTTTTTTCTTGTTTCTCTCGTGTGTGCCGCCACTTCCCTCCTCCTCTCCCTCCTTACCCCTTTCCAGTCTTCTCTCCCTCCTCCATTCCTTCTTCCCATTCCGATCCCCACCTCCTCTCCCTCCTTTCTCACCACCCTTACCATTCCTTCCTCCCAACCTGATTCTCCTCGCTTTCTCCCCTCTCCCCCTCCCCCTCACCCCCTTTCTCTCCCTTCACCCCTTCTCATCTTCAAACCACGATGAAGCAATTATGATGGGAAGCCTCACTGTTGCAATGAGGGACAGATCACCACTTTCTGGTGTACGTGTGTGTGTGTGTGTGTGTGTGTGTGTGTGTGTGCGTGTATGTGTGTGTCGGGGATGGGATTCAAAAAGTGCGAGTGTGAGGCGGCGGACGATTTCTTTCGCTTCAACATGAAGAGACAACAAGGAGGCCTCTCAGCCAAGCACGGGACAGCGAGAGCAGACCACTTGGCCCATATATCACACCACCCGCAGGACATTCTAAACAACCGTGTCGACGCGACAAGAACAGGGTCAAAGGTCATCTACAACGGTCATCTCTTCGACGCCCCCTTTTTGGCAACACTCAAGAGTGCCACCCTTCTCGATGTTTTTTCATTGGGCACTCCTTCGTAAGGAACGCCCCTTTTTGCCTTCTAAAAACCTTAGCTAAGAAAGTCTGGCAATCCTCCGAAGGTTTCTTCGGAGCTGGCCGGCAACTGTTGTATGAGACGGCTAGGCGAAGAATAAAGGGAAAAAAATCCTTTCGCTCCAACCCGCCACGCAACGCCAACACGAGGTCAAAGGGTCAGAGGAGGTCAGAAGGCGGGAGGGGGGGTTGTGAGTTGGGGTTGGATAAATTTTTAGGGGGATGCTGGAGTACGAGTGTGAAGCTAGAATCTAGAGGGCGATAAGAAGTGAGTGGGGGGAAAGTTGATGAGAGGTTTGGAGGGTGGGAGTAAAGAACAATGAGGAGGTCTGGTAAGGTCAAGTGAGAGAGATCAGGTCCTTTGCATTTGGCGTTCCCAGCGAAACAAAGACCACGGCACTCCAGCAAAGTTCTTCGTCTCTCTTTTCCACCTGTCTGCTCTCTTTCTTTCAAGAAGGGACAAGGCGTGAGAGAAATCTTGTGGGTTTGTGTGTGGAGATGATGGGCAGGTGTCTCTGTGGGCCTCCAGTCGAGGGCGAGCATGTATCGATTAGACGGTCGATGCTCAGCGGACAGACGGGGAGGTGGGGGGAAGACCTCGTACCTCGTGGGACGACCTTTGGTGGCTGGGAAGGCTTCCTCCGAAGTCCAAAAGTGTCAGGGGAGAAAGAGTCACGAGTAGCCGCCGCCACTGGGCCGTTGGAGACGCGGGTCCAACCTTTGGGGACCACAAGAAGAACGAACCCAGAAAAAGAAGGGGAAAAAGTCCGAATGCAGCTTACAGCAACTATCTAGACTAAGCAACCTAGCCTGTTGAACATGACCTAACCTGCCTACCCACCGACCTTATCGTTCCTAACCTAACTTGTCGGATTTAACTAAATCCTCTCTCACCATCACCCGCACTCCTCTCCTATTCCCAACAGTGGCTGAACCAACAGTCCAGTCCCATAGACCATAGGGCCAAGTTGACGGCTTCGGCCGCAACTACCAGCCACCTGACGTAGGCTCCTCACTTTCTAATCCAACCTAACCAAACGTAAGCGTACCTTAACCTTAAACAAGCTTTCCTGGGCAGAATTAAGACTTTCTGTGACTTATTTTCGTTCGCGCAGATAAGTTGTGTAAAGTAATAGCGAGGCAATATGAATATTTATAGATGCATAGTCAGATGTCATCTCCCTCTTTATTTATCTTGTTTCTGTTATGATCTGTCTATTTGATTGATTAATCGTTCGTTGCCGAGGGGTACCATGGAGAATCGCTTGACGGTACTCTTGATTGAAGAAAGTCGTAGGTACCAGCCGTAAGGTACGTTAGGAAGTGTCAGTGTCGAGATGAGAGGAGACCCCAACCCGGTGTTACCTCGGAGGGAAGGAAGAACACACACCCACACACACACCCACGTCCACCTCCACCGTCATCGCTTCCACCTCCATCGCCTCATCTACTGCTACAATTACCATCACTTCCACCACCATCACCACCACTACTACCACCACCAAGTCCATCACCTCATCCACTGCTACCATCACTTCCAGTCACCACCATCACCAACACCATCTTTATCATCATCATCATCAAAGCGACCACCACTATCACGACTTCTTGAGCGCCTCGGGAGTCCGCTTGCCGCCGCCACCGCCACCGCCGACACCTGAGCTTGACCCACGACAGCAGAACCATGTGACTCTGTATCTCTCGAAGGAAGTGGTAGGGGGTGCAGAGCCTACGTCAGGAGGCGCTCAGTAGCTTCGTCTGAAACTGTCACCCTTGGTCTCTTGTATGCGCTTTAGGGACGGTTTGAGCGGGTAACAAACAATCACTGCTTGGAATCGGAGAGGAGTGCGGGATTCGAACTCACAACTATACGAGTGCGAGATCGGCACGATGACGCCACCAGCGCACTAAGCAGGGAAGGAAGTGTTGTCGCAGTTGAAATGCGCCTTAGGTCAGCACAGCACAGCACAGCACAGCACAGCACATCTGTTCGTTGAGTTCCCACCCCCCGTCGTTTGGACGGGCGGGCACGCCCCTCGTTTCAGGTCGTCACCCCCTGTCGGAGTGGACGCCCCAAAGCCCCTCCTAATGGCTTCAGAGCCTAATGGTCTTCAAGCCTTACACATTGCAGCATTGGTGAGGCCCTAGTCCAAGTTGCATATGATTATAGTGAAGGGTGGGGGGGGGCTGAGG
>NC_134777.1:102567311-102642311 GCF_046742065.1 Oratosquilla oratoria | reverse complement strand
GAATCTGTCACGCCACTCCTGCAAACTTCTCCGTCGCGTCCTTCACCTTGTGAGTGGCCACCTCCCTTACAGAATTTATTTTTGGTTGTTAACCTTTTTTTAAGGGGGAGGAGGGGAAGTAGAGGGGGATGAAGCGTTGCCAAAGTAGAAAATATAAACAGCCAGTTAAAAAAAGAGTTTAATCACAGATAGGAGGGAGTTGAAGATTGGTCACCAAAAGGAGGGCCCCTCTCCGGAGTGAGCTTGACGTCAGCCTTGTAAACACGGGGGGACTTTGTTGAGGGTAAAAATGCGTGGACGAAGGGGATTAATATGGGGTGGGGGGCAGTTGAAGGGGAATGGGATCCGTTTAGTGTGGGGAGGCTGGAGAGGGGGTAGGGGGTGGAAGGCGAGGCAGAGAGCTGACCTTAAGTACAGGTGAGCAGATAAACTGGAGGAAAGCAGGATAGTGTGTTGCAAAGAAAGGGTCATGTGACAACGATTAAGAATGTGACTTTTGTTGCATGTGTGTGTGTGTGTGCGTGTGTGTGTGTTTGTGTGAGTGCATGAGTGTGTGTGTGTGCGTGCATGAGTGTGTGTGTGTGCGTGCGTGCGTGTGTGTGTGTGCGTGTGTGTGTGTGTGTGTGTGTGTGTGCAGTGGCGGACTTAGCCTACATGGCGCCCTGGGCGAACCTCACCTTCGGCGCCCCCCTTCCACAATGCACATAAAATGCTTGGCTTCTCCCCCTCCACAATGTAAATAAGAAGTTTAAGACGACCAAAACTTTCACAAAACAACATTTTCCAAGGTGGAAAATCTTTCCTGAATGGCTGACATTGCAGCATCAACGACTGCAATGCTGCCCCCTCCCAAGTGCCGCCCTGGGCGACCGCCCATACCGCCCATAGGAAGAACCGCCACTGTGTGTGTGTGTGTGTGTGTGTGTCGCGGCTCATATTCATGAATAGTCTGGACAGTAAGGAGCACAGCAGTAGCATGATGATGGCGGGGCGCTTGGGACGGGCCACCTAAGGAGGAGGTGCTCGCTGGTGGTCGTGGCCCAGGTTGTGACTTGGTCAAGGGTGGGTGGATGGTGGGAGGGGGGGTGTCGGTCGGGATCGTTACATCAGTAATGGCGGTAGCGAAGGTTGTAACTCGAGTTAATGGCGATGGTCGCCGGGGTTGCCGCAATAAGGTAATGGGGAGAGGGAGGGGGGGAGTTGCGGAGTGGAGGTTGAGGGTATGTGTGCCGGAGGGGGGGGGGTAGCTGGTCACGGCGGGAGCCCTGATTTGCATGCGAAACTGTGCGTCGGTCCTTGAGCCGTGTCCGTACCGTTGTGGGCAGAAGCCACGGGAACATCACAGGGATGTCATTATGCAAACACAGATTCTGTTACAAATTCACTCGATGGGTTTTCTTGCATGGGGAAGTGCATCAAGTGGGCAACAAGCGCTACACAGTGAAGAACTACAGGGTGGGTCGGGTCAGGAACTTGGTGGCGCTGTCCCTAGCCCCCTCCCATGCTGTCACTATAGCATCATCTTCACTGTTATCACCTACGCTGGTACTACCACGCCGACGCCACCATAAACGCGAATTATCACCATCACTGCCATCATTACCACCACTGCCACCGCCATGGCTGTCGCAGCAAGAGCAGCTTAGCAAACTTGATCCCATTTATTGTGATGAGGTAATGCTTTCTTGATGACAACCTGAGAGATTGTTTAAAGGCCCGACCCGGTTCTCCGCTGTTTAATGAACACTACCACCACCACCATCACGCACACCATCACCACCACATTCACCACACCACTCTCGTCTGTACTTCGCCATTACCACACCTTTTCTCATCACCGGTCGTCACTGCTCACCATCACCACTACTACCACCACCACTTCCTCTACCATTACCACTACTACTACTACTAACTTTACAACCACCGCTACTATCACCACCACTACTACGACTACTACCACCACTGCTATCACTACTACCACCACCACTACTGTCACCACCATCACTACCACCACCACCACTACTACGACTACCACCACCACCTCAGATCATGACCACGCTGCCCTCCCAGTGTCAGTCATAACGTCCATCATCACAGCAGTCACGATCCTCATTATTTCTGCCACTTTGGTCGAGCCTCTCCCGCGTGATGCCCGCCCCACACCTCGTCGTCCTGATCACCCTCCTCCCACCACCAACCCTCCCCCCACCACCAACCCCCTTCTCTCTCTCTCTCTCTCTCTGTCTCTGTCTCTGTCTCCTCCCCCCGCTTCTTCAGCATCCCTTCCCCACCTCGTGTCCCACCCATATCAATGAGGATGTAAACGTCGGGAGGGTCTTGTAAGGGTCTTGCCGTGTGTATGAACAGTCCAAAAAGTATTGTTCGGATTTTTTTTTTTTACTAACCTGTATGAAACATCGGGCGAGTATTTTAGATGTGTGATGGATCTGTATTATGATGGGTGGTTAGTAGGCGTGGTATGTGTGTGTGTACGTACGTGTACGAGTTAATGAATACATGGCTTGTTGAACGAGAAGCCCGGAGTGAGGCTGTCCAAGATGGAGGCTGACCTATTGAGGTCTTGGGTAGGAAAGAGAATAAAGCCAGTCTTTTGTTAGCCAAAGTAAAATCGCGACGCTGGTTACACTGTTGCGAGAGGAACGCTACCCTCGGTAGAAATTAGTGTTGCCCTGGTAAGGGTTGCTTTGTGCGTGGCGGCGCGGGAAGACTTGGCTGCTGGAGGACGAGCGAGGTTCCTAGCGCGGCCGAGGCCCGTCCGTGACCGTCGTCCGGACTTTGTGGCTTATGTCAACACGGGCTCACGTGCCATCTCGTTAAATCACCCCTAATTATCCCTGACGGGGCGGCACTTTTCCTCTTGTCTTTGGTGCCCCCCCGGACTCGTTCGCCAGTCGATTTTATTCAATTGCAGGGCGGACTCTTGACAGTGCCACGGGGTTATTGGGTCCGGCAGGCGTGTGTTTGGTTTGGGCAGTGGCTGCAAGGTCACATGTGATGACCCTTTGGCCATTGTTCTCTTGTATTTTGCCGTCGCCGCGGTGTGTCTGTCTGCCCGGGGATGGATTGGGTGGACGCCTCGCGCGCCATTGATCAGAGTTGCTGTGATGGCCACCGCTGGACGCCCTCCTGTTCCGTCGTCACCCAAGTGTAGCTGTTCTCCTTATTTTCTTTTCGAGTGTCGCCTTCACACCCATTATGTATGTGTGTGCGTGTGTGTGTCCCTGATGTATGACAAAAGCATCTTTATATTTTGTGACAAAAACATCCCCAAGTGACAGGCTAATGACGGTCAGTTTTTAGAAGAGAAAAAAAAAAAAATCTTCAAGAGAGTCTGCATTGGGAGTTAAAAAAAAAAAACACACGCAATCGATGTAAGTATTGTGAATTATATACAGATTTTCTTTTGCGACATGGGAGCCGTGTCGTGTCGTGCCCCGTGGCGACTTCGCGTCGCCTCACACGAGTTCGAGATTCACTACTGAAAGTCATCCTTGCCGCTTCCAAAAAACGCCATCGCAGCGAAGCTTCCCTCCCCCCCTCTTTACCCCCCACTCCCCAAAACTGCTTTGGCCTGCGTCGATTGTACAACTTTTTCATCTCGACCTGTTACTCCGATTCTATTTGGGTTCACGCTGGGCGATCTTAATTAACTTAATGGGGGGAGGATTCTGTAATCTCTCCTTCCTTCCCGTTCTCTGACTGTCTGTCTGTCTCATTGTGTATGTGTGTGTGTTTGAACAGGACTGTGTAAAAGTGGCGTGTCAAGTTGTCGTGATTGAGATCGATAAAGGTTGCGTGCTACGAGAGAGAGAGAGAGAGAGAGAGAGAGAGAGAGAGAGAGAGAGAGAGAGAGAGAGAGAGAGAGAGAGAGAGACGTCGTACTTATAACTGACCGAGACCCCATTAAGCTTGAGGTCCGCTCCTCAGCTGAATAAAATCGGCTGGCGACAGCAAGACTCACCTCATCTCGCACTGATGAGAGTTAAGACGTTGCAGCTGAGTTTGGATCTAAGCTCCCGGTCGCAGTGTATGTGTGTGGGGAGTTTGGGGGGTGGGATTGCTCTCCCAACATCCACCTTGAAACGACGCACACTGAATTGCAGTAGGACATCATGGTTGGCCCTCTCCTTACAAGGGAAGTGGGAGGGAAGTTGCAAGGTAGTCCTCCGGTTGAGCTTGCAAATTGAAAGACCTCGTGGAGAGGGATTGACGAGAGTCGACGAGACACTTCGGAACCTTCTCGCTGTCAGTCAAGGTAGTAGGCTCGAAGCCCTTTCTCGCTACCGGTGGGGTTCCGCAGAGAGGAATAAAATCGTCAGCCGGCCACGGCGGTCGGGATGAAAGAACAAGTCTACGGAAAGGGTTCGGTACTGGTAAGGCGCCGCTGTTCTCAGTGCCTCCCGGGTCGTGAGGTGGAAGGAAGATTACGTTGTATGAACAAGATCGCCTGGCGGTAGGCTACTAGAATGCATACGGACTTACGTGCCAATTTTAGTAAAGATCCGATGAGAAATAGTAATGTTACTGTTTGAAAGTAGAGATCAGAGCCACCCGCCCTTGCATGCGGCGGGGTCCAGGCGGGTGTTGTAATTTACAGATATTATTATTATCCCGGTGGACGCCCGGGTGCGAGTGTTCTTTGTTTATGAGTATTAATCTGGGGTGCATGTGGACCCCCGCGCCAAATCTGGTGAAGATCCGGTGAGGAATGGTGACGGTGTCCTGTTCCCCCTCGACATGCCACTGCGCCTGGCCGCCTCGAGTTAGTTATGCCCTTTTTGCATTCAGTGCGCCTTTGTAAACGTAAACACACACACACACACACACACACACACACACACACACACACACACACACACACACTCTCTCTCTCTCTCTCTCTCGTGTTCGTGTTTCCATAAGACTCCAGAAGAGTCAAGTCGGAGTCGCCGCCTCTTCAAGGAGAAATGTTCTGCATCCTTCCTGCAGGACATCCCACCATCGTTGCGGTGGGTGGGGCCAGGATGTCTCCCCTGTGCCTCCATAGGATGCGTCGCCTCGCTGTGAATCAATTAGCGGCGGCACGGGGAATCCATTACTGTGATCATTTGCCCCAATGTACTTGTTTGGTTCGGTGCTCCATTTGTTCCCCCAGATTGACTGCGCGGCCTACCTGAGGCCACCGGGGTGAGGGAGAGGGAACTCATGTCTCGTTGCAAGCCATTCAGAGAGGTGGTGGTCAAAGGGGGGGGGGAGACTCGAAGATGGGGAGGGGAGGGAACGGGGGGGGGTTAGAGGGGTTGGGTATATTACCTTCGTGGGACGATCGATGTGCACCTCCTGCAAAAACAAACGATTCTCTTTATTGGGAATGACAGAGTTCGAAAATGTCTCCCAAATTCGGAAGATTCCGGGGCGAAAAGTTTCGGAATCTGGAAATATCTCGGATCATGTAGCTCGGACGCTGTTGGTACGTGGGCCTTTTCGCTCCGAACAAGGACATATTGCTCTCTTTCTCTCTCTCCCTTTAGTTGAAAATAAGAAATATTCTGGTTTTAAGGTGCGTCCCTCACCATTTCGCAAAAGTAAAAAAAAAAAAAAAAAAATCGTCTGCGCTATAGTATTTTATCGAAAAATAGTCCATGGATATCTGCCTCTCTCTTTCGTTCTTTTCTCTCTCTCTCTCTCTTTCTCATCGATAGTGTTAAAATGTGCATTCCGCACTATCATGTCAGTCATTCACTCACACTCCGGCCTACTCCCTTTCTGTTCTTATGGTCCACCATCTTCGTTTCTCTCGTCCTCTTCCTCCTCTCCCTTCCTGTGTTTCCATTCCCCCTTCCCTTACATTCTCCCATTATTCATTGTTCACCATTACTTTCTCTCCTCCTCCTCCCCCTCCACCTTTTCCGTATAGGATACTGACTGCATGGGATTTTTCTTTTATCCAGTCCATATTAATTTAGGGACGTCACTGCCACTCCTACGGACCGTGCCTATTTATACAACATTCATTTGTGACCGGGAGACTAATCATTCAAAGAATCATTTAGATAAACACCTAAGCAAAATGCTGTAATGATTATAATTTATCTTATATTATTTGTTTTTGTTTTGTTATCATTTGTTTGATTTTCATTTATTATTAGTTACATGTCAATTTATTATTATTTACTATTTACCCGTTTGTTTATTATTTAACTATACCTATGCATTTATTTATGTATTTTATTTGTTATTTACATTATTATAGTTTTTATTTATTATTTTATTATGATTTTTTTTTTTCGTATCCGACCTAGATATGGACCAAAAGGTCTCCTGTCGGCATGCTCCGCCTTTGTAATCCTTTGAATGTTGACCATTTTTGACTTTTACTCTACCTCCGTTCAGCTCTTGTACTTCATCTCGTGTGTGACTCCGCCCTTCCGACGTGATTTTTGGCTTCTCGTCCTCCTACCCCGCGTTTTTTATTCCGCATCCGTTTTCTCTTCGTTCCTCAATGCTTTCCATTCTGTTTGTTTGTCGTCGTTTTCTTTCTGCGTTGAAGGTCACCGCGAACTGTTTTCCACGACCACGCCGTCACGGACACTCTCGTAGAAAGAGATTAGAAAAATAAATAGATAAATAAATAGATAAATAAAATAAAATATCTGTAGTTGTCATCCCTTTTTTCACTCGCTCTTCCACCTCTTATTCATGTATTTGTTCTCCTTTTCTCCCTTATTATTCTTTCATTTTTCTCCTTCCATCTCCCATATATATTTTTTCTCCTTTTCTCATATCCCTCTCTTTTTCTCTTTTATCTTTCTTTTGTATTTTTCTCCTTTTCTCATATTCCTCTTTTTTTCTCTCCTTTCATCTCCCATTTGTATTTTCTCCTTTTCTCATATTCCTCTTTTTTTCTCTCCTTTCATCTCCCATATGTATTTTTCTCCTCATATTCCTCTTTTTTTCTCTCATCTCCCAAATGTATTTTTCTCCTTTTCTCTCCTTTCATCTCCCTTATGTATTTTTTCTCCTTTTTCTTATATTCCTCTCTCTTTTTTCCCCCTTTTAACTCGTATTCCTGTATTTCCTCTCCTTTTATCCCGTATTCGTATATCTCTTTCCTCTCCCTCTTCTGTTCCTCTTGCTTTCTTTTCCCTTACACCTTTCTTTCGTCAGTCGCCTTTCCCACTCTTCTTCCTGCTGTTGAGCGACTTTCTTTTTCCCCCGAGCGTGCAAAAATAGTGATCAATAGAATATGTTCAAGCTTCCAGCGATTGATTGATAGGAAGCGTTGCTCCCGTCCGTTGAAAAAATACGGTGTGAAAGTGCAGAGAAAATTCCGTATGTATGTTTGTGTACACACACACACACACATATATATATATATATATCTATCTATATCTATCTATATCTATATATATCTATATATATATATATATATATATATATATATATACACACACACCTTTTTCCTATGTGTGAGGGTTTGTTGCGAGCTACAATTCTTTTCATTATTCTCGATATTCTATCAGACGAAAAGAAAATTGGCCCGATGCAGAAAGCTGTCCACTTGTTTTGGAGGAGGAGGAGGAGGAGTCAAAACGTTTTCGAAAAATGGTGTCAGGTCGTCGTCGTCGTCACCGCCGCCGCACAGGAGGCGCGGGAAATGGCGACCCGGGGCCAGATCCCAGATTCGTCCCAAATTGAAATTTCAAACTCCTCTACCTCCCTCCCTCTCTCCAATCCACCGGGGATTGGGGATGGGGATGAGGCGGACGGGCATGACTCCTTTTTTTTTTTTATCAAAGACATGATTGTCAAGACATTTACGTGATTAGGTTTTATGTCTCTGCCGTAACAATATATTTGGATTGCGGTGAGTGATCGTGTGGGAGTGATTTTTAAGTCAGTGTGAACATCACATACCCCTCATTTTTCTTATCTTCTTCCCCCTCCACCACCTCCTCCCCTTCACCATCTCTTTCCCCCATTCCCCCCTCGGTCCCCCTGTCTCCTTCATCTCTCCCCTCCCGTGTGGATCCCGTCATCCTTGCACTCCTTCCTTCCTTTTCGTACCTTTTCATCCGTCCACCTTCCCCCTCCTCCACCTCTCAACTCCCTCCTCCTTCTACCTTTGGTCCTCCCTGCCTCTTTCATCCCCCCTCCTCCTCTATTCTTCCCCCGTCCCCCCACCTCTGTCATTCCCCCCTCCCCCCCGCACCACTTCCTGAGTTTCTTCGTCGTTGTACAGTTGTCTCCGCTTGTAAAGGTACCACAGCACCTGGGGCGAAGCTTTGGCGAGTGTTTTTGTTTACATCGCACATTTACGATGTGAATAAGTTTACGAGGCCGTAAAAGACTGGCCAACGTCGTAAATCTACGATCTCGAGATAGGTGCATGTCCCCCCAAGCTCCCTGTAAGATATCGGCCATTGTGGCAAGTAGACGTGGAGGACAGTAAGATGTCGAACGTTTTAACGGAAAAACAGGTGGACTCCGACAGATTCTGGGAGGTCGTGGAAGGTTTTGGGCGAGCTCGAGGTGATTAGAATGGCCAGGCGGGGAGCCAGAGGGATGGTGTCTTTTGAAGGAAGAGGGTCTGTCGGGTGTAGGCGATCAGGAGATTACCTCTCTATCTCTCTCTCTCCAAGAAACGTCGCCGCCATCTTGGACGGGATCGAGGTACTGCACGTGTAGGGTACAAGTAAAGGTGTTATCACATTAGACTATTTTTCCTTCAGTCTCAGATTAATCGGCGGTAACATTCACCTCCAGTTTTTTTTCTGCAGTAAAATGAATATGGCAAACTAATTCGGTCTCTCAATAAAAATATATATAGTTTAATTTCATATGCTAAAGGTAAATGATTTTTCTCCAGCGTATCAGATTCCTTCCCGAATGCGGCGAGCTGCAAATTTGCTCCAACAGTCGGAGGAAAAATAGCCCAGTGTGATGACGCCTTAAGGTTGTGGTTACCTGTTGGTGTTGCTGGGGAAACATTTTTTTTTCTTCCTCCAGTCCATTGCCTGTATACCCCTCCCTGTCTCGTGTTACTGGATTATATTAATTTGGTACTTTATTTGTGTCAAACGGGGTGAGAAAAGGGGAGGGGGGAATTTGTTTGATTTATGTGTGTGTGTGTATGTGTGTGCGTGCGTGGCTTACGTCAGCTGTATTTTCATATTGTAACATCGTTTAAGACAAACGAAAGCACCGTATCAATCCGCGCTAATACGAAAAGAAATGAGGCGAGTACAAGGCCAACCACCGATGATAATGATGTGGTGTAAAAAAAAAAAAATGTTACTACGACCAAAAATGGTCTCTGGTTGTCGCCGTCATCGTCGTGACGATCTAATGTCACTCCCCGTGACTTAAGTTTCTTCATGTTGGTTTTAGTAATTAGAGTCGCGGTTGGACGAGTAACCTCCGCGATGGATGGGTCGGGAGACTTTGCCTCCTCGTAAATCTCCCTGATCCCCGGCGGTGGCAGCGGTGGTAAGGGGGCCGCGGTTCATAATGACTGTCTTTAGGGACTATTTGTCCGTGAATGATGCCGGCTCGCACCTGTGATTTACCGGAGCGACATTCGTCATTCGGTCGTGGATTCTCCGTCGTCGTGCGTGCGGAATGATATTTGCCTACATTTGTATTAAGTGGGTGATAAGTGAGTGCCAAGTGCGGGCTTCCGAGCTGGTAATGACTTCATCGAGAAGGGTGGGTGAGGTGTGACGATCGCTAGACGAAAGGGCTCGCTGCTGCGGAGGCGTTTGACGTTCCGCTGAGTGGGGTCTGCCCCGGCTCCGACGAAGCCACGGCACTCGACGAAAGAGCGTGGCATGACTCCACCATGATGTCATCTCCCCCCCCCTCCCCCGCCTTCCTTCCAACGGGAAGTCTCCTCTCCGTACTTCAGTCCCATGAGGACCTTCACATGAAGTAGACTAACATTTTGAACCCACTCCTGTATGTGTGCTTGCGCGAGTACGTAAGCACGCAAGTACACACAAACAAAATATACGAGAGAGAGAGAGAAGGGTCATTACATTTGTAGTTGATGGAGCCCATTTGTCCATGAATCTTGGGTGTTCGTATTCACGTATTTTATGTCACTTTATCAAGTATTCGTAGGCTCGTGTGTCCTTCACGCGAATTCATTCAGATTGTTTTACCTGAACGCACGTTTCACTTGCGCGTTCGTGCAGTTTTTGGTTAGATTTTTTCATGAGTTCGTTTCTTGTTTTCTTATTTACACGCCGTGCGGTGTCGTCAAAGTCGCCGGTGCTGCCACGAGGACGGTCTTGCGAAAGCACTCGCCGATTGGATTACAACACGCCAGTAGGAGGGGGCGGTAGGGGGGGTGTTGTACACGTGGGACCAGAACGATTAGTCTTGGCGCTAAAGGCGTTCGACTCCCGCCACAAGAGGCTGCTGTCACTGCGGAGGGTGCCCACCCTCTTGGGAAGTTCCTTCAGGGTGCCACATGGCGTTGGCGCCACTCTCCCCACACCCCTTTTTTTCTCCGTGCTGGTTTGGGGGTTGGTTGCTGATGGCATAGTTACATTGTAACCGGTTTGCGTGAACATTTTCCTCACATTTGGTGGTGACCAGATGGTGTGTAGTTGTTCAAACTCGTTGAACTACGTTCTTATCGCCATTTCTTGTTTTGCTGTTAATGTATATATAGAATCTGATGACTGAGGAACTGTCGTTCTCTCAAACGAATCTTTGCCAAGGTGAAGAAGCGGACAAACGGACTCCAACAGTCGTCGCTCATTGACCGCTCGCCCACCCGAGTGCAGCAAGACAGACCTCTTTGGTCCTTTGATGACGAGGAATGGACAGTGGGCGGGATAAGTGGGCGTCATTCCGGAGCTTATCATGTCCTGCTAAAAGCGTTTGGCGATATCTCGTGCCAAAATGGACGCAAGTTGGCCTCGTCTCGCGCCACAGCGGGAGGGCCAACTGGCGATGACCGTGAACCGGGGCGCTCTCTCTCTCTCCCCCCCTCCCCTTTCTCTCCCCCCTCCCCTTTCTCTCCTTCTCTCTCTCCCCCTCTCCTTCTCTCTCTCTCTCCCCCCTCTCCTCTCTCTCTCTCCCCCCTCCCTCCCTTTCTCTCTCTCTCTCTCTCCCCTCCCTCCCTCTCTCTCCCCTCCCTCCCTCTCTCTCTCCCTCCCTCCCCCCGTGCAGGAAATGTTGACAGAACATTCCCCGTAACAAGCTGTTAGTTCATTACAGCTCGTAATTCATTCTTGATTCTGGCACGTCGTGGGACATGGCAGCACGCTCGCACGCACGCACGCACCGTCATTACGTAGCATTGATATGCTGCACGTCCGGCTGCTGCCACCATTTTGACGAGGGCTGACGCCGCACCTGAACAAGTAGAGCCAAAAAGAGCCTTCAGCGGTGACGTCACGCCTGGCTTCTGGAAATTGATACGTTCATGTATACATATAATGATAATAATTATGATAATTATAATAATGATAATAATAATACATATATCAACGGGTTTTTCCCTCTTACAAGGGAAGTAGCCAAAGTCAAAGGCATAAATCCACTCCCACCCATTTCATCCCCACATACTCCACTCCCATTCACCAGCCCCTCCCTCCCTCTTTTCTTGGCTCCTCCTGGATGACGGGTCATTACCTGCATCACGCCCACTGCCCTGGGTCAGAAGCAATGTGGCAAGACACAGCACATCCACTGCAAGGCCGCTTCATTTAGTAATGATAATAGTAATAAAAAGTAATTGTGTCAGGGTATATGTATTTACGTTTATAGGTAGATATGCGCGCGGGATGTATGCATACCTACTTATACAAAGCAAGAAGTGCTGAAGGTCTCACATGCCCTCGAGAAGGTTGGGTACCACTCGGAGGAACGCCGGTTAAATGAAAGAAATTGAGAAAAAATACAAGAGCAGGCATGAGAAACGGAGGCGGGTGATATGGAAAGAAGAGAAAATTAAATGAAAGAAATTGAGAAAAAATACAAGAGCAGGCATGAGAAACGGAGGCGAGGGCACAACATAACAAGGGAAAAGGAAGGAGGAAGAAGGATAGGGAACGCTGCTGTATATGGGGGTGGGGTGGGGGAGTAGGCGGCTATGGGAAGAAATATGGAAATGATGGGCGAAAGGCGAAGGTGAAGTGGATGCGAGAGGGAGGACGAGGGGGAGAGAGGAGAAAGGAAGTAGAAGGAGGAGCAGGCGGAGGAGAGAGATGTAATAATGATAGTGGATGAAGTTCAGTTCAAGGGAAGTGAGAGGAGGGGAGGCGGAGAGGAATGGGGAGGGAGTTGGAAGAAGTGAAGAGCAAAGGTGACGGAGGAGAGAGAGAGAGAGAGAGAGAGAGAAATTATTATTATTATTACACGTAAATGCCCCCCCCTCTGAATCACCATCGAAGGTGCACGACTGAAGTGAATAAAATGTCCTGGCGGCGCCGGCCAGAATAAAAAGAGCAAGAGTACCACTCGGGCCAGAAAGGGCTTCTTTAGGTGGAGGCGGGGCGGGAGGAGGAAAGGACCGTCTGACAAGGAAGAAGCGGAAGCCTGGAAGAGGGATGAGGGGGAACAGTGCGAAAGGTGGGAAGGGATAAAAACGAAATGGTAATGTAAGAGGAGGAGGAGAGGGAGGAAGACGTCCGTCCTCGGAATACTGTACATCACTGTACAACTTTGTTCCTGGCGCCGCCACTCGATTTTATTCACCTCAGACGTGGACTTCGCAAGAGGGTAACGGGACGTGGAGGCCAGAGAACTCAGTGCGAGAAGAGAGAGGAGAGTCAAGTAGGTGGAGGAGGAGGAGGAAGAGTTGAAGATGGTAATAGCGATGAGGAATAGAGAGTAGCAACAGAGGGGATGGTAGTCATCAAAATTGAGGAAGGAAGTGGAGGAGGAGGGGAAGGGAGAGAAATTAGTAGTAGGGAGGCAGGAGGGAAAGAAGAGGCCGTGGAGAGGTACATGATCGAGGAAGGAAAGCGAGACGTAGGGGAAGGGGATATCGGCGTGTGAGGGGGGGGTAAATCTGAGGAGGGAAAGGTAGGAGGGGGAGGGAGGGAGGGAGGGAAGGAGGGATAAGAGGGGAAGGGGCCTTTGTCAACATACACTTGGGCTTGACACCTTTTTGCATATCGTTGAAGAAATCTTTTGGAGGTATGGAGCCCTGGCGGGAGGAAGGTGAATAGGGGAGGTGGGGGGGAGGGGAGGCGAGGAAGTGAAAGTAATATTAATAGGGTGTAAGGGGTCGGGTCGCCGTGCAAAGGTGTATGGGTGTAAAGGGAATCTGCACAAGGCGTGTAAGGGGGGTGTCGGCGTGTGGGTTTGGAGGCCTCCATCCACGTGGTTGTGGAGTGGCATTGCTGTGTCCCTTGTGGGCCGGTGTGTTATAGAAACTCTTGGTGGGAAAGCACATAGGAAGAGTTATAGGGAAGGATAAGAGAGTGGTGGAGTGAATTCGGTGAGACTGGGAAGCTGAAGTGGTCGTCATCTGTCGGGGGAGTAAACCTCGGCCAAGTGGAGATGAACTTAATGTTATCATCATCATCATTATTAAACTAAACGGAACAGAGGTGGAGTGGGAAGAGCGCCGCCTCCGTGGGTTGCTTGCTGCTGCCCCGTCCTCAGGCAGGCAAGCAAGCAAGCAACCCACACCATAACTGAACCTTCGCGAGGAAACACAGAAGAAGAAGAAGAACCAACATGCAAGGGAGGACATGGCGTGTCAGATCTGCCCGTTGTATGTTTGCACTCGTCTGTTAAGTAGAGTTGAGGGAGTTGGCCTGGAAGGAACAAAACGTCGTTTTTACTGTGAGGAACCGACACCCAGAACTTGAGGTGATTTGACTAGTTTGATCCATCCTGGGAGCGGGAACAGACTTTTTTCTCTGTTTTTTTTTCTCAGAATTGTATTGGTTTATGACTTGTTTTAGTCTTTACACAACCATCACCTTCTTTCCACCCTCCCCCCTTTCTCTTACATCTCAAGTTGTCCTTTTTCCTCTCCTTCCCTTCCTTCTACCCCTCGTCTTTCCTGCCCTGCTTTTGGGAGGCCGTCTTTCTTGTCTCGATCACCGCCGCCGCCGCCGCAACCACCCGCCATTTGCATACACAGGACGGGGCTGAATGGACCCCGGGTGCGGGACGGGGATGCCCTGGGGAGTTATAGAGAGATGGAGAGAGAGGGAAATATATGAAGAGAGGAATATGGAGAGTCAGAGATGGAGAGAGAAATATGAAAGACAAAGAGAGAGATATGAGAGACAGAGATGGAGAGAGAGAGAGAGATGGAGAGGGAAAGATATGAAGAGAGACAGATGAAGAGAGAGAAATATGGAGAGTCAGAGAGAGATGGAGAGAGAGAGATATGGGAGAGACAGATGGAGAAAGAGAGAGAGACATGGAGAGGGAAAGATATGAAGAGAGAAATATGGAGAGTCAGAGAGAGATATGAGAGAGACGTATGGAAAGAGATGAAGAGAGAGAGAAATATGGAGGAAATGAAACTGATGCTACCCTCCTTCCCCTAACTTACAACTCAGACACCCAGTGGCGGGACTGGGCCGTGGAAAACTGAGAAAGCGGTGGTGGGTGACAAGTATCCCCTCCCTCCCCCCCAGTTGCCACCTTCTTGACTCCTGCCCTCCACCACCTCTTGCCCCCTGCTGTGGCACCCTGTGCCCTCTTAATGACCTCCTAATTGCCGCCGGCGACCTCCCTCCTAATCACCAGCGACCACCCCGCACTAATTGGCACTAAGACGCTCAGGTCTCGAGTTTTTAAAGAAGTGGTCGTGGCCCACGTCCAGAACGCACTGCCCCTCCCCCTCCCGTTTTCCTTTCCCTAACTCCCTCCATCCTCCATCCGTTTTCCTATATCTACCTCTCCTTCACTCCCATGTTCCTTTTCCTGCCTCCCTCTCTTTTCCTTTCACCCCGCCTTCCGTATTCCTCCCTTCTTTCCCTCCTTTCGTCTCTCCTTCGTTCACTTGTTAGCCATCCTCTTCTCTTTCGACTTTTCTTGTTCCCTCTGAACCTAGTCACTATTCTTTTTTTTTCATTCTCTCCAGCCATTTTCTTCATCTTCTTGTCCCCTCTCTCGGTCTTTCTGGTTTATTCTTTTTATTAATTTGTTCTCGTTTCTCTTTTGCCACCTTCTTTCCCGTCCTCTCTCCCGTCTCCTCTCTTCCACCCTGACATCACTCTCCACTGGGGCGGGTTTCGAACTCTGCCACCACAGGATGGTCAATTTCACCCCTCCACTTTTTCCTCCTCCTCCTCCTCCTCCTCGCCTAGTCTCCCCATGCCCGTAAGCTACGTTTCTCGGAAGGAGCGCCCTGCCAGGCGACTTCGTTCAGCTGAAGGGGTCGAGGGAGAGGCGCGGCCTTTGGACAAAACTGGGTCGCGACCGTTCAACTACCCCTTTTGGGTGGAGTCCGCTTCCCCCCCCCCTCGAAAAGCAATTGAATAAAGACCGTAAAAGCGACGGGCCCAGGTTCGAGTTTTAGCACAAGCCGGAGCAACGGACCATCTCCATTTCGCGTGACACGATGAGTTGGCGGCGGCGCGGCGTGAGACTCGTGGACTCACGGCACGGGAGGCAGAGGTTCTGGGCTCGCATTAATACTTAACTCACGAAGAAGCTCTCACGTCAACTTGGGTTCGTCACTATATCGCAAGGTATCTGAAGCGCTCTCTCTCTCTCTCTTTCTCCCACCCCTCCTTTCCGCCAACTGACTAACGCTAGAGCCGAATCCTAACCCAGCGCGCCCGCCGAAAGTGGCCCGGCGCACAGGTGAGGATAAATGAGTATTTTTACGTCGATTCATGTGAACACAAGATACATACACTTGTGCTGGTGGATGTGTGAATACACACACGCATACGCATGGACACGCACACACGCGCGTTGACGAAAATCCTAGTACTGCTTGATAGTACTATTATACAGTTTTCCATTCTTCTGCCGTATCACATGTTTGGCAAGCTCCCATGTAGATACTTAGCCATCCACGCCGCTTATAAAAGGGGGAGGGGGGAGAATGATCTTTGGAACAGGGTCGCCCCAGACGGCGTTCGACCACAAGGGTGTCACTAAGCGGGATGGCAAACGATTTCCTTCAGCCAAGGTCCCTCCACCCCGCCGCCGCCTCCGCCGTTGTCGAAGTAGTGGAGTCTCTCGCCCTCTCCCCAACTGGAGGCGCGGCAGATGGCTCCCCGTCTGCAGAGCAAGGGTGACTTGATTACGGAGAAGAGCTCCTCGTGTTTATTTCTCGGTGGAAATACCTCCATCCTGCCAAAATGAATAGTAGATGGAAACAGATGGCACTCAGGGGAATGAAGGAAGGAATAACTAGAGAGAGAGAGAGTGAATGTTCAGGATGAAGTAGGCTTATATAATTCTGCCGCCGAGAAGGGAGATGCCCCCTGGGGCGGACGGGCGGGCAAGGGCGGGTCCTGATTTTGCACAAACGCCAACCCCACGAGAGGCCGCCGCGTGGTGGTGATGCAGGCCACTAGTAGCACCTCCCCCACCCACCCCGTCCCCACCACCTTCATTATGCGTCACAAGGACGCATAGACGTTTCAGCCGAACTTGGTAATCCGCCCCAGAATCGGGCGATGTTGCTCAGTAGTGTAACGGTGTGCACCCCCCTTCCCTATGGGTGCATCAATGAAACCCGTTCCTTACCGACGGGGGAGGGGGTGCTGCTTCTTCTTCTTCTTCTTCTTTTCTTCTTCTTCCTCCTCTTTGTAAAGGTCCACGCCGGACGGTTCACCTCAGGCCCCCGTGGCACTCGACCCTGCGGAAGTCGTAGGTGGTGGCACTTCTTAGTGCCCACGGTGCCGATTCCCAGTCTGACATCCCCCTCCTTCACCCCCTCGCCCCGTGGTGGTTCTCGGCTGAATGAAATCGCCCGGCGGTATGAGCCGGAAGAAAAGGATTTTTTTTTCCGTTCGGGGTGGACCGGGTCACTGGACGGGGATAGACCGGTGGTACTGCAGTGGACTTCATCACCACAGCCCCCTTCACCATTGCAGCCCCCTTTCATCACCACACCATCACAGCCCCCTTTACCACCACAGCCCCCTTCACCATTACAGCCCCCTTTCATCACCACACCATCACAGCTCCCTTTCATCACCACAGTCCCCTTTACCACCACAGCCCCCTTTACCACCACAGCCCCATTCATCACCACAGCCCCCTTTACCATCACAACCCCCTTAACCATTACAACCCCATAACAGTTATAGGCCGCTTCCCCCAGAAGCATCTTTCAGCACCATCACATCTATAGCCAACACCACCAATCCTCGCCGTTACTCAGCACCACCAGTGTTGATCTCAGAACGCACCACCACCTCCACCACCACCACCACCCTAAGGTCTTTCCTACACAACCGTGATGCATCATTTGCATATGATGATACGAGTCACCATCCTGCATTAGCTAAATGCATCAGTTCCAGTCTGCACCATGTGTCCGCAGCACCAGCCGTCATACACCAGTCACCCTTCACCAACAGCCCCCACCGTAACCACCGTCCACCATGGGGCTTTCCATAACAGCCATCAGCCTCCCCCCCCGTGCCACAAACACCCTCCCCAGCAGCAGGACCAAATATCCTCCTATCCCCCTTTTCCTCTTTTCATGCTTCCTGGTCGCCGCGGATCCCCACAAAACACACCTATTTGGCCCTGTTGTCACTGTATCCCAATCAGCCAATCAGCGCAAATCATCCCGTGCTGATCCGGGGGATTTAGGGGGTTCATTGTAGGAGGAGGAGGAGGAGGAGGGAAGTGAGGGAGGGAAGGGAGGGGGTTAGTTGGGGAGGGGCGTTCGCGCGGAGAGGCACCAGGCCCTGGAGCCGCCCCCGACGCTGGTGCAGCCATTAGGATGGGCAAACACGCCGTGCACTACTAGCGAAGTCGATGGAGTTGCGAGCTACACTACCTTGTGGTAAATACGATCGTGGTTGTCGGGACAGGCCGTGGTGGCTGTGAAGAGAGTTGTGGTTGAGGAGGACGAGGGGAGACTGGGCGATACAGGAGGAGTGGTTGTGATGGCGAGGGATGTACCCATAGTGGATATAGAGATAGAGAGAGAGAGAGAGAGAGAGAGAGAGAGAGTGCATGTCTAAACCTATTCTTTTCAATCTTGTAGAAATTCATTCGAGAAATGTGTGTTAGCATCAGTAGTAACCTTTTTGATGCAAGGAAAAACAGTGAAATTATTAAAACGTGGATATCGGATAAATTAAGAATTAAAAACCGCCTCAATGACAACGGTCCTCGTCAAGAGAAAAATTCGCCGAGGTAGTGCGGAGGAATGTTAGCGGCGTCGTCGATGATTAGAGGCGAATGAAGCGGTGTCAAGGGGCCAGTTTAGTGGTGGTTGTGGTAGGGATGTTAGTGGATGATGTAGATATTGTGGACGGAAAGTGTATGTGGAGGTGGGGAGAGAGGGCGAATGCTGACTGATGTTAGCGGTGAGGAGTAGGATGTTGTTGAAGTTCCACCTCTAAATCAAACACACACACACACACACACACACACACACACACACACATACATTAATTCTCCTCACGTTGTCACCCGCGGTTTTTGTAGAGAAGGACTACATCATTGTTCTATTCTTCTCGGGACATAGACCTTTGATTGCCCACACAGGCAGCATACATCATTTGGCCACGATTATATATATATATATATATATATATATATATATATATATATATATATATATATATATATATATAATGTGTGTGTATAATACACTGTATAGCTTATAATGCCATAGGGTAGGGTGGCCTGCCAAAACCTCCCCGACTGCACCACCTGCCCCCGTGTCCCTCCCGCCCGCCCGCCCACAGCTCGATCTCAGGACGTCCCCACTCCCCAACCCCCCATTTCGAACCCGCAGATCGTAGCCAGTC
Organism: Oratosquilla oratoria; assembly: GCF_046742065.1. Taxonomy (NCBI): domain Eukaryota; kingdom Metazoa; phylum Arthropoda; class Malacostraca; order Stomatopoda; family Squillidae; genus Oratosquilla; species Oratosquilla oratoria. Next base: position 102,623,373 of record NC_134777.1, on the reverse strand, counting down.
GGCCTGATGCTCAGCCCTTCTCTTACCACCCCGTCTTCACCCTTTCACACTTGCCCCATCACGCGATGGCGTTAGCCCAGTGCCGTTGGTCACCGGTGAGTGCCCCGTGCCCCGGCTGTCCAAACAACTTGATTCGGCTGCAGTTAAGCTCCTTCTGGTGTGAATCCAGCCGGCACTTCACACCGGCCGAACCGTCACCGGATAGGCCAACCATCTCCTCCCTCCCCCTCCCCCTCCCCCACCTCACTGCCGCCAACACCATTACCGGCACTCCGGATGCCATCACGAAGGAGCATCACTACTACCATTATTATTACTAGCACCATTACTATTACAGTCTCTAGCGTATACCACCACCACCACCAATACTATAACCACCACTATTATTACCACCACCCCACCTACTATCACTGTTACCACCACACTCGCTATCACCACCATCTCTTCAAAGAACATACGTATAACCCACCCAACCACCTAAGTATGTGGTGGCGGGGGCTGGGACGGCCCAGCCAGCCAGCCACCTGTTGCCGTCGCCGCCGTCTCGGTAATGAAGCTGTGTTGTGAGTAGAGTGGGCGGGCGGGCGGACGGGCGGCGACCCCTACGTACAGTCAGGGGCAGCAGCCCAACTCGTGTGTGTGTGTGTGTGTGTGTGTGTGTGTGCGCGCTCGTTTATTTCATTGTAACCTGTTTTAAACTTGTATATCTTTTTTTGTATTTGAATTAGTATTTGACCAATATCATTATACATGTTGCAGAAATCCCAACACTTCCATAGATATATTGTTTGAATAAAGTATACTAACATGGCTTCACGCAAATTGATCTTGTTGGTTGATGCTTTGTTTTCTTGCTAACCTGACCGCTTTACTTTCTGTCTTTCCAGGGACAAAGTCTTCAGGGTGAACATGCACAATGTCAGCCAGACGCACTGTGAGGTGAGTCCAAGGTTTCTAACCAAACAAATGTTGAGGTAACCCTTTTGCTGTTGAGCGAGTTTCCCAACATTGTATAAAATCGCCTGGAGGAGGAGGAGGAGGTCGTCAGAAGCAGCGGGGTTGAAGGATGACCTCCGTCGAGAGGATGACTTGAAACGCCTCCGCTGCGCTGGACGACCGTAGACGCTAGTCTCTTCCTGCCGTCAGGCGATTTTATTCAGTTGGTGGATGTGGGGAAGCCCGCCTCTGCATGGAAAGGGTCCAAACGTGAAGAACATTGAGTGCGATTATGCATAATGATGGATTTGGCGCTGCGATGCAGCCGGGAAGTTTCGTCTCATTCGTGTTGTCTTTCGTTGCAGAACGATGCGTTGCAGTTGCAGCCGACAGGCGTGGGCAACTGCGTCTCCAGGGGCAAGTCGGAGGTAAGTGGATGAGTGGGTGGGTGGGTGGGGGAAGGGGGCAGGCGAGGTCATGGGGGAGGGGTTGAGTGAGCGAGTGCCATCAGTTTCCAAATGGTACAGACTATTGCTGGCAGACACTTTGGTTGAAGGTGGAAATAAGAACTCGTTGCCGGGATGGGGCGAGGTGGATGGGGCTGGGGGAGTGAATTTAACTGTTTTTTGTAATAAATTTCGGGCATCCCTGTGTGGTCTACAGCAACTGGTGAAGGCTGGTGTGATGCCAGAAGGGGAATGAGGGAGTTATGGCCTGTTATGTCTGGATATTTTTGGGTCTATATGAAGTCATTGCATTTAACCTGTGGTTGAACTGATGGTGCTTCTTGGGTTTTGTTTACTTAAAAACGCGTGTCTTTGAGTATTGAATACCTCTTTTTTTTTAAACATCTTGGAACTTGGTATTTTGTGAATCTGCATACACAAATACGCATACACACAGACACACACACACACACCGGACAGAACGAGAGGATAGTTCTCATCCAGGAGGGTAATAGCTGTCGATCACGAGTCCATGGTGTACACACACACACACACACGCACGCATACGTATACACACGACTCGATGTCACGGTGGTAGGGTTCGCTACCGCCACTACAGCGGTCCGGGTTCGAATCCCGCCCAGAGCTGAAATAATTTCAGTACCACTGCGCTGCGAGTCGCTACTCCAACTCTCGTGGGCGGGGAGTTGGTTGTGGGTGTGCGTGTAAGGTCACAGCATTACCCATAGATTGGTCATATGTGAACTCTGAGCTCTTTTCCGGGAGGAAAGTAGCTGTCAGTCACGAGTCCAACACGTTATCCAAGACCATGGTGAATCACACACACGTTCGCGTACACACGCACGCACACACATACATACATACACACACACACACACACACGCGCGTTCGCGTACACACGCGCGCTCACACACAGGCGCAGACAAAGACACAGACACACAAACACAGACGATGCATATATTTTTTCTTGTGTCCTTTGCGTGGTTAACCTTCTTGTCCTGTCTCACAGCACTTTGACTGTCGCAACCACATCCGCGTGATCCAGCCGATGGGGAAGGATCGCCTCTACATCTGCGGCACGAACGCCCACTCCCCCAAGGACTTGGTCATCTACGTGAGTATTAACCCTATATGTCTGAATTATGAACGGGGTACCTTGGTAGTGATTGTTATTAAAAGTTATGTTTAGATCATAGGGAAGCTTGTGTTTGTGTGTTCAAAAGGTATTGGTGGCATTAATTGTTCAGCGAGTAAGCGTTATCTTGATCTCCCCCTTTTTCTTCGCCACCCCCGCCCCCACAGGCCAACTTGACCCACTTGGCGCGGTACGAGCACGTCCCAGGCATCGGCTCCGGAGTGGCCAAGTGCCCCTTCGACCCCGCCGACAACAGCACCGCCATCTGGGTGGAGCGGGGGAACCCGGGCAACCTCCCGGGTCTCTACTCAGGAACCGTGGCCGAGTTCACGAAGGCGGACACAGTCATCTTCCGGACGGACCTGTACAACTTCACCACCAAGCGCCGGGAGTACGCCTTCAAGAGAACCATCAAGTACGACTCCAAGTGGCTCGACAGTAAGTAGTAACTCCCAAATTCGAGTGTATATGTATACATATGTGCCCCCAGAGCAATAAATATAGATTGGGAACACGGTATCCACAGTCAGCGTTTTACTACGCAAAATACATTTCACATTTCCAGTAAATAACTTCAAACAAGATTGATAAATAGGCCCGCATGTAGGATATTTATTTCAGTTAAAAAACACGAAGGTCGGTGGGATCACAATGCAGTGTTCACCCACCACTCCCACAGTTCTGACAACACTACAAATTTTCCTCTCCGAGTGATTTGTGAGCCAAGCCGCTGGCCGTGGCCGGAGACCGTGGGGCCGCGGACCTCCGGAAATAGGGATCCGAGGCTGTATATTGACTCAAGTCGACCCACTTTCATTTTGGTGACCTTCCCTCAAAGTGATGGAATTAGCCGGCGTTGGAATAGTAATAATAATAATAAAGTAGTAACTTAGACAAGTTGGCCCGTTAGTCATCGAGTCGCTGTCAGTTGGATGCAGCTGTAGTTCGTGAGGGCGCACGGTGGAGTCTCAGTGAGAATTCATGCAGTGCTAAACTTAAATTACAATACAGAAATTGAAGTACGTCGGAGCGTACTGTCACATGGTATCTGTGCTACAAGTTGTATTAAATTAGTTTAGTCACATTACATCTATGAGGAAAGTAAAATGATCAGAAAAGAAATATAGCAAAACTACAAGACTGGCAATTCACACACATACCCTGCTTCCATATGACCTAAGGCCAGAACAACCAAAACTCCCGCTGTGATCTGACCAATGTTGACCTTCTGGGTGGGGTGGGGGGTTATGCTACGTGCTGGTAGACAACTAACGACCAACACGAGAAAGAAAAAAAAAACGTGGGCATTGGCTATGTGACAAGGGTCACAACATTATTCATAGATCGGGCCGTATATGAGTTTTGAGCTGTCGGTGTCGGTCACGAGTCAAACACGTGATCCAAGACTGATAAATCTCTCTCTCTCTCGTACCCATTCCCCCCCCCCAAATTGGCAGCTCACACGCTCATATTTGTTTCCATTTCAGAGCCGAACTTCGTGGGATCGTACGAAGTGGGCGAGTACGTCATGTTCTTCTTCCGGGAGACGGCCGTGGAGTACATCAACTGCGGCAAGAACGTGTACTCGAGGGTTGCCCGCGTCTGCAAAAAGGACACGGGCGGCAAGAACATCTTGACGCAGAACTGGGCTACCTACCTCAAAGCCAGGCTCAACTGCTCCATACCGGGAGAATTCCCCTTCTACTTTAACGAGATCCGTAAGAAGTTGACCGTCCTCTTCATCTGGGGAAAAAAAAAAAAAAAATTATGTGTATTTATAATTTTCTGATCGCATACGTTTTTTTGACGTTCTTTATTCTTTTTGTTCCCGTCACTTGATATCTCTCATTTCTTTAGCGAAACAAATTACGTTCTTAAATGGCCCTTCTGTTTCTCCCTCAAAGAGTCTATGTATTCTTAAACGAACATGTTGTCCCCACACTGCCCATGTATTCTCGAAGGTGCACGGGGCCTCTTGCCCCCCCCCCCTTCACGGTGTCCCCCATGTATTCTCTCTCTTTTCTTTCTTTTCTCAATCTCCCCCGCTTTCCTACAGAGTCGATGTACATGATCCCGGGCGACGACACCCGCTTCTACGCCGTCTTCACCACGAGCATGAACGGCCTGATGGGATCTGCCATATGCACCTTCGCCCTGCGGGACATCCAGTACGCCTTCCTTGGCAGGTTCAAGGAGCAGGTGCGGCGAGTTTAAGCTTTGTTCTTTTGTTTATTCGTTTTTTGATGTGTCGTTTGCACTCCGCACCGCCGCAAGAAATGTAAAATATAAATGTATTTATACACAAGCGGGAGCAGTGCGAGGAGTGTGAGGATGAGGAGGGTGAAAGTGAAGGGGCTGAAGAAGAAAATGCAAGTAATTTTTAAAGAAGAGCAGCAGGAGAAGGGAGAGGTGCTGTAGTTTATTCTTGTTGAGAGGGACAAGGAAACTAGTTCCATCTTTGGCTTTGGTTTAGACCAACCCGCCATAAGTTTTTGGGTTTGCGACCCCTGCCCTAGATGGAACATACAGTTGCCCAAATAATAAGGAGCTAAGATGAGAAGGAAGCAAATCGGTGTTGCAGGGGTGGGGGATGGGCGGGATGGTGGATGCATGCCTTATATATATATATGTGTGTGTGTGTTTGTGTGTGTGTGTATACTCATAATAATATAGCTGACGTCTGAATCTTTATGCGTGATAAGTCCAGATTTATTTGTGCATGAATTGTTCCCAGTGCCAATATGTAGTCCTTTGCCCCGTCCAGTCGGGAAGGCGGAGCCTGGTTCAGTCACAGAGACAGAAATATCTGAAAGGAAGTTGCATTTGTCTTGAGCTTTGTTTAGTTTATTTACGGCTCCGTCGTCCGTCTTACTTAGCTGAGGGTTATATATGACTTCGTTTCTTCTTTTTCTGCAGGCGACCTCGTCCTCGGCTTGGCTGCCCGTCCTCTCGTCGAAGGTGCCCGAGCCTCGCCCGGGCCAGTGCGTCAACGACACCCAGACCCTTCCAGGTAGGTGGGACAAGGAGGAGGAGAAGGAGGTGGAACGAGAAGGAGGAGGAGGAGGAAGGACGACGACTAGGTTGAGGAGGAGAAAGAGAAGGAGGAATAGAAGTTGGGAGTGAAACCTCCGTCCTTTTTTCGATCGGAAACCGTGTGTCCACCAAAAGGTGCCGCGGGGCGGGGCGGGTCGAAGGAGCCGAGGAAGGACCTCGGCCAGCGAGTGTGAAGGCAGGCAGGCAGGCAGGCAGGAAAACGAACCACCATTTTTGCAAACCTGGGAAATTCTGATTTTTTGTTTGTTTGGACCCGGAGTTTCATCATTGATACTCTCGTGGAGTGCTCTCTCTCTCTTTCACACACACACACTGCCTCTCTCTCTGCATGTCTCAGTCGCGTTATGAAATCGCCAGGTGTCGCCTGAATAAAGATGATCAAGAGCGGCAACATTCTTCAAGAGCGAGGTTGTTTCTGAGCCCGCCGAGTAGTTTTTTTTTTGCCAGAATCAAATTGCCAGGTGCGGCGGTTAGGGTTCTAGATTAGATGGGAAGTTTCCTGGAACTGTATAAAATCGCCAGTCGGTACGGCAGCTGGAACGCAACAATTGGAGTCAATTTCTAACAATGAAAGAAGTGGCAGGATGGATGGATGACGGGGGCGGCGCTGTTGCATTTCCAAAGTTCATACGGGAGTTTGTTTTTCTTTTTTGGATTTTTACACACACACACACACACACACAGTGGTGGATATCTGGAATAAATTACATGAGGCAACAGTGTGTGCAAATACTATTCAAGAATTTAAGAACAAACTTGATGCTGAAAGATACAAAGACGGGTCACTACGAGCATAGCTTCCCTTCCCGTATAATACAACTACTGTAGGTAAATACACACACACACACAAAGAGAAAACGAGAGGGTGGTAGACGTATTTCCGGCAGCAAAGGCGTCACGCATGCGCAGTTGGAGGGAAGTATTGCCGCCGTCGGCGCCTTCCATCTGCAACCCCCCTCCCCCCTCCCACTCCCTCTCTCCGCTTATGTGCGCTTGACATGCACCCACAGGGTTGTGGAACTTTATAGAGTTGTGTTTGTTGTGTCCGTTTGGCTTTTTGCGGTGTAATAACAGTCGGCGCGTTATTTATGGTGATGAGCACGAAGCCTGATGAGTTGCATTTGTGCGAGTTATGGCCTCAAATGTTATACGAGGAGGTATTGGTTTTCGCAATTTTTTGCTTTTAAGCGCGCCCGCGCGTGTGTGTGTCAGATGTGTACGTCTTTGGCTGACATCACTCTTTTGTGTCGCAGGGGGGCCCAGTCTGTTGTACATATATGTGTATGTGACAGGCAACTAGAGTTACATACATGCCAAATGACGTTCATTGTGTGTGTGTGTGTGTGTGTGTGTGTGAGTGTGAGAAAGAGATAGAGAGATCAGCTTTATAATTGTGTCGCCTCTATAATGGTGCGTGTAATGCATGTGTTTGTGTGCATATCTAGATAATTGTTACAAGAGAGAGAGATTGCCCATGTGTGTCGTTCATGACAAGCGCGCGTCTGCGGGGCGCGTAAATCCACAGCATTTTTGTCTGTTGCTTCAGCACTGGCGTATTGACACGCCGAGCCCCGGTGACGCGGCCGTATATTGGGTGCCTGATGGGCCGCGATGATAGCGATTGGCCGAAGACGAAGTGCCGAGGTAAGGCGAGAAGGGTCATTAGTCCAGAGGAGGAGATCCGGAATTTCACGGAGTGGTGTCATTTGCGGACACTTCTCATTTTCGTTGTTATTTGCGTCCCCTAAAGTCCGCGATTTACTAACGAGGCCCCGGATCAAAAGAACCCATGAAGAGATGCCCGCCTTGTCGATCTGCTGTCACTTCACTGGTCCGACGGGGAGGCCGTGACGTCACCGCGCGTGCATAAATCAACCAATTACCTCGCTTCCTTTTCACTTCGCGAGGCGGCGGCGGCGGCTGTCAACAGCGTGTGGCCAAAGGTTGACAACTCTGTTTAGGTTGAAATTAATGGCAGTTTTGCGTGAACGGGTCGGACTCGAAAGTGCGGCCGAAGGAGGGGGGGGGGTCGGATTTATGTGCTCTTGTGTGACTGTATACATAAGCGCCCCCCCCCACACACACATATACACTGGAAAACCCAATGTCGGAGAAAGAGACGAAAATAGTTGTTCTGTATAGTGCGACCAGTTAGTAGAAGAGGACCACATATTGTGGTTGAAATATAAAGAACACTGTTTTACATTCATTCTTTTCTCCGACAGTTTTTTTTTTAGTTCACACACACACACACACCCGGCGGTACCTGGTTCGAATCCTGCCCAGGGCTGAAATTATTTCAGTATCGCTGCGCTTCGAGTCGTTACTCCAACTCTCGTGGGCGGGGAGTTGGGTGTGTGTGTGCGTGTAAGGTCATAGCATTACCCATAGATCGGTCATACGAGCTCTGAGCTCTCTTCCGGGAGGGAAATAGCTGTCGATCACGAGTCCAACACGTGATCCAAAGACCAAGGTGAATCACACACACCTCGTGGTGCTGTGGTTAGAGTTCTCGCCTGCCACCACGGCGGTCCGGGTTCGACTCCCTCCCAGAGCTGAAATAATTTCAGTATCGCTTCGCTACGGGGTGTTACTCCAACTCTCGTGGGCGGGGAGTTTGTGTGTGTGTGCGTGTAAGATCATAGTATTATCCATAGAGCGGTCGTACGAGCTGTGAGCTCTCATCCGGGAGGTTAACTGTCGGTTACGAGTCCAACACGTGATCCAAGACTGGTGAATCGCGCACACACACACACTCACACACGTGTGTGTATATATATATAGAAATAAATTCTTCTGCTGGGATTCGAACTCTCGTCAGAGCGGCTTGGTTCTTACAAGGCGAAGACCGTACTCGTCACTCCACCGCGACCCTTCAAAACAGAACGAATTAGTTCACGGACTAATCATTCTGCCGAGGGCACTCGGGTGGAACGTGGTATGTACTGTATTTCATCAAATCCTTTATGCAGGCTAGTCTTCCAACAAGTGTTTGTGTCATTTTGACACTATATATATATATATATATATATCAGTGTGTGTATGATGCAGGTGTTTCAGCCATGTTTCCTGATCTCATTCGTAAACAAAAATTCGGGACGCCATGGGCGGTTCTCCCTCCCCCCGCTCGTGGTACGTGCAGTCTGCCGTTCCGTCTTAAAGGATGTTGTCCCGCCGTGACGTGGCCATCAGCAGTATGCCGCGTCACCCGTGTCAGGCAGGCAGGCAGGCGGCCAAGGCAGGCGGGCAGGCATTTGCCCAAAGCGAAGAGAATTGGACGAATTGTGCTCTTGCATATTCATGCGTCCTATTTTTATTGGGTAATTGCGCAGCAATTGACGAATGAGACTGTCAAAAAGCAATGGTCTCTCTCTCTCCCCTCCCCCACTCTCGCACGTTCATATGAAAAAGTTTGACTGTGTACATCTTATATATTCATTATGTTTACATCACATCAGCAGAAGGTATATGGGGGCGCTGGCAGAGGAGGCGGAAGTAATACATAGAAAGGTCTGAACAGGTTGGGGTGGGTGGTTGAGGGAGGGGGAGTGAGGTATGTATGGGAAGGCGTGGCCCTGAGGATAGGGGAGGGGGAGTGGATGGGGGAGGCCAGCTTAGGGTTTGATATGACAAGGTGTGCCCTGTTACGGGAGTTATGGCTGTGGTTAATGTCTCGGCTAGGGTTCTTGATTTGAAATATGACCAGCGTGAGGAGATGAGGGAATAGATCGTCTGTGCGTGTGCTACTTGTGTGTGTGTGTGCGCGCGTGTGTTTGTATGCGTTTGCGCGCGTGTAATAAATATTACAGGATCATGCCAAACAAGTCCCACCTCATTCCTTAGTTCAAATTAGATCTTACCTTGAACTCTTAAAATACTTTGGAAAAAAAAATGGTTACAACGCCCAAACGTACACTGGAAATTTGGGAGCGAATTTTGGGTGTCCTGACTTCCATTTGATGCCCTCGCGCTGGTGTGTGTGTGGGGGGAGGGGATACGGGCCATAGTCGGGGGTTGCGTAGTCCCCTACACCAGTGCGCCCAAGGGTGCCATTGACAAGGGCTGAATAACGGAGAGCGTTTACGACTTCGGCAGGAGCCTTGACTACGACTTGAGGAACTCCTATGTACTAGTACGTGTCACTCTCACCAGCAGGTTGTTCCTGCCCCTTCGTGCGGGCTGGCTACCGCTCACCTCGCCGTTGTATCAGCACTTCGAGTCCAGTTCCCTCGTGTACCCTATGTACTTATGCATCGCTGCTGTTCTTTAGCCTCGTACAGACGACCACGTTTCTACACAGAAAAGAATTACTAAACATCCACTAACTGCCACTAGTCCTGGGTTTGTGGCCCCATATGGGAGGTCAGTGGCTTTTCCATCAGGAGTGCCCCCTCCCTCCCCCCGCGCCTGGTGTACGAGTTCAAACCTGGGCTTTCCCGCTCATATCACTTTGTCCGTCGTGAAGCTCCTTTGCTGCACTCGAAAGCCGGATTCCGAGGAGGAGGAGGAGGAGGACGACGATTTTATCCAGACGAGAGAAACCTTCACTCCCAAAATGGTTGAAGGCTGGACTTTAGTGACACCCCAACGGACCAGAGCTGTGCATCACATTATGATAAATTTTGACTCCCACTATCCCTTTTTTGTGCTACTCACCAGAAACATGGAACATAAGAGAGGAAAAGAGGAGGGGTTTGAATGTGTTGGAGATGAGGTGCTTGAGATGTATGATAGGGGTTACTAGGCTGGATAGATGGGAGAAACGAGGAGGTGAGAAGGAGAACGGGGGTGGAAAGGGAGCTGGGGGGTAGGGTTGATGAAATAGTATTGGGATAGATTGGCCACATGGAAAGAATGAGTGAAGAAAGATTAGTGAAAGAGGTGTGGAAGGCAGAGGTAGGAATGAACATGAGGGGGCGACCAAGGATGAGATAGATGGATGAGGGTAAAAGGGTCATTGGGAAATAGGGGTGTGTCTGTTGAGGAAGGACGGGAGAAGACAGAAGATAGAGGTGAATGGAGAATGGTTGTGTATGGATGATGCTGTGGTGCATGAAAGGGAGTGGGTGGGGGTAAGGGAGTATATGTGAAAAATAAATTGACGCAGCCCGAAGGGATTCCTCCCAGTCTTCTCCATTTCTGCATAAGGGGACGGAGAGGGGGAATCGCCGATTTAATGAAGTGGCCTTGCTGTGGATGTGCTGTATCTTGCAACACTGCTTCTGACCCAGGGCAGTGGGCGAAATGCAGAGATGACCTGTCATCCAGGAGGAGCCAAGATAAGAGGGAGGGAAGGGTGTGGATGGGAGTGGAGTATGGGGGAATGGAATGGGTGGGAGTGGATTTTATGCCTTTGTTTTTTGGCTACCTTCCTTAAAGGGAAAAAAACCCTTTGGTATATGTGTGTATGTACCTCCTTGACCACGGCCGACAGATAGAAGAGCTGGTTAACGGCGACAGAATTCGATACTCATGAATATTGTCACCTTGGAGGATGTCATTCTGGGTTGCGTCAGGCGATTTTATTTAGGAGGGAGAAACCGAAGCAGAAGCTTTGGTTCGAAAGTGAAAAAGCTTCTTCCGTTCATTCCCACGGAAACGAGGCTCAGGTGGCGACCCCTCGGAGGGGCGGGTGGTGACCCCCATCCCTCGTGCACAAGACCCGGGTTCATTCCCACATAAGGGTCGGGTTGAAGGGGGGGGGGGTGCGAAGATGAAGCAAATTTAGTCCGCCTTACCGTTTCCCGTGGAAGATGTCCAGTGACACAGTGGTGAGGATTGCAGGGTGATTTCACATGTCCTGTGCAAATGAATCTTTCTCACCCGAAAGGGCTGGGTGACATAAATGCGAAATAAGATGTGCAGACAGGAGAGAGAGGGGGCGGGAGGGGCTATCGCTATTAAACACAGGCAGTACGCATTCCTTGCTCATTTACAAATCTGTGATTAGAATAAACACTTCGTTTCTGTTTCCGTCACTTAGGATACCCTCCACCCTCTCTCCCTCCCCGCAGGAACAATTCTCCTTTACCCGCTTCCTATTTTGTGGTTGTGCCCTCCTTCTCTTTACAACAACAACAACCCCTCCCTCCGATGTGCACATTCGTCACTGCCGCATGTACATGCCGGGATTTGTCCTCGTTGAGGACTTCACCGATTCGATTCTCCCCCCGCTGGGGAACCGAGATTGAGCCGTTTCTGTTCCCGGGAACTGCCGCCGTCATGGACGGTGGGGTGACCGGCCCGTCGGCCACAATCACCTGCGGCCACCTCCGCCGCCGCCGCCTCGTTCATTATTCTTTGCCGTTTTCGATGACGAGTGCCAAAGCGTGCAATTTCTTGTGTTTTTTGTATCCAGCCCCTTTAAGGCCATGTCGGTAGGGTCTTCCATTGCAGTCTGTTCTCATCCACGTGCAAGTTTGTGTGTGTGTGTGTGTAACCCTGTTTTAAAACTTTTAGTCTTTTATTGTGGCTGCCGCCCTATGGTTGTCGGGCAGATATCAGAATATAATGCCAAGCGGTTTCGTTCGCCAAGAAAAGGGTTGGATGGATTTGGGGGGTGGGGGTGCAAGCCCACCTGCCGAAGGCTGATAACCGTCTCTGATGACCCCCACTCCCATCCCACCTCCCTCCCCCTGCGCGCGACGAGGGACTCTTTACTGATGTTGGTTTGGCGAGCGCTTTGTGTTCACCTCGGGGACAAGAATTCCTCGTGACAGTTAAAGGTGCATGCATGGTGGTGGTGTCGTAGTGACACTTATCACAGGTTTCCACCTCGGGGTGGTGGGGGGGGGGCATCCCTTCTCCCTTCTCTCTCTCTTCCACAAATGCGTCAGACAGTTGGCGGGTTGCTTTGCGTCCTTATTATGCAGCACAGTCGTCTTAGTTCTTTCCTCGGCCTCTTTCCAAATGACGTGTTTCACGAAAATTCTGGTCTCCAGTGAAGCTCGCATTTCGGGAGAGGGGGTCAGAAAGCGAGGACAATTAGCCGGATTGTTTGGACCTTTTTTTAAGCCTCTTTCATGACGGGAAGTGAAAATAAGGGCAGAAACTGACTTTTGGCAGAAAAGATTAGGATAATTAGCGGATTTTCCATGATGGATATTCTCGACATCGTGTAGTAAAAAAATGTGTAGCTTCATACCTCTAGTAGAAAAACAGTTTAATTAGTTTTCTCGCGCTTGGTTTTATTTTAATGATAAATTTATTTTTTCTTCATAGTGAAATGCCGTTTTGTAAAAAATCGGACGCCTGATTTCGACCGTGGGTGGCAGTAGTAGTGGTTGATTGTGACGGTTGGCGGTGACGTCGGCGTCGGTGACAGTAGTGACGGTTATATTATGTTCAAAATCTCGCGCCGCTGTCATGCGTTATATTGGTTTAGTCAGTGGAGAGGTGATAGATTAAGGTATTGATGTTTTGTTGCCCAGAATTTTGTGTATGGTCAGCGCTGTTTAGGATGTGGGGGGGGGAGGGGGTTAAACGATAGAGTAGATGGTTGTTGCAAGGTGTTGGGAATGTCCTATTCTTAGCCGCACTAGTGCCGTTTCAAAATATTATGTTGATGCGAGGACAGTCATGGTCGTGTGTGAGTTTCATTTTTAGATTTGTTGGATGTTGCTTCTTGCTATGTTTAGCATTGTTGATCGGTCTGTGACTGCTAGTGGAGTCGAAAGAATAGGATGCCGCCTTTCAAGCCGCCTTGTCGGCTTCTTCATTGTCGGGAATGCCAACATGAGATGGCACCTAGCAGAAGGATACAGATGTGAAGCAGGTGATTTGGATGATCCAAGAATGGATTTTGTGGGTTTGAGGGTGGAAATTGCATGTAGAATATTTCGTGAATACAAGGGAGGGGGAAGGGGGTGGATGATGCAATGAAGATAGCAAAGTTCAGCAGTGATGTTTGAGGGGATGCACAGTGGTTTTCTCATCGACCTGAAGGGAAGGACGCCTGACCTGCATAATTAGCCCTATGGAGACTTTCCAAATTTCGTAAGTATCGAAAGCATGACTGCCGAAGAAGGGGTGGAGGAGGGCGTGGCCTTTCGCCTCGTCAGTCGTTCAGCCAGAGAGGTTATTCGTCACGTTTGGGCACCGATCAGGCTCGTAAGAGAGGCGTTAAGCGTGCACAAGTAATGAGAGTAATGAGGACCGTTCAGTGAGCTAGTTTGCGTGCTGCCCGTCAAAGGGAATTAGTCCCGTTTTGCCACGTTCCTGTCCGCCAAGCAATTTCGACGCCCTCTTTGCCTTTATTAATTAGTTCGTCGCCGCCGCTGCATGCACCATGCAACACAAGTCACGAGGGTCGACAGCTCGGGGAGTCGAGGTGCTTCGCTCTGGCTTCATCCCCCTTAGAAGATCGACATTAACTTGTCAGGGAAATGTGCTGGCTGAGAATAATTATATTTATTAGCAGTGCATGGTTTAGTGAAGACGGGAAATATGCCTACGCTGTCATGACATGTCCTGAATTGAACAAAACTGTCTTCATGTATAGCTTTAATGAAAGGGATTAACGAGATTGAAAGGATCACTCATTGGTAGAAGTGAAGTTAATTATATTCGTTTTGGGGGTTAAGAGATGTCAAAGATTGTATATGAATATGAGCCATGGAATGTATGTAATTTTTGTTTCCTATTTCAGACAATGTGCTAACGTTCCTGCAGTCACACCCTCTTATGGATGAGGCAGTGGCCCATGAACACAACAAGCCTGTCTTCTACAAGAGGGACCTCATCTTCACCCATTTGGTTGTTGACAGAGTCAAGGGAGGAACCTATGGGAAAGAGACAACCTATACAGTCTATTATGCAGGATCCTGTAAGTATTGCTGCACCTGCTTGAGCACTATCTACATATGTGCATGTACATGCACTCACACACACACATGCTTTGACAGTGAAGTGGTACTGTTCTTGATTGCTAATTCAGTGATCTGAGTTTGAGTCCCACCTAGGGGTGAACAGATTTCAGCATCACTGCACAGTGAGTCAGCACTCCAACTCTGGTAGGCAAGGAGTTGGGGGTATGAATGTGTGTTAGGTCACAGCATTACCCATAGATCGGACCATATACAAGCTCTCATCCAAGAGGGTAATAGCTGTTGATCATGAGTCCAGCATGTGAACCAAGGCCATAGTGAATTCCACATACACACATGCATGTGTGAAAACTTAATATCTATTGTTTTTAATATTACCTGTTGTGAGTTGCATTCTTCCATGACTTTTGCATGAATTTCATATAAATTTTATTCTATTTATCTATTTATTTTTATTCCCACATTGAAATCACTCTATTCATTTTCAGTGGAGGGTCGTGTTTACAAAGTAGTGGAATGGTTGGGTGAGGATGGTGACTCGCATTCCGAACTGTTGGATGTCTACGAAGTGACTACTCCTGAGCCCATCAGGGCCATTCAGATCTCCAAAAAGGTGTGCAGTCAATGTTGTCATGTCATTTGAAGTGAAATGCTGGTATCTATTTTGCATATTGGTACACATGCAGAAGGTGACAGTCCCGTGCCCCTTGTCCAGGGGCTGGGTGAATCCACCACATGCATAACCTGAATCACAAAAACAAATGTTTGTTTATATGTGATGTGTATGTTTGTTTGCAATGAAATGTAAACATCATATTTCTATGTGAGGTTTTGTTTTAATGTGAGGTGTTTGTAGACATTGATAGAATGTGTACATATCTGTGTGTGATTGCATACATATGTTTATTTACTTGTGCATAAGTGCATTCATGTTTTGAAATTTGGAAACAGACACTGGTCTGTAGTTGTGCCTCTGAAAAAAATAATGTTCTTTGTCTTCAGTGAATACAAGTAGTCAAAATATTGCCAAAATAAAGTTTATCATTTCTCCCCTACAGCACAAATCACTCTATGTATCATCTGATACACGGATCCGCCAAGTGGACCTGTACATGTGCCATGGACGCTATGACAACTGCTTGCGCTGCTCCCACGACCCCTACTGTGGCTGGGACAAGGATGCCAATGCTTGCAAGCCCTTCCAGCCAGGGTAAGGACAGACATGGCAAAAATATCAGGTGGCAGTGGTGTTGTAATGGCTGTTACTAGTACATTCACAAGATGGTTCAAAAAATGAGTGAATGGAGTGGTTGTAAGTGAAGGAAGAAATTAAATGGCCCCAAGAGATGTTCTGATTGGGTCTATGTGCCTGTGTGTATGAATATGTGAGTATGTGTGTGCATATGGGCGCGTATGTTTGTGCATGCTTGCATATGTGCACGTGCAAGTATGTGAGTGTGTATGTGCAAGTATCTGGGCGTGTGCATACTTCTGTTCCTGCATGCCCATGCTTGTATATGCATGCATATCTGTACTTGTGAATTTACCTAATTGTAGTATACATGAAAGGAGCAATGCTCATTGGGTCCTGTTTTCTATTCTCTAATTTTATAACATACCTAGACTCAAATTCATGCAAGGTCCAACATAATCTATATCTTTGATTTCCAATTATCATATTTAATATTTTACGAGAGTGGTAGAGCCTGTGTTAGAATTAGAAATGGAGAGAGAGTGAGTGGTTTGAGGTAAAGGTGGGACTTCGCTAGTGATGTGTGATTTCGCCTTGGCTGTTTGATTTATACATGGAGGGGGTTGTGTGAGAGGTAAACACAAGGGTCATGGGCTGGGGATTGGAGATGGTTATCAGAGGAGGAATTAAGGAAGTTAGTGATGGAGTTTGGGAAGGTGTGTGAGAGAAGGAAGTTGGAGATAAATGTGGGTAAAAGTAAAGTGATGAGATGTACAAGAGGAGAGGATGGCAGCAAATTGGAAGTGATTATTAAGGAAGAGAGACTGGAGGAAGTGGATAGCTTTAGATGCTTGGATGCAACATATGGTCTTTCTTAATCTATTTCCATGACCTCTTAAAGTTCTCCCAGTCTTCTATCAATGCAATCTATCCCCTTTAGTGACCTGAACGCTAATCATGTCACCTCTATCTCTTTGTTCTTTCAAAGTTGGCAGACCTATTACCTCGTTTATCTGCCAGATTGGGGGCCAGTTTGGTTGCTGTCCTTACTTATATCCTTCACTCTGTGTGTGGACCATACTACCTATGCATATGGACATACCAGGGTTTTGATGAGTTTTTTTCATCATTTCTTCATCCATATAATGGAACACCACTTTAATCTTCTGCAGTAGTTCATATGTCTCTCCCACAATCCTGCTGACAGGTTGTCTTTTATCAAGACTCCCAAGTCTTTCTCCTCTTTTGGTTTTGTACTGTGATCACTTCCTGAATGCATGCATGTGTTTGCATATGGGCAAGTATGTGTGTGTGTGTATGGGTGAGTATGTGTGTACTTGTATGTGCATGCAGCGACTCCCTTGCTCCCCTAAATCCTCAATTAACACCCTCCCATAACATTAAGAGGGGGTTTACATGGTCTAACGGTTTGTCGAACGCTGTTCGACAGACATGTGTTTAAAGTGATGTGTGAACGGGGTATTTGGTTGTCGAACACGTTGTTCGACAACCACATACCCCGTTCACACATTACTTTAAACATGTGTCTGTTGAACCACGTTAGACAGTGTAAACTCCCTCTAAGACTACACCTAACAGACTGATCCCCTTTGAAACTACCACATTCACCTTGCCCCATTTTCTCATGTAAGGACCAATGACATATCTGCATCTGGTCCTGCAAGATTGAGTCATCTCTCTGCTGCCCATCAACCTTCCTCACCTCCATCTGGAGGTCTCAGTGCATTTAAGAAATCTGTCTTATTTTCCAGCTTGCTGCAAGATGTTACGGGCTCAACCCCAGGCCTTTGCGATGCTTGCATCTCCAAGAAGAAGATGGTTGTCACCTGGGGGCAGAGCATTCACCTGGGATGTGCAGTCAAAATGCCACAGCCTATTGCTCTTAAAGAAATCACTTGGCATCATTACTCCAAAGAGAAAGGGAAATACCAGATTCGTTACAGGTAAGGAAGGGAGGAGGGTTATAATGAATGTGCGCATTACCTTTTGTTATTGGAATGTATATAAATTATTCTTACCAAGTGAGTGCTGTATTGCAGAAATATTCTGAGGATAAAATGGTATTACTGTCACTTTATGACTTGTCATTTGAATATTTTTACTCAGGCCTGACAAGTACATTGAAACCTCTGAACATGGACTTGTTGTTATGAATGTCAACGAGGCTGATGCAGGACGCTATGACTGCAAGATGGGTGGTGACATTGTATGTTCATACAACATAACTGTAGATGCCCATCGTTGTACAGCACCAGCTAGAACCAATGACTTCCAGAAGGTGAGTTCATTAAATACACAATCAAATAACAAAACATACATTACTTGGAATACTTACTAACAATATACATGATCACTTGACTACACAAAATAATGACTTTTTCCCCTGTACGAGGAAGGTAGCCAAAGGCATGAATCCACTCTCACCCATTTCAACACCACATACTCCACTCCTGTTCACCACCCCTCTCTCCCTCTTTTCTTGGCTCCTCCTGGGTGATGGGTCATCCCTGCATCTCACCCACTGACCTGGGTCAGAAGCAATGTAGCAAGACACAGCACATCCACAGCAAGGCTGCTTCACTTAATTGGTGACCCTCCCTTCTCTCTCCTCTCATATTGAAAAAAAGAAGACAGAGCTGCAGAGTAAATGCCATGGAGATGCTATTGCAATCAAATAACAAAACATACATTATTGGGAATACTTACTAACATACATACATATACCAAGGCTTTTTCCCCCTTACTAGGGAGGTAGCCAAAAAGGAAAAGGCAAAATCATTACCACCCATTCCATCCCTGAAAACACTCCACACCCCTCCACCCTCCCTCCCATCTTAGCACCTCCTAGATGACGGGTCATCCCTGCACCCTGTCCACTGCAAGACACAGCACATCCACAGCAAGGCCGCTTCATTAAATCGGCGACCCCCCCTCTCCGTCCCCCCATATAAAGGAGAGGACGGGGAGAAATCCATTTGGGCTGCGTCAAAATTTTGCGCGCACACACTACCTCACCCCCCATCCATTCCACCTCATGCATCACAACATCTTCCATATACAACCATTCTCCATTTACCCCTGTCTTCTCCCGTCCTTCCTCAACAGACATTCCCCTCTTCCCCAAAGCCCACTTGACCTCATCCATCCATCTCATCCTAGGACGTCCCCTCATGTTCACTCCCTCCACATCTGCCTTCCATACCTCCTTTGCTAGTCTTTCTTCGCTCATTCTTTCCATGTGTCCAAACCATCCTAATACTCTTTAATCAACCACATCTCCCAACTCCCTTTCCACCCCTGTTCTCCTCACCTCCTCATTTCTCACTCTATCTAGCCTAGTAACCCCCATCATACTTCTCAGACACTTCATCTCAAACACATTCAAGCTCCTCTCTTATGTTCCATGTTTCTGCTCCATACAGTGCTGTTGGCACAATTACTCCTTCATACAGTCTCCTCTTAGCATCCATTCCCAAATTTCTATTCCTCATTACACTTTTTAATCCACCAAGGCATTTACTTGCTTCTCTCAATCTACATTCTACCTCCACCTTTTCCTGCCAAATTTGCACCCAAGTATCTAAACCTATCCACTTCCTCCAGTTGCTCCCCCTTAATGCTCATTTCCAGATTACTGCCACTTTCACCCCTTGTACATCTTATCACCTTACTTTTACCCACATTTATCTTCAGCTTTCTTCTATCACACACTCTCCCAAACTCTGTCACCAACTTCCTCAATCCCTCCTCCGATCCTGCCACAAGCGCAGTGTCGTCCGCAAACAACAGCTGGCTCACCTCCCACTTTTCTCCATTTTCTTTAACCATCTCCAATCCCTGACCCACTACCCTTGCATTTACTTCTTGCACTACCCCATCCATGTATAAGTTGAACAGCCAGGGCGACATAACGCATCCTTGACGAAGTCCCACCTTTACCTCAAACCACTCACTCTCTCCATTTCTAATCCTGACACAAGCTCTACTACTCTCATAAAAACTCTTGACAGCTCCTAGAAGCTTTCCTCCTATCCCGTATATCCACATAACCTCCCACAGTGCCTTTCTGTCTACCCTGTCTTAAGCCTTTTCCAGATCCATAAAGGCCCAAAAAACATCCTTCCCCTTTCCTATAGCTTTCTCACATATCTGTCTTACCACAAAAATCTGATCTACACAACCTCTACCTGTCCTAAATCCACACTGTTCCTCACCAATTACTCCCTCTGTTCCTCTCCTAATCCTCTCAATCAAGATCCTCCCATAAGCCTTCCCAACTACACTTAACAAGCTAATCCCTCTGAAACTACTACATTCACACTTGTCCCCCTTTCCCTTGTAAAGTGGAACTATACAAGCACTCCTCCAGTCCTCCGGCACTCTACCTTCTCTCCAGCAAACATTAAATAACCTCACCAACCAGTCCACCATCACTGTACCTCTTTTTTTTTTTTTTTAACAGAAGCGATAAACATGATCACTCGACAATAGAAGTTATTAAATATGTCCTTACTTTAGATAAGAGCAATAGGAAGGAGTAAGTAATTAGACTGAAGCATTGTAACCTAGGGAGCAGGAATGAAAATTGTTTCCAGTATAAAGGAACCAAAATACAAATGGACAAACACAAACATCATTCTAATTCTAACAAATACAGCTTTCGTATGTAACAGCCTTTATATGAATTGGAAAGGGAGTGAGTGAGTGGACTGCTGTGCCTTGTTGGAAATAATAAGTCACAATAAAAACGAATGGGAAGGAATGTCTTAAAGAAAATCTGATTACTGACAGTATCAGTCACTTGTCTTATATACATTACAGTGCTTTTGTTTAATGTGAGCTAATGGAGTCTGATATAACAGGTGAAAATTGTTCAAAAATAGAGCATTACAAAACGATTATTTAAGTTTAATTAACATATGTTATTTTCTTTTATAATAACAGGTTTACAGTGACTGGTGTCATGAATTTGAGAAGTATAAGTTAGCCATGAAGACGTGGGAGAGGAAACAAGCGGTAAGTAGCCAAGCTATGCAAGACAGAGTGGTAATGTTTCAGTTAGAACTGTAATATCTTTCATGTGTATTCAAGTACCAAAACCATATCCAAATTCATTTTGGCTTTACATTTGCTTCAACTATATATCTGTTGTATTTCAGCAATGTGCAAATCGCAACAACATCAGCAACCAGAATAATCATCCTAATGACATCTATGCCAGAAGCAGCCCCTTCGTTTGAGACCCAAGATTGGCCTGTATTTCAGCAATGACTACTACAACAGCTGCTGTTACATCTACAACAATCTCCCAACATCATCACCACCTCAACTGTATTTTATATTTCTTCAAAAGTACCACTGGGTACTTCTCCTGATCTACTGGATTGGCAGCAATTCATTGCCAATTTCTACTTTATCTGCATCTGTTTCTCCCTGCCCTGCTACTATTGCTTGAAGAAATGTGGACTGTCCAAAATGCTGTGCAGGAACTATATAGCAGCGTGTTGTTGTTTTCATTCTAATTTTCATTGGTACAGTGTCAAGTGAAGCTGGCTGTGCTTGAGGCAGTGTGCGAATAGTCACACAGTGAACAGCTGGTAGTGTTGGAATGCCCTTTTTATGAACATCATGTGGAGATGCTACAGTTATAATTGTTGGAGATACATAACCACCTCCTCCCTATCATCCAATCCCCCCACCCCCTTACACACACAATCCCAGTCCATCACCTATGTAACCCAGTCCTAAGGAGTTTCCAATAAATATCAACATTGATGCTTGTACAAACAGAATTTTTCTGTTGTAGGCTGTAATTATGACAAAGCAAGGGAGCCTCCTCTGTTGCTATTTATTGTAAACCAGTCAATATAGAGCTTCAGCATTCAACAGTCAAGACCTACCTGCTGGCCCTCTGATAAAGCCAATTGCACTTTTGACTTAAGTATGTAGTAGGAGGCACACATTAGGGTAATTGCCACACACAATCAGGGTACATGAATGTCTCCTTAGGTTTATTACATCTGTTATTCTGCTTCTTCACATATGCCTCTCCTTTTCCTGTGTCTAATATCTCTCCTACTGAAATGGTGAACCTGCTTCAAGAACTCCTCTGTTAACATCTGTTTTTCCTCCTACTTTCCCCATTCCTTCTATCCCTCCCACTGTTGCTAAGGCTGTTTACATGTAAGTTAGATGAAAAAGTCTGTGGAAATGGACACAGACATTATTGTGCTAATGTGAATATATTCAGGAATTGTATCATTTGTGCTCAAAGACAATCTGTTTGAACACGCAGCCTCTAATTTCTCCAAGATGATGAAAATATGAAGAATGGAAATGTTTATTAGAAAAATATGGAAAATGATAAGAGACAAATGTTTGTATGGTGCAATTTATGTAATTACAGTAATGAAATGGAAAATATAGAAGGGCATGAATATCAAGTGTACAGACAAATTTCACTCAACATGAGGCTGAAACACTGTATAGGACACACTCCTGCACCTCTGATCGATAACATGGACTGCACTAAGAATCAAGACCAAGCTGTAACTGTGCTTATGGACACATGTTTCTGTAATCTCTAAAAATTATGATTTCCTGACTTGTTTTTGTGACAAGGAAACATTTATTGAGTGTTTAAAAGAAGTGGTGCATTTAACTGGGATCTTGACTCGTATGTAGATTCCAGTATGGTATATGAAAATAGAGTGCCCCTGGTAGGTTTGATAGGAAAGGTTAAAACTACACAAGAAGAGATGTGACAATGTAGCCTAATGTCCCAACCCATTTTTAAATTACTATTACCCAAAGTTAGTTTATGAAAGACACGATCAAGAATAACATTGTGGTAGTTGTCATGGCATTATTGTAAAAATGGTAACCCTCCATATTTTCCCCCACATGGGTGATTGAAGGGCATATACATACATATATATATTTTTTTTTCCTAAGAAGTAACCTAACCACATTATTATCAAGAGTCAAGTTGGTCCAAACTACCTCCACTGAACTATGAAACTATGATTAAACTTCATCTTGTTTTTAGATTGCTCCTACCTAACCCCTCCTTGAGACCCACATGAACTGATATTCCTACTCCTCTCCTCCTCTTGCAATCAACAGCACCCACCACCCCCACCCCACAACCTTGATATCTGGAAGAGGTAAACGTTTATCAGGTACTCTCATCCATCCAAGTGTGTGAAGTAAAAGAGTTATCAGTTACTAAATGTTGACTTAAGATATGTACGGTGAAGGATGGTTGTTGTAAGGGACATTACATAGCGAATAAGGGTATGATATACACATCTCTACGATGGGACTTGGTTGATGATGTGGTCCAGGATTTGACAAAAATATAAATAAAAGAAAAAAAATATATATAGCAAGATTTTTTATCAAGAAAAGTCTTGGGCTTGTCATAGTGGTCTGGCCAGGAAACTACAGTTTCCTCCTCCTGAGTGTGTGAGTGGATATAGTGACTGTGATAGATATTAGTGAGGGTAGTGAATGTTGTAACTGGAAGGAGAAGGAAGCTGTATGCATGCTGGACTCTTACCGCCTAAAACAGCGGATGTGGTGAAATAGGGAACGATTCAATTCACAATATATTTTATACCACTGATTTTTTTAAGACTAATCTAAATCAATACTATGCCACCTCTTGAAGGGATAGGTTGTATTCAGTGTAAAGTTGTGCAGAATTTGACAAGCTAATTGAACGTGTTTATACATTGGTGGCAAGTAGTTCACTGGGTGCATTGTGAAAAACTGACTCTACTGATGTGATCATTCATACATTGAATAGAACTGTACAACCATCAAACAGAGTGTTATTCTTGTTTAATCAAGCAAACGGGATCCTCTCGGTAGAGTGGTTTTGCAAATACATTCACTACATGTGCTTCTCTTCATATTTATAAAATAAACAAGAAAAAATACTGCAAAAACATGGCAAACACTTGACCAGCTTCCTAGGTGGAGGTGGCAGAAGATTCATCACCGATCCATAATATGCTATGTTTGGTTTTCCTGTGATATGCGCCATTTTTGTAAGACTCATAATAATATTGATAGTAATAATAGTGGTAATGGAAAAAGCCAACATCAATATTGCACTCTAGCTGGATCCAATTCAAGAAAATTATCCTTTTTATGAATAGGAGTTTTTAGTAAGGTTTCAAATGGAGAGGGTTTCTATTAATGTATTTAATTGAATGTTTTTAGTGGACTGAGTGTTATTCATGTGTAATCATGATTGGATCCATCTGATGAGTGTGTAGAGCTCTAGAAATAGCTATATGCTCTTAGCCACACCTGTACAGTGGTTCCCCCTTCACTTCTGGTGAGATACCTCTGCGAAAATGTGCATGTGCACACCCACACCCACCCATCCACCTACCCACACAAAAACAAGTAGAAATAAATCTACAAGAGCTCCTTTCATCAGGAGGGTGATAACTTTCAATCATGAATCCAGCACATGATCCAAGACCATGGTAAATCACACACACACACACACATGCGCATACACACACACACACACACTGTCACACTCACACACACTGCTGTACACACGGTAGTGTGTACATATGCATTATACTCTTAAGGAAATGTGGCAGCTGGACATCACATGTGGCCAAACCAGTTGTCAGAGCTTGATAACTAATCAGGTCTCCTAATGTGATAGTCGGGTGTGATGTGTCCAATTAGGAGAGTTGGGGATGACCACTCTTTGTAACTACAGAAATGTAAATAGATTCGTGTCTTTGCTGTTTATTTCTTTTAGGCAAAGGATTTTCTTTTATTTTCTTTTTTCATTGTGATTGCTGCTTGGTGAAGATGGAAAGATGACTGATGTGCTTTGTTGGGGTTGTGACCATTTGGTTGGTTCTGAGTTGAGTAGTATGTGATTGATTTAGTAATAGTGTTTAGTTAAAGGTAAGTTAAATGTGGTAAGATCTTCTGGATTCCACTTTAGTTATCAAATGTTTGGGGGAAGGGAAAATGCTGAGCTTGTGCGTTTTTTTTTTTCTTTTTTTCTTTTTTTTTAAGCCGGGTTATGAGAGCAATGGTCGAAAGATCTTACTTTATTGTACAGTATTTCATGGCCACCTATGTTGTACTCAAATCTGCAATGGCTTTTGATCTTAAGTTTTAATGATATATATATATTTTTTTTTTCTTCTTTAAGGATTTCATTTAGAATAGTTTGCCAACCCAATGTTTGGTTTGTATATTGCAAGCAGCCACTGATGAATTTGTAAAGCAAGATGCTATTCCTGTAAAATAAAGATCTCTTTTCTAAGACCATGTATATCATTGACCAGAGAGAAACTTGTTTTCCAACTTAACCAGAAGTATATTTAATCTAGTCACGTGATCTGGTTCTCTCCTACCCTGCAAAAATCTATGGCCCCTAGAGTGAGATTTTGTGAAGGATGGTAAGATATCTAGTTTTGTGTCTTGAGTATGGAGACTGCATTTTTGAAGAAACGAGAAAAAAAAATAATACATATACCAAAGGCTTTTTCCCCCTTACAAGGGAGGTAGCCAAAAAACAAAGGCATAAACCACTCCCACCCATTCCATCCCCCCATACTCCACTCCCCTCCACCCTCCCTCTTATCTTGGCACCTCCTGGATGACAGGTCATACCTGCATCTCGCCCACTGCCCTGGGTTTGAAGCAGTGTTGCAAGACAGCACATCCACAGCAAGGCTGCTTCATTAAATCGGTGACCCACCCCTCTCCGTCCCCTCATGCAGAAAAGGAGATGGGGAGAAATCCCTTCAGGCTGCATCAATTTATTTCTCATACATAGTCCCTCACCCCCCACTTCCATGCATCACAGCATCATTCATCACAACCATTCTCCATTCACCCCTATCATCTGTCCTCTCCCATCCTTCCTCAACAAAAATTCCCCGCTTTCCCAAAGCTCCTTTTACCCCATCCATCCATCTTATCCTAGGTCACCCCCTCATGTTCATTCCTTCCACCTCTGCTTTCCACACCTCTTTTACTAGTCTTTCTTCACTCATTCTTTCCATGTGTCCAAACCATCCCAATACTTAAGTCAGAATACTGAAGTCTACCTTTGACTCTCAACAATCCATTAGAATCTAGAAAGGGGTCATATTTTATCAAGGAAGAATTTCTAGGAAGGGGTTTCCCTTGAGACAAAGCATTTCTTTCATTCTCATAACTTTCTTTCTGAACACAGATCAAAATATTGTCCTTTGCTTTGATCAACTCCTCATAAGTGAGAGGGCCAGAATGTTTTGTGCCATCAGGTTTGCAATTAATAATGAACCTCTTAACCCAGGCAACAATATTCATAACTTTGCTAAATTCACTATATCTACTAAAGTCAAATACAGATGTGGCTTTCTCATTAACAGTCAAGGCTGTTCCCTCTCCCTTACTCTCTTTACAGGTGTGAGCCAAAATGTGTGTCTCATCATCAATATTAGCTCCAGCATGGAAACATGAGGAACTAGATAACCAATTGGGACCCCCAAGCCACATGTTATTTGAAATTAGTTGATCAGCCAAAAGACCTCGGGTCATCAAATCAGCGGGGTTGTCTGTACCAGGGCAATGGAACCAATTGCTTGGAGATGTTAATGTCTGAATTTCAGTTACTCTGTTAGCAACAAACATCTTCCACCTATTAGGATTACCTTTTATCCAAGACAGAGCAACCTTAGAATCTGTCCAGCAAACTAATCTTACACAATCATTCAAACGTAGGGCAGATTTTACAAAATGACTGAGATGAGCACTCAACAAGGCTCCAAGAAGTTCCAACCTGGGCAACATAACCCGTTTGATGGGAGCTACCTTTGTCTTAGCCATAACAAATGATACATGAAACTCCTTATCTGATTTAGGTATATGTAGATATACACAGCTACCATAACCCTTTTCAGATGCATCACTGAAGGCATGTGCCTCTAATCCTACTAATAAACTTAAAGATGAATCTGGGTAATAACATCTATGGATTTCAAATGTCTTAATACTTTGAATACCATCAATCCACAGCTGACATTTCAGCTGCAAGTTATGTGATAGGATTTCATTCCATCCAAGTCCTAGATGCCAAATTTCCTGAAACAGTATTTTAGCATACATGGTGAAAGGACTTATTAAACCAAGTGGGTCAAACAGTCGAGCAATCAAACTCAATATATTCCTCTTGGTGAAATTCAAATTAAAGTTACAATCCAAATTAAGTCCCTTGAATGAAAACACATCCTTTGAAGTTTTCCAATGCATTCCCAATAACTTTGTAGTCTCACCAACTTCAAAAAACTGGTTAAGTTGATGAGTTAAACTCTTACTGTTAGAATTCCACTTGGACAAAGTGGATAATATACTCTGAGCTTCACGAAACATTGTATTGGCTTCTTCAACAGAATCTGCTCATGAGAGCCAATCATCCACATACAAGTTTTCCTGAAGCTCTTGCACTGTCACTGAAACAGGATATGAATTCAAATTATGTCTAAGAGTGGCATTCAGTAAAAATGGACTACTGGTGTTACCAAAGGGTACCCTTACAAACTTCATCACACGTATGGATTGTCTGCACTGCCACAAAAACCTATGAACATCCTGATCTGAGCGCTGAACTCTAATCTGTAAAAAGGCTTTGGTTATGTCAGCAGTCAAGCCAAATTTCCATCTTCGGAATCTTAGTAATATTTCAACTAGATCTGGGATTAGTGAAAGTCCATATTCCAAACAGCCATTCAAAGAAACACCATTAGATCCCACTCCTGAAGCATCAAACACAGGACTAATTTTTGAGGAAACACATTCCTTCATTACAGGTCTATGAGGCATATAGTAAATGGGATAGGGACCTTCCATTTCAGATTGAGGAACTTCTATGATATTACTGTCCTCATAACTCTTGAGAACTTTATCATATTCAATTCTTAAACTAGGGTTCCTTTCAAACTTAGAGTTAAGCGTAGCTAACCTCTTCCTTGCTCCAGTTTCATTTTCAAGCAGACTCAACTTAGAACCATCACTTTTCCAAGAGCAACCTCATACCTGCCATCAACAAACTTAACTGAATCCTCAAAATGATCTAACACTGGGTCTTTGGGAGACTTATCCCTCCCAGCACAAATTCCAATACTTTCAAGGCTCCAAAATTCATGGAGCTCAGATTCATTAACAGGTTTAGCAGTACTCATACACAACATCTGGTGAGATACATTCTTTTCCTGGGTTTTCATACAAGAACCAGACAATATCCAACCAAACACAGACTCAAAGGCCACTAAATCCTCACATCTTATAAGATTCTCTGGGGAAACAAAACGCCAGTAATTATCCACACCAATCAGTATATCCAAAGTGAGGTCACGATCACGTCCATAGTCATCAGCTAACTGTAGATGTGAAAGGGACTGCAAAACATCAGAGGGAATCCTTTGACGGCTTAAGGGTGGGCAAATGGTCTCAACTTCGACCGCTAATATTGAGTGAGGATTACCCTGAGTGTCAATCACTTTCACATCATATACATTCCGTTCTTTTCTATTTTGTGATTTCTTATTCCCAAAGGTTGAGTATGAAGTGTACTTAGATGTAACCCACTTGGGTTTGATTCTTCTAACAATATCATGGCTCACATAAGTAGTGTCTGCCCCTAAATCAAACATGACAATAGCATCAATAGATTTCCCATTATTAGTTAGAGTCTTGATCTTAGCAGTTTGCAACACAGTGGACCTCTTAACTCTCTGATCATGAGAGATGCCAACATGCTCAACAGTACCACTACCAGTATTGACTGCATTATTAACTTGTTCACTGGGGGTGTGGGCAACACCCTGTCTACTTGGTGAATTATTAGTGGCACAAATTGTTTTGCCTGTTCTACAAAACAAGATATTGTGATATCCAGAGCACTGCGCACACTTCAGTTTTCCTCTACAGTCCTTGGACATATGTCCTTTGACAAGGCACTTAAAACAAAGTCCTAGGGATTTCACTTTCTCTTCACGTCTAAGGATATCCAATCTCAATATCTGATTGCACTTTTCGGACTTGTGTCTCTTCTGACAAAATACACACTGTTGTGGTCCTTCTTCAGCTGACGTCTGCAAGGCTGAAGCCGAATTAACTTTTCTTCTTTCGAAATCTTGTGGTGCGTTGCTCTTCTCCATGGACAAATCCTTAAAAATCTCCGATCGTTCACGACGCTGGATCTCGGCTTGCAGAAACTTCATTAACCAGTCCAAATCGCCTTCACGTCCAGCACTTTCCCTCGACCACTCCAGACAGATGTCCTGTGGTAGGCGAGCTACGATGATAGGAGTCAACACCATGCCATACTGGTTACTGCTGAACCCAAGGGCTTCCAAACTTCTTATATGCCACAACAGTTGGTCTCATAACTTCCATAGGGAGTCACACTGATTAGCTCCTTTAGCTCTAGACGTCAAAGAAGCATTCATTAAATCCAACACATGGGCGAATACGATTCTTTCAGTGCTGCCAAATCTCTCTTTGAGTAGATCATATGCTATCTTATAATTTGCAGCGGTAAGCGCCAAACCTTGAATGGCAGAAAGTGCCTCTCCTCGAAGGAGGGACTGCAGGTATGAGAACTTGCTTATAACAGGCAAGTCACTCTGGTCAACCAGAGCTTCGAAGCAGTCCCAGAAGGGTTGCCACTCTATAGCTTTGCCAGCATATTTAGGGAGCTCTAAACTATGTAACCTAACCTCTGATCTATCCTTAGAAGAAACGGAGATAGAATCACTTACAACAGTCTTATCCTTCAGGCGCTTGACAGCCTTTGCTCTAATCTTCCTGGCGGATCTTTGAAACTTGTCAGTTTCATCTATATCTGACTCTACTTCGTCAGAGTTCAACTACAACTCCACTGCCGTCTGGTGCTTCTCAAGATCTGTAAGCCTCTTGTCAAATATGCAAATGGTAGCTTCTAATAATTCGAGGCTGGTAGCGTCATCATTCAATAAATCTTCTAATTCCTTGACGCTTCACGTCACCCAGCCTTTGGCTGACGCTCTCTTTTTCTTAGCTTCTTGTAAATCAGCAGACATCGTGTCAAACCTTAAAAATGGTTAACCTTATTCTTAAAGGACTTAGATAGGGTTTCCCGGGTCTGGGCACCAAATGTAATGTTCAAAAACTTCACAATATCTGCCGGCCTTTACCAGAAAATCGAGCGGGATTCAAATAAAAAATATGGCGTCAATTCTGTTTATTTACTTACGAAAACAAGATATTTCAAAGATGGTAAATAATTACCCTCTTTCCCTGGATCCAAATAAATGCACAAACATAATCATATAAAAAATATATAGCAGACCATTATAATGATAACGGTAGTATTAATCAAATCTAACCAATTCAAAACAAGTAAATATAGAAATAGCAGGAAGCAGACGACAGACCACCTAGCAAGGCGACTTAGGGTGATAGTCGTATCTTTAACAACTCCCTCTGTTCCTCTCCTAATTCTCTCAAGACCCTCCCATAAGCCTTCCCAACTACACTTAACAAACTGATCCCTCTAAAACTACTACACTCACATTTGTCCCCTTTTCCCTTATAAAGTGGAACTATACAGGCACTCCTCCAGTCCTCTGGCACTCTACCCTCTCTTAAATAACATTAAATAACCTTACCAGCCATTCCACAATCACTGTACCTTCTTTTTTTAGACATTCTGCATGGCATCCATCCAACCCAGGTGCCTTACCTGCTCTTATCTTAACAACTGCCTTCACTTCATCTTTCCTTATTTCTCCCTTTTCCTCACTCATCATGTTCATTTTCTTGGCGCTTCCCACTGCAACTACCTTTCCCTCCCTATCCTCTTTCACATTTAGGACTAGGCCTAAAGGGTACATTCCTAAAAAAGTCGAGGCATAAGAGGGTCTGGGAGTTTTTTAACCAGAACCCTAAGGTTTGGGTATTTTAATGTGTGTGGGTGTGGTGCAGATGAGAGTAAAAGGGAAGAATAGGCAGTAAGTTTGTGAGAAGAAAGATGAATGTGTTGGCATTGAGTGAAACTAAGTTGAGAGGGAGGGGTGAGTTTGAGTTTGGGATCGTACTGGAGAGGGGGTGTGGTGGTTATATTAGTTAGAGAAGAGATAGGTAAGCGTGTGGTGGAGTGGAAGGAGATTTCTTCAAGGTTAATGTGGATGAAGATGAAACTGGGAAGGGATATATGGGTTTTTGTAAGTGCATATGGGCCTGGTAGTGAGAAGAGTGTAAAGGAAAGGGATGCCTTTTGGATAGATTTAAATGGGTGCAGAGAGGGCTTAGGATAGGAGACAAACCAACAAGCAGAGTGGCTGGGAAGTGTGGAGTGTCTGGAAAAATCATAGTGGAGAGTTGATGGTGGAGGTAACGGAGTGTTTAAGAAGAAAGTCAAGCATAAGTACACATGGGAGAGGGTGGTGGGTGGAAGGGTGGTAGATAGGGTTTTAATGGACTATATAGTGGTACCCAGGAGAAGAGTAGGAAGAAGTTTGGATGTAGATGTTCTTAGGGGAGAGAGTGGGGGAATGTCAGATTGTCATGTGTCACGATATGTCACACAGATATGCAAGTATAACGTAGTAGCCTATGTAAGTTGTATTAGGTAATGTTAGTCCACGTATCCTTGCAAGAGTTATATAATATTGTAACTGCCCTTACTAGCTATCTTATGGTGCCATATATAGGACTATAAAATTAGGCAACTTATGATAAATTACCAGTTACAGGAAAGTTGCTGCACAATACGGCGAACACAAATGAAGCGATTTACAGTACAGGGTCAAAAGAACAACAACAATGGCATAGGCAAGTAGTGCCATCACAAATCATGCTTAGTTCTTACCAAGATTCAGATAGAAAGCAAATAATAAATTGTAAAATTTCTTCACACAAAAATAAAGTGGAAGGACCGTATGAATAGGAATATAGGCTAGGCGTATAGATACAGCAAAATGGCACCTGCGTGCTGTGCCATTGCATTCGTGCCCTCGTTCAAACCCCTCATATCTCGTAACTCTCCCTCTGTACATATTCTATGTAAGTAAAGTAGTTATATTTTGCGCTTTGCCTTTATTTCATATCCAGGGTAAGAAAAAAATCTAACTAAAGGCATAAAGCATGCTGGCAATTGGATTGATAGAACTGACTGAATTATGACCAAGTTTGATACAGCAAATAAAAAACAACACGCCAGATTGTGACATATAAGTGGGGGCCTGACCGGGATTTATTTTTCTTCATTGAGTTAAATAATTGAACATGGAACTGCCTAGTGTAGGCCTTGTGATCTCTTGCAGTATCCTTCATTCTTATATTCTTATGTGTGTGCAAAAAATTATATGACGGAGGTAGAATAAAAGTCGAAAATCAGATCACACTGACTGAATTCAAACCGTGATTGATCATAAAAACAGAAAAAATGTCACGCTCAAGCAGATTAAATTGTTTTGACAGTAATTACAACTTCAAGGGAGTTTCACAGGTAAGAGAAATAAAGTACAATATAGAGGAAGATAGAAGCGAAAGTAGGATAGGTGAGGAAAGTAGAGATGAAGGGATAAGAGATAGCGGAGTTGATCTTAGACGAGAGACAGGGTTTCAAAGAGAAACAAAATTGAAGCCCAGCCCGATGCACAAATGCTACTTTAATTAACCGAAATCAACTTAGTAAAGACTCCTAGAACAACTTAAGTAACGATTAACTTGGATTAGTAAGGAGAGAAGTATAGAGAATATTGTTATAAAAGCTAAACAGCTTGCCCCCACTTTTGATGAAAGGGAAACATATGTTTTTCAACATTTGAAGGCATGACGAACCAAATTATAAAACCTAACCTACCCCCAAAACCCTTAAGTGTGTACACGGTATTTGACAAAGAGGGTATATATAATTATGATCAAATTAAAGATGAAATACTAAAGGCATATAAGATTACCCCAAAATATTTCAAAAGTAAATTTAGAGAGGTTAGAAGGATATTAGTTATGGATATATGGATCTAGCCAAGAATGTAAGGAGTAACCTATACAAATGACAACGTGCTGAAAATGCAGTAACCGCTGAGAAAATCGCAGAGGCATTTGCGAATGAACAATTCCTTGATCTACTGAACAATGAGGCTAGGTTATATGTTACCAAGCAGAAGTGTGAGACCTTGTTACAGGCGGAAATTTTTGCAGAAAATTTCGCATTAAGGACAAGTGAATCTAGAAGGAGAAACGTGATACAAACTCTGAAGGGTGAGACCAGAGGCGCATATGAAATTCCGGGTCAGAGATATGCGAGGCCACAAGTAGGAGATAGTTGGAGGAGACAAGTCCAGTGCTTTATCTGTGGTAGATTTGTGCATAGAACTCAGGATTGTTATGCTAGGCCAAATTAACAAAGGTACAGGCAGGAAATGGGAAACAAGCAAACCAGGCAGAAGATAATGTGTGCAGAAGGGAATAGGAGGGAAAGGGATAAAAATAGTGGATGCTATACCTGTGGTAAATACGGTCATGGGATGGAAAGTTGCCCCGAGGGAAAGGGAAGCAAAGGGGACACACAAGACTGGAGACATGGAAAGGACTCTAGCAAGACAAAGAAGGATGTAGCAGGCAAGAAACATGGTAGCAATTGCTGTGTAGGTGGAGGTAGGTTTGACAAGATGAAAGATACAGGAGTAAGCCAAGAGTGGTTGCCTTATGCGACAGATGCCAATATCATAGAAGGAAGTGAGAGGAAATATGCAGTCAAGGCTCTATGAGACACAGGGGCATCCCGCACCATTGTTAGGCCAAATGTGATACCAGGATTAGAAAATAGACACATAGGTCAGTTTGACATCGGATTAGCCAGAGGATAGAAAACACAAGCACCCATAACTAAGGTATTACTGTACTTGAAATAGATAGTAGGACAGTGAGCGTTGATGTAGAAATAGCAGAAATTCTAGTGAAGGGGATAGGCATCTATTTTGGGAATGTTGTAGGTGAGATAGTCTAGGTTAGACTAAAGACGGTAAATGACCCCGTGACCAGACAAACAATGACGAATCTGACATGGAGGATCCAGTAGCAGTTATTACCAGCTTTTAGACTAAGAAGGCACGAGAAGAGGATGAACAAAATGGAGACAACCTCAAATTCCTGTTTGAAGCAGATGTTGCAGACAAGATCCCGAAAGGATCATGAGATGAACTTAGCGCGGAAAAGAAGCAGGTAGCAGCAGAAAATGTAGGTGGTCAGGGAGGCGACACCTAAATAGAAGAAATGATCCTTGAGAACCCCATAGATAAAGAGGAACTCATCTGACTACAACAGGAGGATCCAGAGCTGAAGGAGATGTGTCAAACAGCTGAGGAGGAGGAGCAGGAAGAAAAGGAGTACAGCAAGACCGAGTTCATTGTGGAAGATGGTGTACTTCTGAGAAAATATAAGGCGCCAGAAAAGGTAGGAGGTGATGTCATTACACAAATCATAATTCCACAGAAGATTAAGTAGAAGATCATGAGGCTGGCTCATGGGGCTACCTGTGCCCACCTTGGAGTCACCAAGACTAGTATTCAACCATTTTTACTGGCCACATTTGTCGGGAGATGTTAAGAGGATATTTAGGTGATGTATAGTGTGTCACTTGACTGGGAAACCTAATGACACTCCCAAGAATGCAGATTTCTTGTAATTGAGGAACCTTTTATTAGGGTATTTGTTGATTGTGTAGGACCTTTCCTAAAGACTAAGTCTGGGAAGTCATTTCTGTTCACTATTATTTGTCAATCCACATGATATGCTGAAGCGAGATCCCTGCCGAACATAAAAACAAGGACAATCACAAAGGCCTTAATGTCTTACTTTAGTAAGATTGGTATGCCTTGGAAGGTACAAAGCGACAGAGGCACTAACTTTTTAAGGGGGATATTAAAGGGAGCCCTGAAAGGCTTTGACATAAGATATGCAGTCGCATCAGCATACTACTCGCAAAATCAAGGGTCTTGAGAGGTTCCACTGTACTCTAAAACACATGATCAGAGTATTTATCTTAGAGTTTGAGAAGGATTGGAATGAAGGCATATGTTTATTATTACATGCCATTAGAATAGCAATGCACGAGGGTCTAGGATTTTCTCCTTTTTATCTGATGTTCGGTAGAACCTCATGAGAGCCTCTTGCCTCTTTATCTGTAGATACTAATTTTGAAAAGTTAAAAAAGGTCAGAGAAATAGCTAAGAACTTAGAAAGGTTACAAGAAGTTTATAAAGGTTATTATGATAGGAAAACTATTAGAAAAAAATTCACTGTTGGAGACTATGTCTCAATATTATCTCCTCAGCTTACCTCATTGCACTCAAAATATGAAGAACCATTCAAGGTGCTTGAAGGGGCGATGATAACTACATAATAAGAACTCTGAAGAGGAGATCAGGTGTGCTACAAAGACATAGAAACCTCTTGAAAGAATTTCTGGGAGAAATGGAGGAGGAGGCAGTTGGTGTGATTGAGATGGGGCAAGCTGACGGAAACTTTGATTCGGATATTGGGAATCTAAATTTCTTTTATGGTTTAGACAGGTCAGATATAAATGAGGCATTAGAGGGATCTCTGTTATAACTAGCAGGAGAGATGCATAAAGGAGTTCGAGCGCTCCTCTGCAAGAATGCCAAGATATTTTCCTCATGCCCCACCGTTACTCAAACCATATCACATATCATTTTCTTAGAAGATGGAGCCAAGCCGGTGAGGCAGACCACTTACAGATTGTCACCCAAGAAGAAGAGGATTATGGAGAAGTGAAACAGCTTATGGAACAAGGAGTAGTGGAGCCTAGTACTAGTCCTTGGGCTTCACCAGCTGTGTTAGTACCAAATCCTGGAGGGGAGTGGATACTATGTCTTGTGTAACGAAGTGGAAGGGGGGGGGAGGAGAAAATTTATATGAAAACTGGCAAAAGATCGCCTACTGTCATGAAACGACAGTAGGGAGGAGGGAATATTTAGAGATAATTTAAATTTAATAAGATTTGTTTTTCCTGTGTTCCCCAAAACCCCTATCCCAGTCGTCTCCAGGTTCTTTTAAAGAGGGGTAAATTAACAAGTAACAAACAAAACCCCTTTATGGTTACAGAATATCACAAGTAATGAAATATCACACTTTTTGGAAATGAATCAACAGAAAATAAGAAACAGTACAAATCGCGTGAGATAACAAAACACTTATCAAAACAAAGGTGGTAAAAATAACACTTAACGAAAAGCAATAAAGGTATTAAAACAGATCACTTACGGGCAAGAAAAGGACAAGCCAGAATGACACTCCTAAATTCTAATTCCCCCCAAAAAAGTGACTTAACAAATACTAAAAACCCTGAAATGAAAACATACACGTAAGTTAAAAAAAAGGAGGTGGAGTGAAAGAGTTGACCAAAGCCTTAATAGACACGTCGAACTCAAAAATATCCCAAAAGGTACTGGACCACGGGAATAGAAAAATAAATTTAGGTCACCCACGAGAACAGATTGACCAGACCAAAGCCTAAAAATTGACACGTCTAAAAACCAATCCTAACTTAACCCAAAAAGGAGAATTCCACCAGGGATAAGACAGAACTCTGGCAAAAGCCTACACAACACACCAGGTTCACAATTTTAAATCTCCAAAAAGGGGATCCTAAACCTCACACCTAAAATAAGATTAAACTTCCTACAACTCACTTACGTATTACATACCTAGATGCCTTGCACACCTTAGGTGACGTGGGAAATGTCTCCCTCGAGGAGACGAGAGCGGTCAGATGTCGACCCGTTGAAACCGAGGAAAGAAAAAGCCACGGAACAAGAGGGTCCCTACCTTTTAAAGGCGTCACGTGACCTATGTCGGGTCACGAATGCCGGAAGGCCAGACAGGAAGATTTTTCCCTATTCTACTTGAATTGGGCATTGAAACCTAATCCAATATACAAGCCTTTAAAGAACCCAAACAAAACTAATATACAAATGCATATATACATAATAAATCTTAATACTAACACAAAAAGAAAATGTACCCCAAAAATTGACAATCGTATGGCAACTCATCACTTGTGGGACCAACCCGCCGGCCGGGCGATTGAGTGTTGCCATACGTGGGCAAATCAAGATTACAAAAAAATGTAAGAATAATACGGCGCAGCGTACGTCTTAACAAAAAGGGTACAGATTACAAAGGAATGCACAAATGACCAGTTGCAAGCAATCTGGTCACACAGATAAAAGAAAGAACATTCCACAAAGAAGGAAATCTAAATAATTAAATGCATACCACTTGGCAATATGTGCCGCGATGCTAACGTCCCCGGGTCTTGACCTAAGCGCAAGGGGATTAACCAAGACCTGACCTACTGTGGGTCAACTTGGACGCAACTGTGATCAAAAGGGGGGGTGAAAGTACGTGACTGTCTGACATCTACAGCCACCGCACAAAGAAAGGGAGCATGTGAACACTTCGTGATACGTGACAGTTGATTACAGAAAGGTGAATGTGGTCACAAAAGCGGACCCTTACCCTCTCAGAATAGATGATCTTATTGAGAAAGCTGCTGCTGCAAAGTTTTTATCAAATATTTGATGAAGGAATATAATCATATCCCTCTTACAAGCAGAGCCACTGAGATATTTGTTTTTGTTACCCCACAAGGGCACTTTCAAAACACAGTGACCCCATATTGAATGAAAAATAGTGGAGCGTCTTTTCAGCGCCTTGTAAACTGGCTAGTCGAAGGACTGACAGATGTTAGAACATACTCAAATGATTGAGTTGTTTGTTGATACATGGAATGGTCATATGAATAGGTTGAAAGGTTTACTTGACAGACTGAAACAAGCCTGACTTACCGTAAACCTGTAAAAGAGTGCCTTTGGGAAGAGCACCATTAAATACCTAGGACATCAAGTCGTCCAGAACTGCATCACACCGTTAGAAGCCAGGGTGAAAGACATCATGGAGTACAAGGCCCCGAAGGCAAAATGGGGTATCAGAAGATTCATGGGCATGCTCAGATTCTATCAAAGGTACTGTCCAAACCTTGCAGAGGCAGCTGCTCCTTTAACCTGCATGCTCTCTTATAGTCATTTCAGGTGGGATAAAGTTGCAGATGCAGCTTCTGAGGAATTTATAAAGCTTCTCTTGGACCGTCCTGTCTTGATTATAAAATCTTTTATCTTTTTGTGATGCCAGTTAAGTAGTGATATGTGCTATGCTTGCCCAGGAAAAGGTTGGTGTCATGAGCATCTCATTTATGTCTCATGTGGTGAAAGAGTATCAAAGGAAATATTCTACATTTGAAAAGGAGGCCTTCGGCCTCATATCAGCCTTAAAGAAATCTCAGGTTTTTCTTGACAATAAAATAGTCATTCTTAGTGACCATAACCCCATGAAATATATCATAAGTGGGAAAACAAAAAGTGATAGATTAGCCAGATGGGCATTGGCACTCCAGGAATATGATTTAAGTATTCAGCACATTCAAAGAAAACAAAATGTGGTAGCTGACGCCTTGTCGCATCCTGACACAAAATGTTCAAGCCTTACTTCACAGGCTTAAACATTTTTCTCAGGGGAAGGGGTATGTGTCATGATGTGTCACATAGATATGCAATTGTAACGCAGTAGCTTATGTAAGCTGTGTTAAGCAATGTTGGTCCACGTATCTCTGCGAAAGTTATATAACATTGTAATTGCCCTTACTAGCTATCTTATGGTGCCAACATACATAAACTGATGTTGGATTCGACCACTACTTGGCTATCTTAAGCTGGGAAATGGGATTTAGGACTATAAGATTAAGTTACTTACGATAAATTACCAACTACAGGAACATTGCAGCGGAGTACGACGGTGGATTACACAAATGGAGCGATTTGCAGTACAGTGTCAAGGGTCACTACAACAATGATGGCATAGGCAAGTAGTGCCATCACAAATCATGCTTAGTTCTTAGCAAGATTCAGATAGATGGCAAATGATAGATTGTAAACCTTCTTCACACAAAAATAAAGAGGTGGAAGGATTGTGTGAAGGCAGGTAAATAGAAATATAGACTAGACCTACAGATACAGTAAAATGGCACCTGCCATCACATTCGTGCCCTCGTTCAACCCCTCATATATCATAATTCCCCCTCTTTACATATATTATGTAAGCAAAACAATTATATTTTGCATTTGCCTTTATTTCATATCCAGTGTAAGAAAGAAAATATCCTAACTAAAGACATAAAACACACTAGCAAGTGGATTGATAGAATTGATTAAATCGTGACCAGGTTTGATACAGCAAATAAAAAACAACACGGCAGATCGTGACAAGATCATTTCTTGGTGGAAGGTATATTGGAAAAGGATCTGTTTTCCTCATCCAAACAGACAATTTATTACTTTAGTTAGACAAATTCAAAATGAGAAAGTTCAATCTTACCTTCTTCTTGATATTTAGATGTAATTTATTGAAAAGGCGAAGACTTTTCGAGAGACTAGTTTTAACTCGGCCGAGTATTACTTACGGTACTCTTTCGCCTTATTCAGCCTATCCAACTGTTATTTTAAATTGTGATGAAAACCTCCTTTGATTTAAAGAGAGGTTTCTCTTTACAGTTGGGAGTTAATGTTCCTCAGAAATTGATTTTCAGTAAATTTTGTCGACAAATTCTCAGCGTCTTGATTTCACAGAATCAGAAATTCGAATGAAGCCGGCAACTAGTAATAAGCAATATCTATATTTAACACGACCATTGTTTACTTTTCACCGACCAGAATTTTCGGTATTTATTTCAAATATTTAAATTTTTCAATAGACTACAAATTATCAGTAGCAATTGATTATTAAAATTACTAATTATTCAGATTTTATCCAATAATTTAAATATACATAATTTATTACTTTAATGAAATTAAACCTCCAGAGTTCAATAAACAAGTTCAATATGACGTCACCTTTTATGTAATTTCTAATATACTCCAGACAAGAGACTGCATTTGTAACAAATGCAATGCAACCTTAATTGTGTCCAAATCAATATTACAAATAATAAATCAATAAGATTTAATGCCTCAAATCAATCTTTAATCAAACATTTTATTCTCACCCTTAGATTAAGGGTGCAGTATTTAAACCACCACCTAATCACATGTATCCTCACCCCTGAACCAGGGTGTAGCATTTTACCCAACACCTAATACCCAATTTATAAATAATCAAGTTTAATTTTCATAAGTTCACGCTGCTTTAATGCAGCCTTTCTTTTTGGTTTGAGATCTCTATTATTTGCAGATGGAGCTTGAGGATTTGTTTGATTTGAGTTGTTTCCAGTATCTACCTCTGAAGGTTGTGATGGGTTTTGACTTCCAAGAGTGATATTTAATTCCATGGGATACAGATTCTTTATTGTATGGAAGGCAATTTCTCCATTATTTTGTTTCACTTTAACAATCCGAACCTTATTGTCATGCCCAATAATTATCTCTAATATTATTACCATTAACCAAAAGGGTCTGGGTTTATTTGGATGTTTATTCAAAACTACATCTCCTTTCTTTATCTTGTCAGACCATTCTTCCTGGTAAAGATTTTTTGCATGATCCCTTAAACTCAGAAGATAGTCTTCATACCACAACCTTCTAAATTCCTCAAACATCTCATTCTGCTTGCAAAGTGCATTTTCCTGATTTTCATCATTAACCCAAATATCAGTTTCATCTTTGAACATCAATGAACCAATGTTGTTAAGTTT
The DNA here is from genome assembly GCF_046742065.1 of Oratosquilla oratoria. Classification (NCBI taxonomy): domain Eukaryota; kingdom Metazoa; phylum Arthropoda; class Malacostraca; order Stomatopoda; family Squillidae; genus Oratosquilla; species Oratosquilla oratoria. The sequence continues at coordinate 102,582,956 of NC_134777.1, read as the reverse complement.
GAGGAATGAATTTGGAGTTATAAATTCAAATTCTTCTGAACTGGCTCTATAGGCGAGAGGCCTAGAATTAATGGCATTTTTTGTTTGAAAGGGCAGTGAGAAACTCAAAATATGTTGATTTAGATCTTCCAATTGCCTTATACAGACAGTTTTTTACTGTTTACTGCCCCAACCCATGCTGAATATACTGGGATTCTTACATGTTTGATTTTGTTTTTTGAGAGTTCATCCAAAAATTCATTCAACTCAAAGAGTTTTCTCTAATATGTCTCCCCCTTTCACAAATGATCGGGCATTATCACTGTACAAGTTGGAATAGTATACCGATTACAAAATCTTTGAAAGGCCAGAATGAAATTCTTAGTTGACACGTCAGGCAACAACACAAAATGGACAGCCCTGATATAAAGACAAGTGAAAATCAATATAAAATATTTACTCAAAGCATTAGTATTATCTTTTCTCAAAAATACATGACCTGTATAATCAACTCCCACATGATTGAAAGGTCTGATCAGATTCATGTGCTGCTTAGGCATACTGCTTACTTTAGGATAATTATAGGCAAGTGCATTATACTTCTGGCAAATTTTGCAGTCTTTAATTGAAGCTTTAACAGAAGATCTACCCTTTGGAATCCAGAATCCTTGGGACCTTAGGAAATTTAAGGTAGTACTGACTCCCATGTGTTGTACCTGAGCATGACAAAATCTGGTAAAAAGTACAGTGAAATGGTGATCTTTTCCCAAAAGTACAGGATTGTGCACATTATAATCAAAATAAAGTGATTTGGAAATCCTCGTGATCTCAGGATGCCCTTTTCATCAAGAAACAAGTTTAAATTCAATACAAAGGAAGGCAATTCTGAATCTTTAAAGTTGCTTGACTTGAGTATATCCACTTGTTTAAGGAAGCTAATTTCATTAGCAAAACTGACTGACTGATTTATCATGATCCAATAATCCAATGCCTTCTCATGAGAGTTTTCACCACTCTTCATACAAAACCACTTGAAGAGATACTCTGTGATTTTCATAACTTTATTATAGTTTGAAAACTTATTAATGTCAAAAATAGGTTTTATTTCAACTTCCTTCCCTTGCATGGTATTGTGAGTATTGATATTTTGATTTATCAGATTAAAACCCACACTCAACAATGGGTATTTAGGCCAGGTATTTAAATCATATTTCATCCAATCTGGTCCCTTGAGCCAAAATTCAAATTTATCGATGAATTTGTTGTAGGTTAATCCTCTAGTTAAGAGATCAGCAGGATTATTTTCAGTTTTGACATAATTAAAACTAATGGGAATGTTATAATCCCTTTCAAGCTGTTGTAGTTTACTATCCATCTCACCTATTCTATTTTTGACAAACTTAGATTTTAGTTTAGTCTGTCTGTTGTGCATCAACAGCAATATTGATATAGTTGAATCTTATATTGGAATAGGCATTCAAAATAGTGGAGATGCACTTTAAAGCAAGAATCACTCCAAGTAGCTCCAAGACTGGGATACTATGTTCTTTTTCCTTGTTAGCAGGAGCCACTTTTGCTTTAGCAAATAAGAGGGAACTACTTTCCTTACTGGTACCATAAGCAACAAACCTAAAGCAATTTTGTGAGCTGTCACTAAAAATATTAAGTCCATACTCTTCATTCTCATTTAATGCCTGCCTATTAAAGGAGACTTGATTAGCTTTCTCAAAGTCTGGTTTGATATTATCCTACTCATTATGTCCTCAGGCAATTTTTCATCCCATCCTAATTTGTGTTGCCACACCTTCATCATCAATAACTTTCCTTTGATACTAATGGGTAAGACTAACCCCAGTGGATCGAATAAACTTGAAGTCTCGGATAACAATTGTCTTTTAGTACTGACAGAGTGAAATTCAACATGCACAAGCTGCATCTCATTCATATTAGGATTAAATCTGTAACCTAGAATTTTCTGTCTCATTTGAGTGTTCAACCAATTTGCCATCCTTTTCTATCAGTTGTCTCAGTTCAAGTGAATTTGAATTCCAAGATCTTAAAATAAAACCTCCAAGAGCCATTCTTTCATAGCAAAGACGATAAAGGTCAGTCATCTCCTTAAAATTATTACCTGTGAATATTAAATTATCAACATAGAATTGACTGGAAAGAATGTTAGTGCATTTGTCAAGAGGAAATTTACTGGCATGTTTCTTCATTACATAATGTAGAATGAAGGGTGATGATGTAAATCCAAATACAAGAGTTCTATATCTATAAGCAGTCAATCTATCCCTTTCCCAAAGGAAACAAAAATGGTTCTTGTCAAACTCTTGGCTGAGCCTAATTGACAGGAAGGCCTGCTTGATGTCACTCAGCAAGATTATATCATTAGTTCTAAGCAAGGACTCCATTAGATCAACTCCAGTATATGCAGCCTCATTCAAAGGTAGATTCTTATCAGTTTTTAGTGAACAATTGAAAACTGGTCTAATCTTAGTTGAGACCTGCTCTTCCATCTTGTTGACTGGCCTATGTGGAATCCAAGTGTGATTATTCACCTTTTCATCAGAAAAATCTATTTCAATCTGCTCTATGATTCCATCCTGAAGCTGCTTATCAAAGACCTCTTCATACTTTTCATAAAGAATTGACTTTTTAAGATTTTTTGAGACTCTCCCTAAAACTTTTCTGGCAACCTGAAAATTAGAAGGGACCAATTCTATTTTTTCCGAATGCCAAGGAATCTTAACCTGGTAATGGCCATCTTTAAATTGAATAGCTTCATTAAATCTAGCAATTTGTTCTTGATCATCTGAACTATAAATTTCATTCTTACTAATTCCAATAGATTCCAAGCTAAAGAGATATTCTATCCCATTTTCAATATCTGAATCACTTAGAATGTTTCCTAGAGGATTAAAATAAGATTTAATAGGATTAAGTATCAGATTAACTGAGGTGTCATGAACTTTAGAAGACTTCTGACATTGATAATTTTGAACTTCATTACTTGCCGTTTTTTTTACTAATTTGAGAAACCTGTTTCCTAGTCAAGAAATGATTGACATTACCAATAGGAATTACTTTATTTCCGATTACCAAGCAGCTCCCTTGCAAGCACGGGGCAAATGAACATTCTGGTAGGAATTGAAGCAAGTCTACACCTATTAGTGCATCCACCTCTATTTATTCATTATCCTGATTTAATCCAAAGGCTTCATCAGCCAATTCAAAACCTTGATCTTTTATATTTTTTAGGGCTTCATTCATACCGGTACAACAAAACTTATGCTGAGTGAAGGGTCAATAAGAAATGGCATTTGAATTATCTTATTCATTTTAACACCTATTAAGGTTTGCTTAAGGGAATCGTCCATCAAAAAAAAAAAAAAAAAAAAAAAAAAAAAAAAACAGAAAATATTTCCTCAAAGTGTTGCTCATAAGCTATCTCGTGGCCGAGTATGGAAGCTGTATCTTGATTTTTACTATCTAAAAAAATATATATAATACAGTACCCCCTACCCTACTGTGGCTGGGTTGTGTGCACTGCGTACTGCATATTACATTTTCTGTTGTTACATATATTTGCTAACAAAAGAAGCTGTGTATTTTGCACAATATCTATGCTTTTGTGTGATAAATAATAGCATACGAGCTAATATGTTGACAGATGCTGTGACAGATGCTGTGATAGATGCTGTGACAGTTGATACAGTATTATGGGAAGGCAATACGTGATTGTGTGTACCGATGTTCAGACAATGCGTAAAACTATCATGGCCTCCTACCTGCATTCTGTCAGCACAGATGAGAAGCCATTGCATTCTTTCTGTCCTAAGGGAGAAAACTCGTGGTGTTTTTTTCCAGAGAGCACTAGCCAGGCAAGAGGAACCCGAGTCTCACAGAGTCAAGAAGCCGTTCCTGGCGAAGATTCCCACTGAGAAGCGGAAATCCATCCTGGCAATATATCAAGACCTCACCTCTACAGAGCTTTTAGAGAAATACCTCAAGGGAAGGACACAAAACCAAAATGAAAGCTTCCATGCAAAGATCTGGGCTTTGAGTTCAAAGAGGAAGTTTGCATCAGCAGCTAGAGTTCAATTCTGTGCTCAAGTTGCAGTTCTGAACCACATCTTTGGTTATGAACTTGCATATATGCCATCAGCAAGAGGGACAACAACCAGTGATGCCATAAAACAGCTTAGGATGGCAGATAAAGATTGTCTGTCGCCAAAGATGCATCGCGCCAAGAAAAGGAAAAGTCCAATATAACCCTTGTAGATACTAACTGGATTCATCATATAAACCTGTAATTAATCAAAAGCTGGCAACAAAGAGTAGGGTTGTGCCTATGATACCCTTTCAACACCATAACATCCTAAATGATGAAAGGGGACCAGTAACCATGAACAAAAAAACTATGACGCTCATTCCTGAAAAACTTGATTTTTGCACATTTAACTTGATTCATTGCCAAAACGCCTTCACTGATTTTTAACTGCAAATCCTTTTCGGATTCAGCATAATTGGGAGAACATTTGGAGGCAGATTTATATCCTGTCAAGGACTAGTAGGATTTTTTCGTATATACATTTTTTTTTCTTCTTTTTTCATCAACTTTGGATTTTTTTTCTCATAACAGACTGATCAGAACATAATAATTCTGCCTCTGTTTCTTCATCTATCTTAGCCCATTATATAAACAAAAAATAATCAATATCCAGTCAAAGGTCTATCCTTTGAATAAATTTCAAAATTTTCAAAAATTACCCTCAAAAAATAAAAAATAAATCATAATAAAAAAGTATAAGCATGAATGACTTGAAAACTCGGTGGTATCTTCTCTGAGATAAGGCAGTTACTAGGAAAAAATCTCAGCCACTTTCACCTCAAACTAAAAAAGTTCGATTTTCTAATGGACGATCCCCTTAAAGCTCTTAACTTCAGCTCCAATGAATGTTTTTATATTGAAGTCTATCATATTCAATGAGTCTAAATCCGTACACAGCTCTTTAGCAACTCTTGCTGACTCTGAGTGGAAGTGGTGTAATGGAGACGTGCTGCGGAGTTTGCGGTCTAGCAACCTTTCTATGATCTTCCCTTCCTTCAGGGATTAAGGCCACATCAGTGAAGAAACGAAGGAAGGTTCACCAAATCCATTCACCCAGCTCTACGAGACCTATGCATCGCATCATTTCATTGGACTGTCACTATCTGCACCATCGCGCCGGTAATTCGCCCCCTACCTGTACGAGAATTTCACCATTGCCCCCACCTGTACAAGGATTTCACCATCGCACCAACCAATGTTACTCGAAGCAATTTCCCCTGCGCCCGCCCGGTGACAGACACTGACAGATGCTGACGAATAGTCTCCAAACTACACGAATCGCTCTTGCCTGCCTGCCTACAATCAATGCCTATGCATATATTTATGTATTTTATTAATTATTGACATTATTATAGTTTTTTATTTATTCATTTATCATGATTTTTTTTTGCATCAGACCTAGATATGGACCAAAAGGTCTCCTGTCGGCATGCTCCGCCTTTGTAATCCTTTGTAAATCCTTTGTATGTAGGATCACTGACTCCCTGTATCAATTAGACATCTGATCTTCTTACTCTGTTTACCACGAATAAATTCCAAAGTTACAGTAGGGGAAATGTAATCATTTTCAGATTTTTGTTGAGATGTTAAACAAAGATGATTACCACTAGTATTAGGCCCTTTAAATTCAGGGCAAAGGGGTGCTATATGGCCATGAGAATCACAGTGTTTACAACAATATTTTAATCTATTTTGCTTGCCAAAGCATTCATCTTCTTTATAAACAGATCCAGCACAACGTGCACAGAGACCTAACTCCTGTACTCTCTCTGTCTTATCTTTAAGAGTAGAATATTTTTCACAGTCCCAAAGAGTGACCCGATGCGCTGCACAATTTACAAATAAGGTTTTTAGAGGGAACAACCTTATTTTGACTGGTCTTAAAATTTTGAAGAGAACTTTTATTTTCTTTGGGTGCATTTTTTGAATTTTCTTTGGCCTTGTTGATTGTATCAGATTTAGGCAAAGTAGTTTTACAGGTCTTAATTCGAGTCTTAATAATGTCATTATATGACTCAAAGATTTCAGTCAAGGTAGGATAGTTGGTATTATATTTATGAACCAGTTCCCTTTTGAATGCTGTAGGCAACTTATTAAAGAGAATATGACTCAATAGTAAATTTCCAGGAGAATCTTTCATTGTAAAATCATAACCATGATTAGACTTTAATTAAAAAAATGTATGCTCTTATTTCAGTGATGAATGACTTTAATGTAAAACTCCTTGTCATATCCTTGAGGAACTGTAGCGCTTAGAATCCTTCTGAAAGTTTCATCCACTATAAAGGGTACATCCAGAAATTCATCCTTCAATAATTTTAGTGCAGTATCATAATTTTCATTTATGATGGACAAATGGCTAATGATTTTCAAAGCATAACCCCTAAGATAACTATGTAAATAACTAAGCTTCACTGCCTGGGACATACTCTCCTTGTTACCTATGACATTAGATTATTAAACTGACTGAGGAAAGAAGAAAAGGCAAATTTATCCTTTTCTGTTCCATCAAAAACGCTGCATGATAAAGGAGGCGGTTTAGTATCAAAATGGTCTAGCCTATTGAGTGTTTCAATAAATCTATCAGCATCTATAGAGCTTGCAGAGTGATTATTGGATTTATTCCCTTCCATTTCAAAATCCTGAAATTCTGATAGCCTTTCATCTATTTCCATATGATAGCCTACTTGCTTATCTACTTCACTTGTAAATGTGTCAAATTTCTTAACATCTAGTGATCTACTTCATTTTCCTTTAAAAGATCTAAAATTTGTTCATCTTTAACTTTAATTTCACTTATAACTTGATCAATAACATCTAATTGTTTACTACAGAAACGAATGCTTAATGTCTTTTTATTGAGTGAATCCTTTAATTTATTAAGAATCCGAGTAACTTTTATGTATACCCCTTTCTCGTTTCATTTTAGCCAATGCAGTCTCAAATCCAGCTTTATCAAGGTTTTCATTATCCTCATTATCATTATCACTAGTCATGATTAGACTGTATTTATACAAAGTACAAAAAAATATTCAGGTTGTACTAGCCTGTAAATAAATTAAAACAATTCGATTTCACTAAACATAGGCCATAATTCAAATAAACAAACTTCAACCTGGACACAAGGTTTCAACTAAGAACAAATAGGTCCTATGTAAATACTAGGCGAACTTGACCAACTCATTTAATTGAACTCCTGAAGCTATCATATAAAACAACTTAATTTACTCACGAATATGTTAAGCCTTTTAATAATAGTCGGCTTAGTGAATCAACAATTACTTTATTATAAACAAATAGGCCCGCTTTCAGTCTCGAATACCGAATCAATTCACGGAGGTAAACTTGGCTATGGCGAATTAGATAGATTATGCCGAGTCTTGATGTTAATGGACCTCTCTTTAAATATATTGGAAAAGGATCTGTTTTCCTCATCCAAACAAACAAACAATTTATTACTTTAATTAGACAAATTCAAAATGAGAAAGTTCAATCTTACCTTCTTCTTGACATTTAGATGTAATCTATTGAAAGGCGAAGACTTTTCGGGAGACTAGGTTTAACTCGGCCGAGTATTACTTTCGCTTTATTGAGCCTATCCAACTGTTATTTTAAATTGTAATGAAATCCTTTGATTTCAAAAGAGGTTTCTCTTTGCAGTTGGGAGTAAATGTTCCTCCGAAATTAATTTTCAGTAAATTTTGTCGACACAAATTCTCAGCGTCTTGATTTCACAGAATCAGAGATACGAATTAAGCCGGCAACTAGTAAGCAATATCTATATTTACACGACCATCGTTTACTTTTCACCGACCAGAATTTTCGGTATTTATTTCAAATATCTAAATTTTTCAATAGACTACAAATTATCAGTAGCAATTGATTATTAAAATGATTAATTATTCAGATTTTATCCAATAATTTAAATATACATAATTTATTACTTTAATGAAATTAAACCTCCAGAGTTCAATAAATGAGTTCAATATGACGTCACCTTTTACGTAATTTCTAATAGGTAAGTTGAGAGTGGACGATAAATGAAGAAAGAGGAAAAGGATAGAATGTAGGGAGGTTGCTTAGAGTAAACTGCTTAAATGAGAAGGAAAAGGAGAGAGAGTACAAGAAGCTGAGAGAAGAGTGGGAGGAAGTGAAGGATGAGTAGAGCAAGGAGTGGAGGAGGAATGGGGATGATTCAAGTAGGGGGTCACAGAGTGTGCAGAGATGGTACGTGGAACAAGGAGGATGGGAGGAAATAGAAGAAAGGGTAGTGAGTGATGGGATGATGAAGCAAAGAAGGTGGTAGAAGAGGGGAAATGAACATTCACAGACTGGTTGTAAAATAGGGCGAGAGAAACATATAAGAGTTACAAAGAAAAAAGAGAAGTAAAACATAAGACAAAAGAGGCAAAACGGAGTGCAGATGTAAAATGGGAGAAGAGTATGACATAAAAATTTGAACGTAATTAAAATATATTTTAGAAGAAAATTAAAAGAGAAAGGAGAGGTGAATCAAGTAGATAAGAAAAGGTAAAATATGCAGATGGAGAGATGTTAACAGAAGAGGCGGCGGTAAGAGGAAGATGGGCAGAGTATTTTAGGGAGTTGTTAATGAGGGGGGGTAGGGAGGGAAAGGTGGTTGTATTGGGAGGCGCAAAGAAAATGACAGTGATGGAGAAGGAAAAGGGGGAGAAATAAGAAAAGATGAAGTGAAAGCAGTTATTAAAATTCTAAGAGCAGGCAAGGCACCTGGGTTATATGGGTGTCATGTGGAGTGTCTAAAAAAGGAAGGCACAGTGATGGTTGACTGGCTGGTGAGGCTGTTTAATGTTTGTCTAAAAGAAGGTAGAGTTCTGGAGGACTGGAGGAGTGCCTGTATAGTTCCGCTTTGCAAGGGAAAAGGGGACAAGTTTAGTTTCAGAGGGATCAGTTTGTTGAAAGTACTTGGAAAGGCTTATGGGGGGGTTTAAACTGAGAGGATTAGGAGAGGAACAGAGTGGGTTTAGGATATGTAGGGGTGGCGGTGATCAGATTTTTGTGGTAAGATAGATATGTGAGAAGCTTTAGCAAAGGGCATTTTTTGGGGGGGAGTGGGACTTAATGGATTTGGAAAAGGCTCATGACAGGGTAGACAGGAAGGCACAGTGGGGAGTTTTGCAAATATATGGGATAGGAGGAAAGCTGTTAAGAGCAGTCAGGAGTTTTTATGAGAGTAGTAGAGCCTGTCTTAGAATTAGAAATGGAGAGAGCGAGTGGTTAGAGGTAAAGGTGGGACTACGAAAGGGATGTGTCATGTAGCCATGGCTGTTTATTGTTGGAGGTAAATGCATGGGTTATGGGCAGGGGACTGGAGATGGTTAAAGAAAATGGAGAAAAGTTGGAGATAAGCCAGTTGTTGTTTGTTGACGACACTGCACTTGTAGCAGGGTCAAAGGAGGGATTAAGGAAGTTAGTGACGAAGTTTGGTAAGGTGGGCGAGAGAAGGAAGTTGAAGGTAAATGTGGGTACAAGTAAGGCGATGAAATGTACAAGGGGAGAGGGTGGCAGCAAATTGGAAGTGAGTATTAAGGGAGAATGGCTGGAGGAAGTGGATAGCTTTAGATACTTAGGGGTGCATGTGGTGGGAAAGGGAGGAGTCGAGGTGGAGGTAGAATGTAGATTGAGAGAAGCAAGTAAAGGAATTGGGAGATTAAAAAGGTGTAATGAGAAATAGACATTTGGGAATAGATGCTAAGGGGATTGTACCGACAACACTCTATTGGGCAGAAACATGGAACATAAGAGAGGAAGAGTTTAAATGTGTTTGAGATGAAATGTCTGAGAAGTATGATAGGTGCTACTAGGCTGGATAAAATGAGAAACGAGGAGGTAAGGAGGAGAGCGAGGGTGGAAAAGAAGTGAGATCTCGTCTTTCCACCTTCTGTCTGGTCTCCCTCTTCAACGCTTCCTATTTCGCGGCGTCCATTCAGTAACACATTTGCTCCATCGTTCATCAGTCGTTCGCATTAACTTACCTACCCAATTCCACTTCCTCTCTTTTACCGCCTCCACAATATCTTTCACTCTAGTCTGCTCTCTCACCCAACTTGCTCTCGGTCTCTCAGCGTTATTCCCATTATTGATCTCTCTATTCTCTTCTGTGCAGTCCTTAGTTTTGCTTCCATCGCCTTCGTTAGTTTCCAAGTCTCACACCCGTAGGTTATTGCTGGCATAATGCATTTATTGTCAACTTTACGTATTCAATTATATTTACCAAACACTTTTCAGCCAATTGTAATGCGTCTTTTTATTTCATTATCATGATCTTTCGTCACTTTCACCATCTGTCCTAAATAATCATACTCCTCAACTTCTTCAAGACTCTCACCATCAATTACAATCTCTTTACTTTGAACTTTCGTGTTTGCTATGAAGGGTGTTTTTGGTGGTAATCTCACCTCCGTGCCAACTGGTTTCTGGTGAGATATTTCTCTGGTGTCACCTTATTCATTATATTCGGTGAAGCCCTATTTCTATAGGGTGTCCAATGGTCCACACCGTCATCATGACGGTACCCTATATATCTATGAGGAATTTCTCTGTTCGCCATCAGGGACATGCCAGTTAGCAGAGAGTCCTACGACTGTGTGTGTGAGCTGCTCTTTGTCTATTCTTTCTTACAAAACCTGTTCGATATGGGTGACCCTGCAGAGATTTTCTCTCTATCGACATAGCTTTTGTAGTCATTAAGATTCTCAAGCCTATCCACCATGTCAAGATGTCAACTCTCGGATAGAATATATATATATATACATATATATATATATATATATATATATATATATATATATATATATATATACATATATATATATATATATACATATATATATATATATATACATATAGACATACACATACATATATATATACATATACATATATATATATATATATATATATATATATATTATATATATACATATATATATACATATATATATATACATATATATACATATACATATATACATATACATATACATATAGACATATATACATATATATTAGATATATATATATGCATACATATATATATATATATATATATATATATATATCTATATATATATATATATATATATATATATGCATACAAAGGATTACAAAGGAAGAGCATCCCGATAAGAAATGTTTTGGTCCATAACTAGGTAAGATGCGGAAAAAAATATAAAATAAATAAATAAAGATAAATAATAAACAAAACAGAAAAATAACAATATTTTATAATAAATAATAAGTAAACAATAGAAAAATAAACAGAGAAGTAATAAGAGATGAATAATAATAAGTAAACAAAATATAATAAGATACATGGCAAGCATTACAGCATACGATTATTGCATAGGTGTTTATATAAATGAATCTTAAGACTTTTAACTGTACTACATTGCACTGCCTCTGCAGGAAGTATATTCTATTAATTCAGTACATGGTTGGCAAATCTACTTTCTGACAGTTTGAGACCATTATTTCTTGTCTGATTCCCATTCAATGTAAAAATTTCGTCACTTTTATGTTTTTAATTACCTTTAAATCTTAAGGACTTGTGTCAGATCACCCCTGAGTCTACGTTTTTTTTTGTTTTTGGGGGGGGGGTAGATTCATAAGTTTCAGTCGATTTTATTATGATTTATTTTGATATCTGGATTCAGTGTTGTGTCTCTCCGTTGTACTTTTTCTAATATGTCAATGTCTTTAATGAGATTCAGTGATCACACAGAAACGGCATAATCCAAATGTGAAGGAAATAACGATTTATATAACTTGTTAATTACAAACGGATTTTTAAAATCAAATGCTCGCACAATCTGTCCTAGAATCTTATTTACCTTCTCCGAGGTGGAAATACACTGCTTAGATGATTTGAAATCGTTACTGATAATTACACCGACTTCCCTTTCACTATCCACTTTTGTTAACAAATTTCCAAATAACTTGTAATCATAGTTATTATTTTTACCTATGTGCATAACCTTACATTTACTTGTGTTAAATTTCATTAGCCGCTTTTCAGACCTTTACTGTAGTTTATCTAAATCTTCTTGAATATCTGATCGATTTAAGTGATCATTTGCCATTCCGCACAATTTTGTATAATCAGCAAATTTGGAGACAATAGATTTCCGTCCATGTTCTATATCATCTATATGTACCATGAATAGAGGTGGTTCAAGGACGGAACCATGAGGAACTCTATTCGCAAGATTTTTCCATCTAGAAGGTTTGCCATTTTAGAACAACTCTCTGTTTATGACCATTTTACCACTTACTAGTCCAGCTTAATATGCTACCACTTATTCTGTGTAAAGCTAATTTAACAAGTAGTCTTTCGTGTGGGACAGTATCAAAAACCTTCGCAAAGTCAGATATATCAAATCTATATTGTTTCTTTGTGTCATAATTTGAGATGACTGTGTTGTAGAACTCGAGTAGGTAAGTCACGCAAGAACGTTTTCCCGTCTGAATCCGAGCTGACTATCATTTATCAAACAGTTACTTTCTAAATGGTATTCAATAGCATCTCTGATGATAGTTTCCATAATTTTCCCACGATTGATGTTAAGCTCATAGGCCTGTACTTCACCGGATTCTTTTTGTCACCTTTTTTGAATATGGGGATAACGTTAGGTCATTTCCACTCTCTTCGGACATCTTCGGATGTGACTGATTTTGAAAATAATTTCTAATGGAACAACAGTCTCCTTTTTCATTTCCTTCAAGATTCATGGATGCCAACTGTCAGTCTCTGGTGTCTTATTAAATTAGAATTTTTCTATACATCTTTTATTATTTTATTTTGTTATATTTACAGTAGTAAGTTTCAATAAGTCTACATTGTCAAGTTTCTCAATTAGGTCTTCTGAATTACGGAAGTGCGTACCGCTTATGCTACCAAAGGCATATACAGAAAACCCACGAACAAAGACGATTTAATCAACTTTTACAGCGGACGCAATGAACAGACCAAGGTAGGAGTAATAACTGTTTATTTTTTCTTAGAGCACTAAGAATATGCAGCAGAGAGTTCCTAAACGAAGAAATTCTGCAAATTACAAATACTTTCAAGGTAATAAAATACCCAGAGAGGATATCCACATCTTTGAGGAAAGCAAAGAAGATCAGCTAACGGAAAGAAAAAGTGGACAAGAAACAAGATACCTTGTCGAACCAAGCTCCGGATGCAATACGACCATTAGGACTAGAAATAGTCAGCGAAGCAGGAAAGAAACTTAAAAACCTAGTAACAATAATACAACCAACTAACGACCTAAGTATTGTATATAGGATCTCCTTGAAAGTGGCAGTTGCCGACAAGATTGACGAGTTAAACATTTCGCCCATGGACGGAGTTAAACATTTCGCCTACGGACGTTTGGGCCAGCATTCTCATCCTTTCCCAGTGTTCAACCCCCCCCCCTTCTCCTCCTCCTCCTCTTCCTTCCCCCACCCCTTTTCTCTCCCCGTTCCCTCCTTTCCCCTTATTTAATCTCAAGCATTTGTATCTCAACTTGTACTTGAAAAAGCTGTAATAAGCGAAACGTCGTACAAATAAAGGCTCCGTCCTCATATGGTGTTTAACTCGTCAACATTGTATATAGGATACCATGCAGCAAATGCGAAAAATCATACTATGGTGAGACCCACAGGGGGCTTATGACCAAGATCAAAGAACACAAAGCGATCCTAAGATACCACAAGCTTTCCAACGCGATGGTGGGACACATAGATCAAGAGGGTCATATGTCTGATTGGCAACAATCAGACGTGGTAGAGAAAAGGAATGACGAAGAGGAGAAGGAAACCCATCATAAACCAAAAAGTAGGAGACATAATGTGGGCAGAATATACGGCGAAAATATGCAGCTAACACGGGATTTTGTACAGTAACAAATTATCACGGTGACATTTATTTTCATATTTGATGTGTATTTTCATTTATCAAAAACCTTGTATCATGTAATTTATTCTTATTTTATTGATATGTATTTAATTTTGCTGATTTATATTTAAGGTCGGACAGCCTAACACATATATTTTGTAGTGACAAAAATGTCAGACAGCTCTATCAAGACATCACGGTGACACTTATTTTACTTTCATATGTAATTTCAAAAATCTTGTATCATGTATTTTATTCTTATTCTATATACATTATATAGATGCTGATTTATATATTGTACTGAAATAAACCACTCCTCAAGGAGGGAACGTGGGCCTGGCTCACGATATATACCGCCAATTTCGACCCAGAGTATCATTCCTCTGAAGAAGCTACTGTAAAGCGGAACCGGCTAGGAATAAATTCAATGATCGGATCAAGACCCGTGTTTCCCCCTTCCATCTTTCTCATAATTGTCCCAATGTCTCAAAATTTAACATCAATAGGAACTTTTAAGAATAAGTAGCAAGAACCACATTACTGGATGATGTGTAGGTCTAGTTATATAACACAACTTACATAAGATACAGTGTCACACCCTTGTCTCTTTGTGTCATATCGTGACACGTCATGACACATTATGGAACGACACATGTCACTTCATGGAACGTGACAGGTTGACTTGAATAAAATATTTTGTAATCGAATATTGAAGCCCGCTCCCCCACAAAAGGGGGCTAACCGCATCAAAACACACATTTACCTTGACTTCGTATGTATGTGGGTGGGGTGGGGGAGAATAAAGAGGGAGAATTCCCAGCCCCTTACTATTGTGAAAACGAATTTGAAATTCCTTATATGGGAAAAGAACGGAACTTATGTAGAGAATTGACTGGAGCAGGCATGGTGGTCTCTTGCAGTCTCCTTCATTCTTATGTTCTTACTGTGAAAGTTTGCGGTCTGACAAAAGCACAGGTAATGAAAGTAATGAAATAGTTATGATGACAAATATGGCGAATGAACTTCGTCACAGCGCTTATCCCATTACCCATAAAGTTTAATGGGGCGGGGGGAGTAAGAACAATGACATCGCGTTCCCCACGTGACGTAGTTGTTGTTGGTGTCTAGGTGGTTTTTGATTTGTGATATTTTCAAGCCAAACATTTTTCTTTTTTAAGTAAATATTCTCCTAGATAACTGAAAAAAGGTATACCTGCTTTTCTTTCTCATTGTCGAAATAAGGGGATTTCCCACTCCTGATGTGAAAGCGGCCCGAAGGATAAGTAGCAAGAACCATATTAGTGGCAGGCGAGAACTTGTGTGTGTGTGTGTGTGTGTGTGTATGTTCACCTTGGTCTTTGGATCACGTGTTGGACTTGTGATCGACAGCTATTTCCCTCCCGGAAGAGAGCTCAGAGCTCGTATGACCGATCTATGGGTAATGCTATGACCTTTCACACACACACCCCCAACTCCCCGCCCACGAGTCAGAGTAACGACCCGAAGCGCAGCGATACCGAAATAATTTCGGCCCTGGGCAGGATTCGAACCAGCTACTGCGAGCACCACCGTACTTCCCAGTCCAGCGCTCTACCAACTGTGTGTGTGTGTGTGTGTGTATGTGTGTGTG
>NC_134777.1:102557311-102559811 GCF_046742065.1 Oratosquilla oratoria | reverse complement strand
CAAATGACAAGACATCTTGTCATCGGAGTTGAATGGGTTAATCATCTCAATAATAGCTTTGGCAAGTAGCGGCATGTCATGTATCATTTCTCTTCTAGGTACAACAGTAAGTCATTTACAGAGACATGGGTAAAGAGAGAAGTAATATCGAAATTAACAAGTCAATATCTAGTTCATTTAACATTCTAATGAGGTCAACATTATTTTTTGACATAGGAATTGGAAATATATCTACCAAAGGACTAAAAATAGATAAAAGCACTCTAATAGTTTGTAAGTGATGACCGGTGGAATTGATAATGACTCTGACTGGATAACCTAGTTTATGTGTTTTTATCAGGTCTTACATATAAGGCAAGGAAGGGGACATAATAGAAAATTGTTCGGTTAAATATTCCTGCCCTTTCAAAAGCTTTTATAAAAACTACGATTAAACTCACTGTTAACTGACTCTAATGGCTTCTTAATGAATTTTGTATAGGTTTCATCACACCCTCCCCATAATATTCCCATTTTTTCAATGTAGTCAACTTTGTTGAGAATAACAATGCCAATTATTTTGTCAGCTCTCGTAATATGTAATTCTTAAAAGGACAATTTGGAGTACCAGGAGCTGACAATGAAGCGTACACAAAACCTTTACTGATATTAATGTCTTGATCAGGAAAATCACCATATTTTTCCAAATTATAAAACTCTTTGGTAACATTAACATAGTCCACTTTCTGTTGAGTGGCTGCCAAACTAAGGCCATACCCTAAAGATCTCTTAGCTTTACTTTCTAAGGGTTTGTTAGATAAATTGACTACGAAGTTGGAATTGGCGTGTTTAGTTCAATCACTGTCTTTAATTAGCTGAGTTAGTTTTTTGTTGAGCTTATCACTAAAAGAGCTGCATACA
Source organism: Oratosquilla oratoria (assembly GCF_046742065.1). Lineage (NCBI taxonomy): Eukaryota > Metazoa > Arthropoda > Malacostraca > Stomatopoda > Squillidae > Oratosquilla > Oratosquilla oratoria. The sequence continues at coordinate 102,558,911 of NC_134777.1, read as the reverse complement.
GGCCTCAACTTGCTATAAAAGCGATCAAGTAGTCTATACTTCTAGAATAGCTCGGTGAAAATGATTTCTTCTAGGATTGATAATTTTGAAAGATTATGAACTACTGACTCACCACTGAGATAGAAATAGATATTAAGTTGCCGTTTTTGGATATTCTCATATGCAGGAGTGAAAGATATTCTAAGTATGATGTTTTTAGGAAACATACTAATGTTTTGTCGTACGTATGTCCATCTTTGCTCATCTCACCATAAAAAAACTAAACTTTCTGTTTTTAGTTCTATGTTCTTTAGAGCTTACAGGATCCGAAGTCTTGAATTCATGTATGATGAGCTTAAGAATATATATGACAATATCAAGCTTGAATTATCCAAAACATTTAGTAGACACTTCCCATAACATGGCTATAAAGTCCTACCATAACACCTTACAGGAGAGGAGGAACTTTTGCAAAAAAAGAATCTTTTGGTTCTTCCTTTCCGTGAGATACTGGTAAGACTACCTAATATACTCAAGGAGCTTAACATCAATGCGAATTTTAAAAACAGAAGCAAAATTGAAAGTATGTTAATTAAGAATTCACCAGGTGATACTATAGGTTATGCACACCCCATTCTTTGTTTACAATGCAATAAATCCTATATTGGTCAAATTGGCAAAGACCTAAAGACAAGGATCAACCAGCATAAGTACAATGTAAGAACTGGCCAAAGGTCCAGTGGTGTTTTTGTCCATGTGAAAGACAATAATCATTCTATCGACTGGAATAATTTTAAGAAAACTATTTCCAGTAATTCCTTTTTAGAAAGAAATAGTATGGATTCGAGTCGCATTAAACATTCATTCGATGATAATATAAATTTAATTTAGAATTGTTTAAGCTTGATAATTTCATCACAATTTAAACTGTTGAATATTCTACAGCCCCAGGGGATTCCCGGGCCTGTATGATGTGTGACCTTATGTCCATAAAACCATAATTCTAAAGAGGATTTCCTTTTTCTGACTTGTGTGATGTGGCATCTTGTATGACTCTTCCATGCTTCTTACCATGTCTTCATCTATTTTGTATATACATCTGTGTCCCTGTCACTTTGTATTCCCTGGTGATATCTTAGGAAAGACGAAAACGTTCGGATTGCGTTTCTTATTTCCCAGTGGATTTTTGCATATATATATATATATAAAATGTATATATATATATGCGTGTGTGCGTATACAGACACACACACACACACACACACACACGGTTGGTAGAGTCTCAGACTGCCAATACGGAGGTACTGATGGTACCTGGTTCGAATCCTGCCCAGGGCTGAAATTATTTCAGTATCGCTGCGCTTCGAGTCGTTACTCCAACTCTCGTGGGCGGGGAGTTGGGTGTGTGTGTGCGTGTAGGGTGATAGCATTACCCATAGATCGGTCATACGAGCTCTGAGCTCTCTTCCGGAAGGGAAATAGCTGTCGATCACGAGTCCAACACGTGATCCAAAGACCAAGGTGAAGTGGTAGCGTTCGCGGCCGCCATCCTTCACCCACAACCACCCACTCACATACACACATACTTACAGACAAACACACACACACACACACACACACA
>NC_134777.1:102537311-102542311 GCF_046742065.1 Oratosquilla oratoria | reverse complement strand
CCACTGAAGAACGCAAAAAGATGGAGATGGAGAAGGTTCTGCCTAAGCCAACAATACCTCTCGTGTTGTCTTATTCCTTGTCTCTATCCTGAAGTCCTTCGGTAAATCAAATTGTCTCGAGTTAGATAGAATAAACTCCTGTAGGGTTTGCTGCCATAACAAATCGAGACATTCTCATCACATGCTATGTAAGCTTCATCTAGACCAATTAACTCCGTCGTCGCATTTCCGCGACACGACACTTTCCCACCGAGGATTTAGTGCATCCATCTTCCACTCCTCTTTCTCCTCCTCTCCTCCTCTTCCCCCTCTTCCTCCTCCTCCTCCTTCTTCTTATTCTCCACTTCTATCTACTCCTCTCGTAATGTATCACCCGTGAGTCTTTGATGAAAACTATATCTATGAGTTTGTGAATGAGCATTTATTCCTGATTTTTGCCACACATACACGCGCAAATGCAGACACACACACACACACATACACACACACACACACACACACACACACACACACACACACACACACACACACACACACACACACACACACACACACACAAACACACACATATATATATATATATATATATCACACACACACACACACACACACACACACACACACACACACACACACACACACACACACACACACACACACACACACACACACACACACACACACACACACACACACGCCAATGGCACCTTCCCATTTATAAGGGAGGTATCCAAGCAAGGCATGCACCCACCACAACCAAGTTCCACTTCCATCCCTCACTCCTGCGTTTTCCTCTCATCTTAGCCCTCGTGGATAAGGAGCCATCCCTGTCTCCCGCCCACTGCTCGGGCCAGAAGCAATGCAGGAAGACACAGCACATCCACAACAGTGCTAGTCTCTTAATCTATACGGAGACCCTCCCTCCTTATCCCTTCATGCGAAAAATAAGGAAGATTATTATTATTATTTTTTTTTGGCTGTGTCAAGTTGTCGTCCATTCACAAGCATTTTCCACACACACACACACACACACCTATCCCTTTTCTTCTCCCTTCCATGGTTATCAGACATTCCCCCCTTTATCAAAGCCCCTTTCACCCGATCCATCCATCTCATTGTCGGTCTTTCCTTCTAGTTCACTCCATCCACATCCGCTCTCCCACACTCTTTTTGTTAAATTTCCCTCACCCATTCCTCCCATGTTCCCAAATCATCCCAATAACCTTTCATCAGCCCTGTCTGCCAGCTCCTATTCTATCCTTGCTCTCCTTCTTACCTCCTTATTTCTCACTCTATCCTCGCGACACCCACACTTCTAAGACACTTCATTTCAAACACATCTATAATTTTCCTCCTTGTCTTTCTCAGATTCTAAGTCTTTGCCCCATACAGTGTTGTAGGCACAATTATCCCTTCATATAACCACCTCCTAGCATCCATTCCCAGATACCCCTTTTTTATTTTCCTTTCTTATTCCCCCAAAACATTTACTTGCTTCCTCCACCTCCACCTCCACTCTCTGCCACATGTGACCCCAAAATACTTAAGACTATCCACTTCCTCTAACTTCTCTCCTTTAAGACTTACTTCCAACTTACTAGCACCCTCTCCCCTTGTACATCTCATCACCTTGCTTTCACCCACATTCACCTTCACTCTCCTCCCATTCCACACCCTCCCAAGCTCCGTCACTTACTGCATTAGACCCTCCTCTGATCCCGCCACAAACGCAGTTTTATCCGCAAACAACAACTGACTCATCTCCCACTTATCCCCATTCTCTCTAACCATCTCCAATCCCCTGCCCAACGCCCTCGCATTTACCTTCCGTACCACTCCATCCGTGTATACAATGAGCAGCCATGGCGACGTAACATAGACCTGACGCAGCCCCTTCACTTCAAACCACTCGCTCTCTCCATTCCCTATCCTAACACAAGCTCTACTACTCATGTAAAAGCTTTTGACTGCCCTTAACAGTTTCCCCCAATCCCATATATCTGCAAAACCTCCCACAATGCCTTCCTGTTTACCTTATCATAAGCTTTTCCAAACCCAAAATAGCCCCCCCAAAAAAAAAGTTTACCTTTTGCCAAATTTTCTCGAAAATCTGCCTTTCGACAAAATTTTTGATCCAATTACCCTCTACCTTCCCTAAACCCACAATGTTCCTCACCAATCATTCCGTTCCTCTCCTAATCGTCCAGTTAATACCCTCCTATTTGCATTACCAACTACGCTCAACAAACTGATTCCTCTAAAACTACTACATTTACTACCCTCCTTTAGATATGCATTAAGCAACCTCACTAGCCAATCCACTATAACCGTACCTTTCCTTTTCAGACACTCCGTGTGATACCCATCCAATTCAGGTGCCTCACTAACTTTCATAATTTTCATTGCTCCTTATTCCTCACCTTTACCTATTTCTTTGTGATTTTCCTCTCCTATTACTGCCCTTTTCTTAGTTCCTCCCACTGCTTCAAGCAGTCTTTTCCTGACCTTCTTTGCATTCAATAACTCTCTAAAATACTCTACCCATCTTTTCCGTACCACCTTCATTAACCTGTATCCATCTGGACCTTTTATATTTTTCTCTTTGCCTGACTAGCCTCCCTTTCCTCTTTTCATTTCCAATTTTTTTTTTTCAGAATTTTCTGTCATACTCCTACTCCATTTTACATCTGCTCTCCTCTTTGCCTCCCTTACCTTATGCTTGCTTCTCCTCTTTTTAACTTGTATCTCCTATATGCTTCCCGAGTCCTACCTTGCAACCAATTCCCATGTGCTCACATTTTGTCTTCTACTATGACCTTGACCTCATCACCCCACCTTTCACTACTCTTCCTTCTATTCCCTCCCATCCTTTTCGTTCCGCATATCAAGTTTGTACACTTTGTTATATCCTTCCTGAAACATACCCATGACTCTTCTACTCCTACCTCCCCTCTGTTCCTCACCACCTCTCATCCTTTCCTCGTATCCATTCTCCTTTTCCTTCTCATTCAAATTGTTTATTCTAAGCACCTCTCTACCCTCCGCTATTTTCTTCTTCCACCAATTATCCTCCATTTTCAATTTCCCTTCTACCTAACAATGACCCCACTCTCACACCTAAAAACATGAACATCCAGAACTCCCCCTATCCTTCCTTTTGATACCACTACATAGTCCGTTAAGTCCCCATCAATCACCCTTCCATCCACCATCCTTTCCCATGTATACTTATCATTCATTCTCTTCTTAAATACTAAGTTTGCTATCATCAACTCCCATAATAGACACATCTCTAACATCCTCTATCCACATGGCACCTCACATTTTCCTAATACTCCATCTATTGGCTCATATCCTACTCTAGAATTGAGATTCCCAACACCACTACATTGGTATACCTTCATTTAAATCTTTTCTAAAATCCTCCCTTTCCTCTTTAATTTTCTCATTACCAGGTCCATATGCACTTACAAACACCCACAACTTCCATAAAAGCGTAGTTTCACCTTCGCCCACAATAACCTAGTTGAGAATAAACAGACTTCGCCGAGCGGTCGGCGATTTAGGCATCATTTCGCTGTGGTCCAATCTCGTCTTCACCGATGATTGGCTAGTACCAGGGAATATTTTTTTGTACTCAGTATGGTTTCTCCCAGGAGTTGAATTTCTCCTCATGCTCGGAACGCTATTAAATCTGACGTCTGGATAATCATATTTGAATACATATACATATTACATATCACATATACATATACAAAGTAGGAAGTATAAAATATATTAGAGAAAACAAATATTCCAAAGCTACAAATGACCTAATTAAAAGAAGGACCATGGAGATTAAAAACAGGAGAGACGAAATAGAAAGAGTAGAACTAAACAAGCTTATCAACAAAAGGCAGAGATTAGAGAAAAGAAAGAGAAACATAGATGAAATAGAGGAAACTATTTGGAAAAGGAAAAGTAGTAAAAGGACTGAGTGCAGACATGCTTTAGGAAGACAGCAAATGATATGTTTGAAAGATAGAAATGGAGAAATCATTAAATGCAGAGACAGAATGGTAAAAAGAGTAGAAGAATTTTACCAAGAGCTTTACTCGTCGAAGACCGTAATTGAGTCAGTAAATTCATCTGTAGACGTTAGTAGTGTACCAGAGATTACAAAGGAAGAAGTAGAATTTTTTCTAAAAATATGAAACGAAGAAAAGTACCTGGAGAAGAAAGTATATCTTTTGAAAGACGCAGGGAAAGAAGTTCATATTAAGTTAGCTCAGTTATACACCCAGTGCTTACGTCAAGAAAGCGTTCCTGAATCGTGGTGTAATGCTATAGTGATTTTGCTTCATAAAAAAGGAGACCAGAAGGACCTAAATAACTATCGACCAATTAGCTTGCTATCAAATGTATATAAAGTATTCTCCAAGATCCTTACAAATAAATTAAGTCAAGTTTTAGATGGAAACCAACCGAGAGAACAGGCAGAATTTAGGAGCGGATATTCGACTCAAGACCATTTGCAGGCGATAAAAACGGCAGAATACAATATACCTCTTTGTTTAGCGTTTGTAGATTACGAGAAGGCCTTTGATTCGGTAGAACAAATAGCAATACTAAACTCGCTACGCAAACAGGGTACAAACAAACAGATCGTAAGGGTTTTAGAAAAGATTTATGCGAAAGGTACCGCTATAATTCGACTACATAAAGATACAGAAAAGATCAAGATCGAGAAAGGAAGAGGGCAAGGCGATACAATTTCACCCAAATTATTTACAGCAAGACATGCTGAGTGATCTGAACAAGGAAAGTCTCAAAATAGGTTTAAAAATGAATAAGAGTAAACCAAAGTAATTTTCAACACGAAAGGTCAAAGTAAAGAGATTACAATCGATGGTGAGTCTTGAAGAAGTTGAAGAGTACAATTATTTAGGCCAGATGGTGAAAATGACGAAAGATCATGATAATGAAATAAAAAGACGTATTAAAATTGGTTGGAAAGTGTT
>NC_134777.1:102512311-102527311 GCF_046742065.1 Oratosquilla oratoria | reverse complement strand
AGTGGAGAGGAACTGCACAGCCTCTAATCCACTACCTTCACTTCTCGAGCGGGTAATTCAGCGGCAAGGAAGTCCAGGACGGCTGGCTATTCGTGGAAGCTAATGTACACTGCCTATTGCATGTGTGCATGCTGACATTAAGGGGTTTGGACTCAGATTTTCCTTCCTCTAGCCTTTGCCTGTGAAGGGATATCCTCCAAGGCAGTAGGGATTTGAAATCGCAGCTAACCCTCCTACTCTTTACCTAATGAAGCGTAGTCTGCAAGGCAGCAGGTCGAGACTGCTTATTAGTGCCTCTCGGGCATAGCTCCCGAGGGTTACAGGTCAACTGATATAGGACCCAAATGGAACACCTGCTCGGGACAAGCTGCCACACCTCGACCAAGGGTGCACATCCTTTTGTGATTGTAGGATATTAGTCCCTACCACCGTGGTATACATACATATATACATACATACATACATCCATACACACACACACATATACATACATACATACATACACATACATATATACATATATACATACATACATACATACATACATACATATATACATACATACATACATACATACATACATACATACATACATATATACATACATACATACGTACATACATACACCTTATTATAAACTGAATGTTTTATTATCAAACTAAGCTATCATAATCCGAAACAGTAAGAATTGTGTTTATGGCGGCACGCGACGAAGATATTACTATCAGGGAGTTGAAGATGTTGACAGATTTTTCTTCTGGCTAACCGTCAGATGTTTTTATTGGGGGCGTCGAAGTCAAACGACACCCCGTTAGAGTGGTCAATTCCTCAGATAAATAAAATCGTCTGGCGGTAGCTTGGCAAAGTATATGTAGTGCGCCGTTGTGTTGGAAGTGTTGTGCATGAGAACAGCCGTCCCTCTGATGAATGACATTGGAAGTATGTTATCGAACCACCGGCATATATTAATATCCGACCGACCGAATGACCGACCTGGTTGAAAAAGTGTAACGAAAACGGTTCACCAGATCTCCAGGAACGCTGACCTACGCCTTCAGGAACTGATGACACTTTTAAGAACAACCCGTCGGGGAAAAAATATAGCATCAATTCATTTAAAACATTGCACGATCATGCTGACCGTGATAATTTGCTATATGTACGATGTCACTCAACCGGTTATACTGACGGAGTACCTACTGGCACCAGGGTTGAATCGTAAGATACAGTACATTTAACCCCAACTGTGATAAGGGCACTCACGAGCCAAATATATTCGCTTGTCTGCTCTTGGTCACAAGTGAGTGCAGCAAGTACATTTGTCGTCCGCCCCTAACTTTTCCTTTCAGCCTGGATGTCGCCAGGCTATTTTTCCTCATTTTTGGGTGACTCCGTGGTTCCGAGACAGTTCGAGCTCATCTTGATTTACCCCTTTCGTGTCGAGTAGCACTACTTTTATCTTGGCTGCCGCCGGGCCATTTCATTTATCTTCTTCATGGAGTTCAATTGGGGCAAGTGAATTTGCTTATAGAATATTGTATTTCTTTGATGATAACCAGCATTTTCATCCTTAGGAACAATATCACATCGTAGAGGTAATCGTTTCTAGAGGAGTTAAAGATCAGAATTAAGAAGTGTAGTCATTTTTTTTTCTTATGGAGTATAGAACATAGATGCATGGACGAACTCTCCTCCGTCGCTGTTGAATTAGTCTACTACACCGTCATACACCGTAAACAAACAGAAGAGGTCACACCCACAAATCATGCACTTGCGCAGACAACTCTACCTCAAGGAGGAAATGTACGGCGGCAGAGATCCGACGACAGACATCCAAAGTAGGCGGAGGTGGGGTCCGACCATGTAATTAAAAGAAAAGCATTACCCAAACGAAAATGTTCCATTGAAGTCACTTATAACTGCTGGGGTTGTAATAATAATGAGACAGCTCCAGGCATGCTAGGGAAATGAAGGGCGCAGAGGGTTGCGAAAAGTAGATCCAAACACCAGAATGTGTTAACTGAAGCTTAAGAAGCGAAACGAATGACACTCCATTACGACAATGGAAGGCTGATTTCGTCTTTAGCCAATGTCACCTTACGGCTAATATATATATTTTTTCCAAGGCCATGACAAACCAGAAAATCAGACCAAAACTAGGACTTTTGTATTACCTTATAGTGAGAATTTCTTTGACTTAGTTCCCATTCTTAAGAGGTACACAAATATCTTTCAAATATGATGATACTGTTCAAATATTCCTAAAAAAAAGTTCTAAAACGCAATTCGGGAGTTGTATACAAGGTCCACTGTAAAAGTTGTGATATGCTTTACATCGATCAAACATGAAAAGAACTAAATTCTAGGATCTCGAAATATTAATACAAATATAGTGTTAAGACAGGGCAGTCAAATAGTGCCCTTTTCCAACCTAAAGCCATTTTTGATCACCACATCGACTGGGCTGGTGTTAAGGCAGTGGCAAGGAAAAAATATCAACTTGAAAGAAATATAAGTGTCTGATTTCGAGTACCTATCATAAGAAATTTAGTTTAGTCAGTGGGCACCTTAAATGTTATTATTAACTGAATTGATCCTGAAAAAGATTCCACACACACACACACACACACACACACACACACACACACACACACACACACACACACACACACACACACATTTATATATATATATATATTTATATATATAATATATTTATATGTATACATATTTACATATATATATATATATATATATATATATATATACATGCAGGAAAAGTCACAAAGACTCATGATTCTAAGTATGCGAAAAACCAGAGGAAAATGATAAACTATGAACCTAGCGCTTTCGTCTATTCATACATCTCTCTCACCCAATAATGCATTCCCAACACATTTTACACATGTTTTTGAACTTGCCTGTTAAGTTGATGATAATGTGTATGTAATTGGCAGTTGCCGAGAAGTATCAAAAGGAACACCATGCGAGACGAAATTTTGCTTGTACTTGATAAAGCACGAACAAGCGAAACGTCGTATTAGTAGTGTCTCCGTTCTCACATAATGTTTCTTTTGGTTGATAAAACTGCTTGCAGTCTCAACTTTTTCGATTATCTAAAAATATTCATACTTGGGAAGTATATTTTTCTATTTTTGTACGTATTTCTCAAAGATTTTTTTTTCGAACTTTTCGTTCATATTCTCAGGCATGTTGGTATCAATAATGAACTGTTGGAACAATGCCACATGCTTTGCGACACCGAACACGACTGACAACACGTTGCTGTCATAGTTGCCCGTCAACACGGGCATGGACACTGCGCATGCGCGCCACCCACGGCAAGTGTTCTTAGACGTAACAATTGTCAACTTATCATCAACCATTTCATACATTCACTAATTTGAAGATAGGACATCTGGGTAGAAAGAGACCATAGAATATAGTAATTACACGAAATCCTTTAACATTTTAGAGATTACATGCAATTACTGATGATTGCAGTGGTTTCATAAACCAATGTTTACAACCTTGTTGGCCTGGCTAACCCCCTTCTCTATAAGGGAAATTTCATTAGTCGTCCGGAACTGATTTATCTGATCTCAGTAATTGCCCAAAGGCTTCATTCTAGTTGACACCAAATTGACTGTCCCATATTACGGTTCTGGCGGATAGGACACAAGAAGCTTGGCTACTCCGGGCCACAAAAGGCTGGGCTATGTTGGGCTATGCAGGGATATGCTGGGCTTCACAGGGTTAAGGAGGGATATAATGGGCTACGCTTGGCTACGCTGATCTATTAGTTACTCTGGGCTTTGCTGAACTACGTTTTAGTACAATGGGCTACGCTGCGCTATGTTGGGCTACGCTGATCTACATCGCGTTGAGTCGGGCTAGGTTGAGCTAGGCTGGTCTAAACAGGGCTACATTGTCTTCGGTTAAGCTGGGTTGGACTAGGCTGGGCTCGGATGTGGCTACATTGGAATGGGCTGGGTTGGGTTAGGCTGGGCTAGGGTGGGCTAGGGTGGGCTAGTCTGGACTACATTGGGCTGGGTTGTGTTGCGCTGGGCTGGGGTAGGCTAGGCTACATTGGGTTACAATGGACTGAGCTGGCTTGGGTTCTACTGGGATACGAAGTGTTATATTGAACTGGGTTGTATTCAGCTTGGCTGGGCTATGCTGAGCTATACTGGGCTGTTTTCAGCTACGTTGGGGTAAGGTAACCTATGCTGGGCAACGCTAGGCTACAATTGGCTATACTAGCCTCCTCTAGTCATGCTTGGGTATGCTGAGTTATCCTGAGCTACGCTGGGATACTATGTTGTAGTGGAGCGTGCTGCGATAGGTTGGGTTTTTATTTGATGCTGTTATTACAAGGTAAGCATAGAAATCAGCAGGCAGGCAAGTGGGTAGATAGGTAAGCAGACATATTGACAGACAAGTAGATAGGCAGATAGGCTGACAAGCAGACAGACAGACAGTCAAACAGGAAGGCAGGCAGGCAGGTAGGTAGGTAATTAGTCAGACAGATATCCAGGGAGGCAGGCAGGCAGGCAAACAGGGAGGTAGAGAAATAGACATTCAGGCAGACAAGCAAGCAGATAGGCAGACAGGCAGGTAGAGAAAGAGACATTCAGGCAGACAGGCAGGCAGTCAAGCAGAAAGTCAGACAGGCAGGCGTCTGCCTATTTTGCTCCTTTGCACGATTGCAATTACATTAAATTTCTTGTATAAGTCTACAAAGACCAATCCTGGAATATCTATTTACGGTGTTTATGTACCTTTAAAGAAAAGTCTCAATGGGTTGAATTGCTATGAAAGAATAAAAGAAACGAACAAGATAGATAAAAATGAAATACACAGTTAAAACTTTTTGTACTGGAGTGTACTTATCCTTTATTTCGGCTGCCACCAGTTTATTTCTTTCAGCTGTATACAACTACCCTCCGATGAAATGGTCCTGGAATATTTTAGAATAGAACTTCTCAAGCATTGTGCTATAAAGCCTCTGTTGATAAATGGATGTTTCAGAATCTGCGGGAGGCCCCTCTCGTGGCTGAATAAAATCACCTGAACGGTTGAACATTCTTTCAAGCTGATCTTGATTAACTCTTTTCCTGAATTTTATTCAGCTGAAGCTTAAAAGATCCTCTGGTCAGTAAAGAGTAATTAACAATTTGGGCTTGATTCTTCATGGGTTAGATATCCCAGCTGTGGTATCTAAAGGCTTTGCTCTGGCTGAAAAAGTCTGTATCATCAAGTTAATAAAAGGACAACTGTAGTAATTTTGTTAATGTTAAGATTCTTAAGATATTTCAACTCATCATCCTTAGCCTTAATATTTTTCGTACACTTAAGATAATCTTCATCCTTTTTAAGTTCCCCAGCTGTTTGGTCCTCATTATCATCCTTGAGAAAATTACATATTTTTATTTCTATTTCTATTTATATTCTAATTTTTATTTATATATTTTTACTGATACTTTTATCTCACACTCATTGCTTTCAGTCTCATTTTTTGTCTGCCATCAAAGTTTACCTTCGAATGAAATTGCAAAATGTATATAACACTTTCCAATTGAGTTTATACTTTGTTTATTATGGCTTTATTACTTCATTTCATACATCATCATCACTAACTGGGAGTATACTGTCTTTGGAGGGAGGGTGGGGCGTCGTTTCACTCACACCCTGTAGCCAATTCCCACAGTTTCTCTGAACAAGCTCCTATGCAGCCTCCCTTCTTAATACAAACACCTCTCGGCAGTATCAGTCGACTTTTGTATTGTATAAGATGGCTAATGAAATGAAATAGAATTGAATATATACATTATTTAGCACTACAGAGACTAAACGTTCGCTCACTGGAAGGCGAAATCAAGACTGGCCGCTTGGGGGACGCCAAACCCCCGATCTAGCGCGGGAAACATAATACACGATTCGCCTTGGTTCTTCTTACAAAAAGGCACACGGAACTATACAATAACAATAACAAAATCAATATACAATACACTTATGACAATTATGCAGTTGGAAAATACAACCACAATTGAATACTTTGCAAGTATAATACATAATACTTGTACAATGTTGTACGTAATTATAATATGTACACAGTGGTATCATACCATTACACTATGAGTTCTGTCCGCGTCCCCTTCGTCTCCTCCATCAAAAATTGCTTCTTGTGGAGACAATCCTGTGAGTAAAATCAACATCAGGGAAGTGTGCCACATGCTCATACAAAGTTGACGTTCTTGAATTATACTGGTAACTGGCCTAGACTGAGACTCACAACAGAGTCCCTGCTTTAATACAGACTTAGACCGAGTCAGAATTCAGTGCCCATGTCACACAGACGTACAGTAAGACAGGGAACACAAGCAATATGAAGATTCGGATCTTGGTCCTGCATAAATATCGATAATACTATAGGCAATACCAACCCTTCGACGGACATCCTGACATAAACAATTGCTGCTATGCACTTCACTACCAAAGTAGGCAAAACATTCTAAGACCTTAGTGTCCTCGCTACATGCATGGACAGATTGAACTGTGTCTTCCAGGACACTCCCAAACGCCTGGACCTTGGTGTTGGTCCAAGAGACCTGGAGCCCAAGTGATCTCGCCTCCCTATGCAGTAACTCTATGGTTGCAACCAGGACCTCCATCTACTGTCCAAGAAGTACAGTATCATTGACAAAGACAGGGGTAGTGTTGCTAATTGATGCCTCGCAATGACATTGGTTGATATCTGTTCAATACCCAGTCCATGAAGGCGTTGAAAAGAGTGAGGGTAAGGATGCAAGCTTCCCTCGCTCCTGAGTAAACAGGAGAGAAGTCAGATACCTGTTCTCCACACTTCACAGCACTCTCTGTTCCAGAGTATAAACCAGACATCAAATAAGTAATCCTAGCTGGAATTCCAAGGATCCGCAGAATGCATTGAGTCAAACACCTTCTTGAAATCAACATACAGCAGGCTACAAACAACTCCTGTAGAAACTCACGTCGGCGCTTTACAAAGAAAGGTGAAGCGCTAGGATACGATCAATTACTGATCTACCGGGTGCGAACCCAGCCCAGACTGCTTAGCCCTCGGAAACTTTAGTGGATTTCAACAAACACGTGCCAGTAACAGATGGGGGATTACCTTATCCGGTACACTGAACAACGTAATGCTACAGTGGTTGTTGAAGTCGTGTCCGTCCTCTTCCCCCATCCGGATAGGGACGGCTAGATCACTTTTCCAGTCGGACGAAATAATACTTGACTGCCAAACGGCAGACAGCACAGCATACAACCCACGGGTCATAGCCTCACCTCCGGCTTTCATCTGTTCTCTGCTGACGTTGAAGATACCGGTTACCTTTCTACTTTTTAATTCACTCGCGGCTTCTTTGATCCCCCCTAAGAGGAACGAAATTGCATCTATTGGTAGATTGGCAACTACCGTCCGGACATCAGCCTGGCGAAGATGCCGATCTGAGGGTCATCCATGTGCAAATACTCAAAGTACTCGGCAAGGAAACTACATCTTTTCACATCTGACATTAACTGCCCATCTGCTGTTCGGACATTACTCACCTGGGACACAGATTTGGAGCGGGTTTTTTAAAAGGCTTGGTAAGCATGCCTGAAGTAATTTACACTAAAAATAGCTCTCGAGATCTTCAGCGATTCTACTGACATACCTCTTCTCATCCATCCTTATGAGAGTTCTAGTCCGCCGATTTTTAATCCTATATAGGTTCAGGACCACAGTCAATCTGTCAATACGACCCGTCTCTATACTTTCCAATGGCCCACGCAACGCCACACTACTCCTCGACTTTGAACGCTCTTCAACATATTCTTTGGCAGTTTTCAGACTTTCACGTTTAAAGGTATCCCACATTTCCTCAGGGTTCTCAAGGGTGTTGAGAATTCGAATAATTGTTATCAGACACTCATAGACACACGCAACATACCTGAGCTTCTCCAGAAGGAATCCAAATGAATTATATTTTGGGATTCTCCTGGACTGATTGTTGCGACTTCAATTCTCTGCTAGGCCCCAGAAAACTGAAATCACCGGTAAACACCTATAACTTTGTAGGCAAAGTGTAGCGTGTTAAACGTAGGGCTACACAACCCCGAAAATAGATGCAGCTTAGATAACACGTTTTTAGAGAAAACTGAGTGCGAGAGAGACTTGGGAGTTCTAGTGAGTCCGGACCTTAAAACCAGGAAACAGTGCATTAGCGCCAGTAATAAAGCTAACAGAGCATTAGGTTTCATTGCTAGGACGGTAATGAATAGAAGTGCAGAGGTAATTATCAAACTCTATCTAGCGATAGTTAGACCCATCCTTGACTATGCGGTACAGTTTTGGTCTTCGTCCTATAGAATGGACATAAATTCACTAGAATCTATTTAGAGAAGAATGACCAAAATGATACATGGACTCAGAAATTTGCCTTACGAGGAGAGACTTAGGCACCTTAACTTACACTCTCTGGAAAGACGCAGAGTGCGGGGTGATCTAATAGAGGTGTTCAAGTGGATCAAAGGCTTTAACAAGGGTGATGCAAACAAGGTCATCATATTAAAACAACAGGGCAGGACTCGCAGTAATGGATTTAAACTGGACAAATTTAGATTTAAGAAGGAAATAGGCAAGAATTGGTTTACTAATAGGGTGGTCAACGAGTGGAATAGACTTAGTAACCATGTAGTGAGCGCTGAAACTATCAGTTGTTTTAAGAAACGGTTAGACAACTTTATGGATGGGGATGACAGGTGGTGATGGATACGGAGCTGCCTGGCGGAGGCCTTATGGTCTCGTGCAGTCTCCTTCATTCTTATGTTCTTAACCACGAACCAGCAACCAGCAGGCGTCAACCTTCTGGACTTTGCAAAGTTTGGACGGAGAGAATGTTCGTATTTTCGGTTCCATAGCCACTTCTGTCGGTACCAGTAACCGCATTGGAGTCACTAGAAGCAAAAAGGGTGTCCCGTTGTGCGAACTGGATGACTATGGTGTCAAGCTTGGCATAGAATTTCTTTGTCATACTCTTCAGTAGGAGTATACATTGCAATATGAGAAATGAAGCCGAAATGGGTTTCAGCGTCATCAATATCACACGCTTATCAATCGGAATAACTTTTATAATGACGTACTGTGGTCGGCCAGATATGCTTGCAGCTACTTCCTTGATGTAGATTCCATTGATACAGCCCGGGCAATAAATATAATAGGTGTAACCCTTATCAGTGATCTCGCCACTACTTGGCCTATTGAACTAAGAGAGGCAGTATTTCTAGTCTAAATATCCTGAGCTCCGACAAAATATGGAATTGCCTACCGTTCTGGCAAAAGAAAAAAACTGTTCCAGGAGCCTACACGAAAGGCCCACCGGAGAGCCTGTCTCGACGTGTTTGTGCCTCCGGTAGTCCCACAGCGGTTTTAGTGGTTTTGTCAGGAGCAGGTTGTAAGACCCAACCCACCCCATCATCATAAGAGGCATGTGTGGTTTCCATAGATAAAGAGTTTAAGATTCACTCCTCTACGCTTCCACCCACCGCAAAAACCAAGAAGGGGATTCTATGGATGGGGAATATATCTTTAAACCAGAAGCCCCAGGGGTCGTGAGAGTGTATACACACCTTGGCACTTGGGGGAAGAATCAGATGCGAGCTGTGTGGTGTCGGTCTAGGTAGTAGCTGCTTGGAAAAGGGCGTGGCTGGCTCGAAGGTTCAAGTCAGGAAGCTCAACCAATTCGCCTCTCCTTGGTCAATAACTATATCTGGTATAAAAAAGGTGATTATCCAAGTATATCTTAAAACTTAGAACTGTATTACATTCAATTGCCTCGGTTCTAAGCTTATTCTATTTATTGACGACGCGGTTGGCAAAACTGTTTCTTACTACGTCTAGGTTAAGGCTATGTCCTGACAGCTTGAGGCTATTATCTATCGTTCTGATAGAATTCAGTGTAAAAAATATTTTCATCTTTGATGCTTACGATTTCCTTTAAAGTCTTAAAGGCTTATATAAAATCCCCTCTGAATCTCAGTATTTCTTAGAGGATAAGTTCATATATTTCATTCTGTTTTCGTATGCTTTCTTTCTTGTATTCACTCTTTACAACGTTTTAATGTTTTTAATGAAAGTTTGAGACCATAGAGAAATAGCGTATACCATGAATAAACTGACCAGTGACCTATGTAATTGGCTGATGCCATCTGAATTTTTGAAATTAAAAGATCGCTCTACTAATCCCATCATCCTATTTGCTTTCTCTGAAACAAAAATACAATAGGTAATAATATGATAATGTGATACATAATGGCTATTTTTTCTAAATAACTGGTATTTAGTATTACTTTACCATAATAACAAATTCTTATTCACTTTGATTAAATCTTATTGGTTATTGTGCACACCTGAATGTCGAAAATAAATTTGGAGACAATAGATCAAGAACACAGTCAATTTTATTGATATAGGTCATGAACAGAGGTAGCCCAACTAAAATTTTTGTTATTTAGAATAACTCGTTTTTTACGATTGTCCAACTAGCTTCTACTTCAGCTTAGGAAGTCACCTCTTATTTCATTCAAAGCGAGCTCAATAGTTTGTCGTGTGAGACAATATCAAAGCCTTTTCAAGTTTTTTATGTATTGAATCTAGGTTATTCCTTTTGTTGTTGTTTGAAATAACTATGTTGCGAAATCCTAGAAGGATAGTCGTACAAGAGGATTTACGTCTAAAGTGTTTTGGCTGTTATTTATTAGACACTTGTTTTCTAAGTGATGTTCTATGACATAGTTTGAAGTTTCCATCATATGATCGAGGTTATGAGTATTGACCTGGAGGTCTATGACCAAAGAGGTGAGTTGACAGCCCCAGGGTGCACCACAATACAACCTGGGTCATAAGTCAGATTCCCAGCCTCCCGTCTCCAGACGCTGCAAGGATGGAAAAAAAAAAAAAAAAAAAAAAAAAAAAAAAAAAAAAAAAAAAAAAAAAAAAAAAAAAAAAAAAAAAAAAAAAAAAAAAAAAAAAACATAGGATGGCGACCTGTAATAGGATGGCCATTGATTCAAAGAGTATGTCTACCTTTTGGATGGTTTTATCATTAGTCCATCTGCGTTCCCAACACACCCTCCTCGCTGAAGAGAAACTGGCGGGGAATTAAATTTCGTCGTCGACAATCTAACAATGTGACAAGTGGTACTGAGTTATACGATACCAGAAGGAGGACGATTTTGACTCACCAAATTGGCTGTTTTTATTACCAACATGTTCTTCGTTTTCCATTTTAGGTTACCCACATACAAGTCAACTGCTTCCCTTTTTTACATTTTCTATCTTTTTTCATTTAATTTGTCATGTACTACTTGTTCAGGGATTACAATGTTCAAAATCAATTTACGATTTAGATCTTGCTGCCATTTTATAAATGAGCTATATTGATTCCTGTAGGATCTCTGCTGTCTGTTCAAGTTGATCAAGATCCGTAATGCCTTTCTTTATGGCACATTCATTACATTTATATACAATATCATCTCTACCTAGCTAGCCCTTATGTTTTTCTTAAACACTTGCGGTACTACAATTTATTACAAAAACCACAACATACCAAATTTTGATGATTTGGGTCCCCACACATCCCGCATTTACTTGACTCAGCAACTTCTTCAATGCCAGTTGCATATTATCTCTACCTAGCTAGCCCTTATGTTTTTCTTAAACACTTACAGTACTACAATTTATTACAAAAATCACAACATACCAATTTTTGATGATTTGGGTCCCCACACATCCCGCATTTACTTGACTCAGCAACTTCTTCAATGCCAGTTGCATATTATCTCTACCTAGCATGCCCTTATATTTTTCTTAAGCACTTACAGTACTACAATTTATTAAAAAAATCACAACATACCAATTTTGGATGTGTTGGGTCCCCACACATCCCGCGTTTACCTGACTCAGCAACTTCTTCAATGCCATTTGCCACTTATCTTTAGAAGAAACGCCATATCAGGACGGAACCTTTATTAGTACGACTTGGTTCTTGTTACAGCTTTACCATTAAAGGTAATCATAATAAAGCTATAACAAGCAAAATGCTGTACTAATAAAGGATCCGTCCTTACATGATATTTCTTTCGATAGACTTGTCGGCAACTGACAATTACCTACACTTTCATCTTTGCCTTAGCCATTTATTCCGTTATTTCAACTTCCTGATCCTTATGCGGAAAAAAGTCCCATAGCACGACTCGTTTCTCAATTTACTCCTTTCCTTCTCTATAGTTGCGATAGATCATGCCACTTTTAACCATTTTTACTCACTACTTGTTACCGATGTCTTATTACAAAAATTGATTATTCTCAACATTTCTTTTAACACCTACTACCTACAATTCTCCATCTTCTTAAAGATAATTGTGATATTTTAATACCGCATTTCCAAGTCCTTGAAGATTAAAATAATTCTTTAAACAAGAAGCATTTCAAGCACGTCTACATCTTGACAGCAATCATTCTTTCAATTCCTTTTTTTTTTCTTCTTTTCCAAAAACATTCTTCTGCTTACCGCCATCGATTTCTTCTCAACTGTTCGTTTGGTGCGCAGGGACTCTTTATCTCTCCCTTGGGGGATTATCGGGCTCGTTTGTCCTTATCAAAGGGTGAGGCACAGGGAGTGGCACTGGCCCTCTTTTGAGTCGAAATTTTCTTGAAAGAGGCAAAGAGGCTTCTGCACTCCTTCGGCAGAAGCTAATGAGGCTCTTGATCTTCACCACCAGGAGGTAGGAAGACTCAGGCTCTCGCCCGGCAGGAGGTACTGTCTCCTGGACTCCTCCGACAGGAGGTAAGGAGTTTTATGCCCTTTTCCAGTAGGAGGTAGGAAGACTCCTGTTCTTCTCCGACAGGGGTCGCAGAAGCTCCTATTCTCCTTCGGCAGGAAATATTGAGGCTTCTGCTGTCCTCCGGCTGGAGTCCACGAGGACTCTGTTTTCTTTCATTTGCATTATTAAAGTTCCTACTATTCTCCGCCAGGGGAACATGAAGCTCCTCTTCTTCGGCAGAAGGTAAAGTATGTGCAAGTCTGTGCCTGTGAGTCAGTCCTCTTTGTTGTTGCCTGACAAGTCGTATTCGTATAAATGTTAAAATTTATCTGGATTGATTTAAATTGACCCAGAGAGGGCGAAGAGTTCTCTTATATCCATTGCTCTGGCTGTCACTGGATGAGTTTATTTGCCTGCAGACGTCACACCACGAGCTTAGGTCAGTGTTTTAATGGCAGCTAGTGGTGCAAATTTTCATACATTTCGAGCATGACTGGCAATGTAAATAGTAGACACACACACACACACACACACACACACACACACACACACACACACACACACACATAGAAAGAGAGAGAGAGAAAGAAAGAGTCATGTGTTGGACTCATAATCGACAGTCGTTATTCCTCCTGATGAGAACTCAGAGTTCATATGATGAAGTCAGAGTGTGTGTTTGTGTGTATATGTGTTTCTATCTACCTATTTACGGGGTTAGACTTGTGCTCATGGGGTCCTGTCTCTATGTCTCCACTTCTCAAACATTGCCTTAATTTCGTCTATTTTGTTGGTCTGGAATATATACTCATCCAACTTGGTCCACAAATCTATGCATCTGTGTGGAAAACTATACTATCTTGAATATCTTAAGGAATCTTTCTTCTCGACTTTTTACTCTGACTCCGTCCCAGATCGCCAGGTCCTCTGTGGATTTTTTGTATTGCGTGATTTTTCAATCACGTTGCTAAAAACCTTCTGGTATAGACTCTCTCCCATTTTCTTTTTATTCTTTTCTCTTCTCCTTCTCCTCCTCCGTCTTCCTCTCATTTTTTGCCACCTCTTCCTTCTTTTCTCTTTCTTCATCTT
Organism: Oratosquilla oratoria; assembly: GCF_046742065.1. Lineage (NCBI taxonomy): Eukaryota > Metazoa > Arthropoda > Malacostraca > Stomatopoda > Squillidae > Oratosquilla > Oratosquilla oratoria. The sequence goes on along the minus strand of NC_134777.1, from coordinate 102,513,379 downwards.
CTTTTCTCCTTCTCCGCCTCCTTCTCTTCTTCCTCCTCCTCCTCCTTCTCTTCCTTCTCATCTTTCTTCTTCCTCTCATTCGTTGCAACTTTTTACTTTTTTCCACTCATTTCCTTTCCTCCTCATTTTATCTTTCTAATTCTTATCCTCCTGCTTCTCATGCCTCACTTTCTTCTTCTTCTTTTTTTCGCCTTCTTTACCCTCTCCTTTTGACTGGTTAAATATTTACCACTGAAATTAGCTTTTACCTTCCAAGTTAGCACTGCTTTATTTGCACTGTTTAAGAGAGAGAGAGAGAGAGAGAGAGAGAGAGAGAGAGATACAGAGTGAGACGGAGACAGAAACATACCTATATATACATACATATATATACATATATACATATATACATACATACATACATACATACATACATATATACATACATATATACAAACACATACACACAAATATATATATATATATGTATATATATATATATATAATATATATATAAACTCAGACTAAGAGTCCTGTGTTTCTTACACCCACTTACGCCATATGTATATATACTATCAACGGCTTTGCCTTGGGGCCTAAGACTGCGGCGCTCATGGGACTCCGGCCCTTGAATTCCATGTGTTCCCAAAAATCCGTACACCAGTGAGTGACTGAGAAATCCCTGGAAAAAACACGAAAAAATATGAAATTCTTAATCTTTTATTTTTACGAAAAAATATTGAATTCGCCGTCAGAACGTGAGTGACTGGCGGGGGCCATCTTCCCTGAGAAAACTATGAAAAAATATGAAATTCTGAATTTTTATTTTTTTTATTTTCTTTGAAACATGAAATTCGCCGCCACGGGTTTGCGGCACTTTGCGTCCAAGGGTATCTACCCCTTGAAATCCATGTGTTACCAAAGTACCGTTCATCAGTAAGTGACTGTTGGGAGCTATCTTCCCTGAGGAAACTAATATTTTATTTCATTTTATTCTAGTTTAGTTTACTTTATTTTATGTTATTTGTTATTTTTTTCACTATTTATTTTATTTTATTTTTTATCTTATTATTTATTTATTTTTGTTAC
>NC_134777.1:102487311-102494811 GCF_046742065.1 Oratosquilla oratoria | reverse complement strand
CATGATAGTCTTGTTCGTATCGTAAATGTTCGACGTAAAGATGTTTGCTGCATCGAAGCAGATGATGTCGACCGTTATGATATTTACAAGTAGAGGCAACTGAGCCTCTCCAGTCCTTGGGATCTACAGCAGTTCAGGTTTCTCTGCTCTTTTAAGTTCGCACTCAATTCTTGTCCTCAGACACATCTCCTACAGGCAGGTCATGCTCTCCTATAGGTACCATCTAATTATCTATCAAGATGAACCTGAAAATCTATATCTTCTTCCACCCTCACGGCCTCCCTCTCCTCTTTCCCCTCCTCCACTTCCTCTACCTCCTATACTGGGTTCTCTTCCTCCTACAGTGCTTTGAATTCGTTATCTAAAGTCTACTTCTCACTCTCTCTCTCTGTTCTCTTCTCCGTACCAGATGGCACTTTTCCTTATACTCTGGCTGCCGTGGCACACTTTCAGCAAAGAAGTGACTATAGACACACACGAGTGTATATATATATATATATATATATATATATATATATATATATATATATATATATATATACAGTACACACACACACACACACACACACACACACACACACACACACACACACACACACACACACACACACACACACACACATATATATATATATATATATATATATATATATATATATATACAGATTGACCTCTCATTAACGGACACCGCATTACCGGATATCGGATGCAACGGACAAAATCCGCTGGTCCGGTCAGAAATCCGCTGGTCCGGTCCGACAGTCTAAATTTCGCGGGTAGGGTGAATGCGTCCGTTAGTTCGGCGTTTGTCCGCTGAGTGGCTGATGGCGTGATGGCGCGCACTTTGTTTTGTTTACTAGTTAACAGGATCGTGATCGGTGTTTTCGCTGTGTTTTCGGTGTTTTTGGTGCTGTTGTTTAATGCTGTGCAATCACTATGCCACCCAAAAACCACTCCAAATCAACGCATTATTCACATCAACGGACACCGTTAGCCCCCTTTTAGTCCGTTAATGAGAGGTCAATCTGTATATATAAATCGTTAGTTCGTCCGCATTTGGAATATACTGTTTTCGTATGGTCACCGAATCTCATTGAAGACGATGACATATTGGAAAAAAGTACAACGGCGAGGGACAAAACTGATTCCAAATATCAGATGTAAATCATACGAAATTCGACTAAGATATATGAATCTATTTTCCCTAGAAATGCGTAGACTCATGGATGATTTGATACAGGTCTTTAAGGTTGTAAAGGGAATTGACAACATCAAAAGTGACGAAATTTTCACACTGAATGCAAATCAGACAAGAAATAATATTCTCACACTGCCAGGAAGTAGATCTAATTTGGAAGTGAGTAGAAACAACTTCGCCAACCGTGTAGTTAATGAATGGAATAAACTTCCTGCAGAGGCAGTGCAATGTAGTACGGTTCGAACTTTTAAGATTCATTCAGATAAACAGCTGAGCAAGATGTTGTAGTTCTTGCCATTTATTTGTTTTTTCTATTTATCTGTTTATCATCATTTATCTATTCATTTATTATCATTTATTTGTTTGTTTGTTGTTATTCATTATTATTTATCTGTCTATTTATCATTTGCCTGTTTGTTTATTATTTGTCTTTATCTACTTATTTTTATGTATTTCTTTACTTATTTATTTATCTATCTATTATTATTATTATTTATTTTGCATTCGACCTAGTTATGAACCAAAAGATCTCCTGTCGCCATGCTCTTCTTTTGTAATCCTTTTTAATATGATAATCTTGGTATCAGCCTTTTTTGAAAAGGAGAAGGGAGCGGTGTTGAAGGAGGAGGAGGAGGAGGAGACGGAGGAGGAGGAGGAGACGGAGGAGGAGGAAGAGGAGCAGGAGGAGGAGGAGGAGGAGGAGGCAAAGGAAGAGATACATGAGCCTCCTCTTCCCATAGTCTTTGACAATTGCTCCCATTCAACACGTGTGCGGATGCACTATGGTTTGCTCTCACCACACCCTCGTTTTCTCTCTTTTTCTCTTTTCTCTCCTTCCTTCTCTCTGGCTGGCTCTTCTCCCCATCCTCTCCTCTATCTCTCCATTTTTTTGTCTGTCTGTCTGACTATCCGTCTGTTTGTCTTTGTGTGTGTGTGTGTGTGTGTGTGTGTGTGTGTGTGTGTGTGTGTGTGTGTGTGTGTGTGTGTGTCTGTGTGTGTCTGTATGTCTATCTGTTTGTCTGTCTGTGTGTATGTCTGTGTGTCTGGCTGTCTATTTCTCTTTGTCTCTGTGTCTTTCTCTTTCTCTCTGTCTCTATCTCTCTCTGTCTCTCTCTCTCTCTTTCTCTCTCCATGTTTCTTGTTGCATAAGCCAGAACATTTACAATTTTGCTACGGTCCCAGCATCTACCGATCTTATGCTATCATCTGACATTTCATTCAGCCTAAGAGGATATCCAGAAGAAACTGGATTTCTCTCTCTGTTACTCAAAAAGACATGACTTTTCGTCTTTAAGAATGACCTTGGGAACTAATAAGAGATTGCGCTAGGTTTCAACAAAGAATGACTAATGTGTATGTTTGTGTTCGTTTGTTTGTTTGTGTGTGTGTGTGTGTGTGTGTGTGTGTGTGTGTGTGTGTGTGTGTGTGTGTGTGTGTGTGTGTGTGTGTGATTCACCATGGTCTTGGATCACGTGTTGGACTCGTGATCGACAGTTATTAGACTCCCGAATGAGAGCTCAGATCTCATATGACCGATCTATGGGTAATAATGTGACCTTACACGCACACACATACCCAATTCCCCGCCCACGAGAGTTGGAGTAATAACCCGCAGCGCAGCAATGCTGAAATTATTTCTACCGAGGGAGTACCAGAGAGATGATGGTGGCATCAGGAATGAAAGGTAAAATACCACAGAACGGAAAGATTATTACGGAGAAGCAGAGTCCAACTGTTCTCGTATTTTCGTCATCGTCGTCATTCTTGTCGTTGTCAGCTTAGTCGTCGTTCTTGTTGTCGTCCTTGTCGTCGTCGTCGTTGCCGTCTTCGTCATTCTCATTGTCATCATCTTCCTTCACATCCTTACTCTCCTTCTCGTCTTTCTTTCATTCCTTCTTCTTCTCCTCCTCACCCTCTTCCTCGTCCTCTTTACCTCCTCCTCTTCTTCTTCCTTTTCCATTTCCATTAGTAGTTAGTTCAGGTTATCCTTTTCGACAGCTACGTCAACTCGAAGTCGTCGGCGATACTTCATCGGATGTTACCGAAAGTTCGCTGCTGCTGCAGTCCTGCTGAGGACATGCGCGCGAGCACACTTGCAGACTCAGCACATCCTGATAGAATAAATCTTTTAATTGATAAGCACTGCAAGATCTTATGTCTCCTGGTGGAGCTATGGGAAGCGTACATAACTGGGTCGTAGATTTATGACGTGGGTGTTTTTTTACGACCTAATAAACTTATTCGTATTGTAAGTATTCTACGTTAAGAAATACACTTGATACAGCTTTACAGAAACCCCTAACTAATATAGTTCTTACGAGTGGAAGCAATTCTATCTGGTTCCTCTTGCTTCCACAGAGTCCATTGTAGAACTTTACTTGCTTACGTGCGTCCCACACACATAAACCCCCACACCTCCCCCCCACACGATCCCAATTACCTCTTCCCCTGAGTGTCCAGTAGCCCTTTCCAATTAACATATACCATCCGTTTTCATTAGCAGTAACACGTGACAGGACATTTCAGGGCTGTGCAAGCAAAAACATCAGCATTCTTCTCTCCCTCTTCCTGTTCCTTCTTCTCTCCATGGGTTAACCGAGCCAATGGGGTACCGTAGCTGCTTAACGCATCAAAGTCAAATGTCTCTCAAGATTCTATTTTGATTTATGCTCCTTTTTCTGGTTCTTTGCTTTTCTTCTTTTTCTGTTTCTTCTTCTTCTTCTTTTTACTCCTCTGCTTTCTCTTCTTCTAAACCAGTACAATGTAGCTAACTTCTCAAAGACTATTTTGACGCAGAAGTAAACAAGTGTGGGAGGAACAATTCTCTCCACTTTTAAGTACTATAGCGGGTGATGACTTCTAGGTAGATACAAGAGCCGGGTCTCTATGGGTCGCAGATTTGCCACGTAAATCAGTCTTTCCAAGACCTTGTTGGCTTCATCGTATTGTAAACGTCCCAGGAAAATAAAAACCTCTGCTACAGATTTGCAGAAGACGACGATCATTGTGGTGTTTAGAGATGAAACTGACTATACCTTGTTCCTCACACCCACAGATGAGGCCATCTGAACGCGGCCGTTGTGATACGTGTTATGTAAGAATCAGTAACGTTCTATGTGAATATATCATATGTAAAAAACAATACATGCGTTGTTCTAACGAGTGTGAACAAGCACTGCATTTCCCCCTTAGACTAACATGAACAAAACATACACCAGGAACCAGGTGTCGCTCTGCCAAGGCTGTACTCACCTTTACCTTAATAGTCCAAACAGTCCTGTCAAGTGGCAGTCACTGGTACTTGTTTGGGATTGAACCTGATATAAACTAAAATTGACGATGAAGGTATTTCTGAAGTTCTCTTGTGTGAACAGGCAGAACTGTATGATCACAATTCTCTCCTGAAAAAAAAAAAACTTTCCGTTTCTCAACGGATCTCCCACCTTATTCCCTCCTCCCTGCAGAAGCTCACGCCGCACCTTTTACCTCCTTCTGGTAGGACTTTCTACCACCAGATAACGCCTCATCCGCCTTCACCGACGCCTCCGTCTTCTCCGCATCCACTTCTTCTACTTCCACCTCCTCCGATTCCACCTCCTCCACCGATGCCTTCACTTCCGCCACTGACCCTTGCTTCCACCTAGCCCCTACTTCTGTCACGTGAAGGCCTTCCGTGGCTTCCGTAGGTCTCCTGCAGTGCTGGTGGCGAGACCAAGAAATTCTTCATCCTCTTTCATGACGACTCGTCACGTCCTTTGAGTTGAGGTGTCCTCCTTTGTACGAACTGGACTACGAAGGGTCACTCCTCCTCCTCCTCCTCCTCCTCCTCCTCCTCTTCTTTCTTCCTCTCTACTCTCGTGTTTGATAATTGCTCTCCATCTCCCTCCTTCTTACTCCCCTCTTTCTTCTACACTCTCCTCAATCACCAACTCTCCCCTTCCTCACGTTCTCCCCCTCCTCCTTCCTCCTCGTCGCTCTCCTCCTTCCCTTTCCTTCTTGCTCCATCTTCCTCTCTCATCCTCCCTCCTACTTCCCCCTACTCCTCCTCCGTCCTTCCTCTCCTCCACCCCCTCCTTCCCTACGTCCTCCTCCCACCTCCCTCTCCTCTTCTCTTCTCCTTCTCAATTTCTTCTCACTCTACTCCCCTTCCTAAAAAATTTTCCATCCTAGGTCGGTTCCGCTTATCGCTGCATATGAGCCAACTTAATTCTTCCCTGATCTCTCCCGGAATCCTTATATACTCGTACACGCCGCCTGGCGGTCGGCGGTTGCGGTTGCGGTGGTGGTGGCTGGTGGTGGTTGGGAAATGTTTGTGGACCGATGCCATTCTTTTCTATTCTCTCTCTCTCTCTCCTTCTCTCTCATATTCTCTCTCTCTTTCTCTTTCTCTCTCTCTCTCCTTCTCTCTCTCTCTCTCTCTCATTCTCTCTCTCTCTCTCTCTCTTCCCTTCTCTCTTGTCGTTAGTGTCAGTCAAAGGGGAAATATTCTCTCTCATTTTTGTGCTGACAGCTGTCGGACGCTGACCAACTGCTGCTTTGTCGCTTGTGCAAACAACAGAGCTTATCCACTCCCCTGGCTGACAGTCTTCCCTTACCTCAGTTACTGACGTCTTCCTCTCCCCTTCTGTGTTTGCATCTAATAACAGGACGACACGCCAAGCAAACGCATAGAAACGTTCCGATATATGACAATCATAATCATTATTTCGTCTCAACAACTTAAACTTTTCGTTGGAGAAAAATAGAGTGGGGAACCCATAGTCTCTTTATTCTGTCCTATCAAATCGATTTCTACGACACGCATAGGAACATGGTGGCAGTATTCTTCTCCCTCTCGCCACAGAGGGGGGAGGGTCAGCTGATGCGGTCCAAAGGGGTTACCTGTTTCCTCCTCTGTATAATTCTCGAGTGGAGAAGGGGGCAGGACTTGGTATGTAATGAAGCTGTGTGGGTTAACAAGCCTCGGCTTCCCGGCCCTGATGTGGAGGCTTGTGGGATAGGTGGAGAGTGATGTATGCTTTAACTGGGACACCCCACTTCATAAGAAGAGAGGGACTTTTGGTATGTGTTTATGTATTTGATCTTATTTATTGTTTTTTCTTCTGCTTTTTGAAGTGACTCTCTACCATACACAGACGTACACACACACACACACACACACACACACACACACACACACACACACACACACACTCACACACACGCGCACACACACACACGCACAAGCACATTCATATGAAATAAGAAAGTAGATGAATAAATAAATAAATAAATAAATGAACAAATGAGAAAAAATGCCCCCACCTCCTTCAGGAGAACCTACACCAGACCTGACCTGACCTAACGTGACCTGTACTCATGAGACCGTCTTCCTTACATCAGCAGCAGTAGCAGGTGACTTCCCTTCCCATCCGCTTCCACCTCCTCCTCCTCCGCCTTTTCCATCTTCCTTGCGCTTTGCGGACACCGTCCTGTCCGGTATCTCATATTGACACATCCGTTATATGATCAATTTCCAATTTCCTCCTCTTCTTTTCCGGTTATTCACTTTCCCCCTTCCTGCTGTTTCCTTCTCGCATTTCGTTCACCTCTTGTTTGCTCTCTTTTCCTCTCTTTCTGTTTCTATTCAGACTTTACTCTTTATTGTTTGGTAACCCAGGTATGGGGTTCTGACTGCTTAGATTTTATACGGTCAAAATTTTTGGAGCTTTGGTAATACCCCTATGGATCAGAGTTACGTAGCATTATTTTATGATTAGAGAATAATCTTCACTCAAAAAAGGATGCTGATGACTTTTAAATTCTATCATCCCTTCCCTATGCTACCCTTCTTGAATCTTCGTTTTACCATCTTCAGAACTCAGCATCTTCTGCGCGATATTGTTCTAAGGATATAAACACTAGTTACCACCAAAGAAAAATACTAAATACCGTTTTTTAGGTCACACCCAATTTCTTGTTGAGATGAGGGGACACTGCTCTCAGCCTCAACCCTGTCCGGATTGGCTGACATCTTCCTTTTCATTCAGACTGTCGTCAGGCTGTTCAGTTCAGCATTGTGTGTCTCCTTCAGGGTCAAAGAGGAGGTTGAACTCGATTCAAGCCCTTCCCTAGCGTGTGAAATTTTTCTTTTTATCCTGCCTGCCTTGAGGATAGCTTATTCTTCTCCACAGCACCCCATCGATAGTTAAAGGGTTAATGACGATTTTCATTGGATGTCTAATCCATTTGTGCGGTCAACTTCAATCAAAGACACCTCGTCCTTAAACGCATGAACAAGCTGGTGACAGTATGTGGTAACG
>NC_134777.1:102467311-102482311 GCF_046742065.1 Oratosquilla oratoria | reverse complement strand
AAGCAGAGTGTTTATTTCTGCTTTTATGAACTCCTTCTTTTTTGGATTGACTCTATAAGGGGCTTGTTTGATAGCTCTTGGCGAGTCTAGAATTATTTCATGTTCTATCAAAGAAGTGAATCTTGGGGAATCTAGAAATAATTTTGGAAAACTTCTTAAGAGAGAAAGAATGTCTTTACCTTGTTTCTCAGATAAGTGTCCTACTTTTATCTGAAGATTTTGTAGTATCTGAGAGTTTTCCAAGGGAATCTCAGGAGGATTAGGCAGGTTATCAGGAGGCTCTTCCGATTCTATTGTGGTAGAGCTGCAAATTGGAATTGGATCTCTGGAATGATAAGGTTTTAAGGTATTTATGTGACAGAGACGGGAACTTCTGTCTGGAGTTTTGATTATGTAGTTGAGATCACTGGCTCTGGACAAGACTTCATAGGGTCCTTTGTATTTAGCCTGCAATGGATCTCCTGGTATGGGAAGATAAAGTAACACTTGATCTCCTGGAGAGAAAGTTCTAAGTTTAGAATTTTTATCATACCGACCTTTCATTACTCGTTGAGCATTCGTCAAGTTCTCTCTTGCCAACTTCCAAGCTTCTAACAACTTCTCGGTGACCTGGGACACGTATTTCAAAGAAGGAACTGGTGGTTCTTCTTTCATCCATTGTTCATGAAGTATCTTTAGGGGACCACGGACTTCATGACCGAAGACTAATTCTGACGGGCTGAATCCAAGGCTTTCTTGAATTGTTGTTCGGGTGGCGAACAACAAAAAGGGGAGTCCGTCTTCCCAATTTCGAGTGTTCTCAGCACAGAAGATTCTTAACATTGTCTTGAGCGTTTGGTGAAAGCGCTCTAGAGCACCTTGTGATTGAGGATGATAGGCGGAGGAAGTTACATGATTTATACCTAGTGTTACAAGAGTTTCTCTAAACTTGTTGTAAAGAAAATTACTTCCTTGATCACTTTGAATGTTCTTGGGAAATCCTACCATAGTGAAATATTTCAACATTTCTCTGATTATGTTTTGAGCTTTAATATTTTTCAAAGGACTTGCTTCTGGAAAACGAGTGCTCATACACATGATTGTGAGAATGTACTGATTTCCTTTACGTGAAGGAGGTAAAGGTCCTACACAGTCAATAAGAACTTTTTTAAATGGCTCTTCCATTACAGGAATGGGATGGAGTGGAGCTTCTACAATTTTCTGGTTGGGCTTACCTACAAGTTGACATGTATGACATGTTTTACAATATTGGGCAACATCTTTGACAACCGTGGGCCAATGGAAATGTTGGGTTATGTTGAACAAGGTCTTTCTTACCCCTAAGTGACCTGCTAAGGGAGTATCATGAGCCAATCTTAGAACATTATTCCTGAAACCAAGAGGGAGGACTATTTGATTCCTTATTTGCCATGGCTGGTCAGCGGTTGCGGTGGATGCTCTCCATTTTCGCATTAGGACTCCGTTTTCTATATAGAAACCTCGTGACATATTTTCAACTTCTTCTGGAGATGAAACAATCTCGTACAAATTTTTAAGAGACGGATCTGACTTCTGTTCTTTGATTAATTCTGCTCTAGATAGAGAAACTGGTGAAGAAGAAGATGGGTCAGTTTGGGAGAATAGGGATTCTAAATTATAGGTCTCCTCTTCAGATTTCTTGTACTGAGATCTGGTTACAGCACAAGCGGGAAACAACTAAGTTATCTGAAGGTTCTACTGAGGTCTTAGGGTTATTTGTTATTAAGGGAGAAATGACTTTGCTTCCAGCGATGTCATTGGCCAACAATAAGGATATTCCTACTATGGGAAGAGAGTCTACTACTGCTACTTTAACCATTCCGGTTGTTAAATCAGACCGCAAGAAAACATTATGTAATGGACATTTTACAATTCCTCCAACTCCTTCTATCAATATATCATAACCTGTATATGACTCACCCAGATTCTGCAAGACAGAATTTAAAATCAGACTTTGCTTTGCTCCTGTGTCTCGGAGTATGGAAATAGGATATTGTTGTGAACTACTACTATGAGATATAGTTCCTGAAGATACAAATGGTTTGAAACAAGGATCATGATCTGATGAGGGGGGTTCTACATTACTTGACAATACCGGCTTCTTTGGTAGTTTATCCTGAATAGAGGATTTTGAATCATCTGATTTTATATTACTTACAAGAGTTGGTGTCTTATTGGAGAATGAGGGTGTCAGTCTCTTTCTGCAATTAGAAATGTGATGGCCAACCTGTTTACAATATGAACAAGCTACAGGGGGATTAGTCTTAAACCTTTCCATTCTTTGCCAAGGTTGGTTTGGAGGATATTGATTGAAATCAGACCTGTAACTGAAATGTGATGGGCTAGACTGATTTTCAAAGCGTTTCTTTGGGGACCAAGGATCAGAGTATTTTGTTGAATCTGGAATATATGACTTTGACTTTTGGGATTCCATTTGTCTTGACTTAGGTTTATGATTTAGTGTGAACTCATCAGCCAATACAGCAGCTTTAGTTAAAGTTTCGGGAACATGATCATCTATAAAAATCCTAAGATCTGTCTCTAAGGTATTCTTAAACGGCTCCAATAAAATCAACTGTTTAAGTCTATCTAAGGTGTCCGTTTCACTAGCCAAACACCACCTATTGAATAACCTCTCTTGTTGAGCCGCATATTCTACGTATGTTAACTGAGGTGTCTTCCTATAATTACGGAATTTCTGTCTATAGGCCTCTGGTATTAGTTCATAAGCTTTTAAAATACAAGCTTTCATATTATCATACTCGCTTTCTGCTTCTGAAAGAGAAGTATAAATTTGCTGAGCCTTACCCTTAAATTGCGTTTGAATGATTAATGGCCAATTTTCTTTAGGGATTTGCAACTGTTGCGCCAATTTTTCCCACTGAAGAAAGAAAGTTTCTGGCTCTCCTTCTGAAAATTGGGGTAGAAGTTTTACATACTTGGAAATATCTATATGACCTTCCTGAACTACGGGTTGTCTATCAACAATCCTAGCTTCTACTTCTGCCTTCTTTAATTCTAACTCTGCCAATTTGACTTTAGTTTCGTTCTCTCTTTCTATTTGTTTCACTTTAGCTTCCTCTTCTCTAGCTTTAAATTCTGCCTCAATTTGCATTTGTTTCAGTTTAGTTTCCTCCTCTTTAGCTACTTGTTTCACTTTAGCTTCCTCTTCTCTAGCTTTAAATTCTGCATCAATTTGCATTTGTTTCAGTTTAGTTTCCTCCTCTTTAGCTTTAAATTCTGCCTCAATTTGCATTTGTTTCAGTTTAGTTTCCTCCTCTTTAGCTTTAAATTCTGCCTCAATTTGCATTTGTTTCAATTTAGCTTCCTCCTCAATTTCTACTCTCCTGACCTTTAATTCAATCTCCTTAATCTTAAGTTCGGTTAGTCGTGCCTCTATTTCTAACCTATTTGAAGGAATTTGTATAGCTGTAATCTCTTCTGGAGATAAGATCTCATCTTCGATCAGATTTTCAACGAGTTCCTGAAGTAATTTTTTCTTTCGCAAACTTGTATCAATGTCTACTCCAAAGTGCTTGCCTATTTCTATCAAAGTGTCTTTAGTTTGTTTCTTTAAGAAACTTACCTTGGGATTTTGAACGAATTCTTGAATTATATCATCCATCTCTAAAAGAATGTGTTAAATACCTGATAAAATATCCTTGGCAAGGGTCGCCACTTTGTTACGGGACGGGCTGGTTAGTGAAGAGACGTTACGTATAACGGATAAGTGCTTAAGAACCAGCTCACTTCTAGAAGCCACTGTAGGACTGAACTATCTGGTCAGGGCCTAGATAATTCGTAAGACTAGAAGTAAAGGTAACAAAGAAGATTCCAGGAAAGGAATATTAAACTAGCGATAAAACTAGTAAACGAAATTATTAATATGGAAAATATTTACAGGCAATCAACACAAAAGAGAATGGGCAGTAGGGTCAATGGGACCGTTACACGATTATAAGAATATGGAAATTATCGTTCAAATAAGAAACACAAGATACGTATACAATATGGTACTATCTAAGTACAAAGAGATCAGGAACATGCATCAAAATAAGTAATAAGTACAAATATAAGTATAAAGTAATGCAATGTATATCAGACACGTAATGTAGGCAAAAAGGGTGATCACTTCACACAAATCGTCTCATGAATCTAAACTTCTAGTTTTTATCAAGAGATCAATATGTGAGAAAATGACAAGGAGTGAGCGATTTCCACCGCTTATATACCATTGGACCGGAAGCGGGATACTTCCGGTTAAGGGTGCGGGTGAGCGAAAGGGGGGGAGGAGGGTAAGTTAACACACGTCAACATGGGTAGTTTTAAGACCCTCGACTCGCTTGAACAATCCACTTATTTAGTAACTGTCAAATCTGTGCGCTCCGAACTATTCAGGATTTCGCTTGTCTGTTTGTTCTACAAGAGTGCGCACCTTTCTCCGCACGTAGGCAAGATTACATATAGTGGACGGGCGTTACTGCTTAACATTGTTACAATACATACATAGACAAGAAATATGAACATAGTTATGTAATACAAAGGAACACAATTCTATAACATAATTACACATATGACGTAATATCTAATATTACGTTACAATATATATGTATGTATGTATATAGATAGATATGGATATAAAGTGAGACATCTATTTCTTCCCTTCCTCTATAATTTACCTCGACGTCCACTCCTCCATTCCCTGCCACACGTGACTCGAAATACTTAAAACTTCTCACTTCCTGCAGTCTTTCTCCTTTAAGACTTACATACAACTCACTGCTACCCTTTCCCCTTGTACATCTCATCACCTTACTTTTGCCCACATTAACTTTTAGATTTTTCCTCTCATGCACCACAAACTACCTTAAATCCTCTGACCTAACCAAATATGCATTGTTGTCTGAAACTACTGGCTCGCCTCCCAGTTCTCTTCTCTCTCTCTCTCTCTCTCTCTTTCTCTCTCCGCAAAGCCCCGCCAACACCCTCGCACTTAGTCCCCGTATCACTCCGTCCATGCACACGTTAATGAACCATCATGGCATTACATAAACCTAGGGCAGCTGCATCCTCAACTCAATCCACTCATTCTCCGCATTTTTAACTCCTCTAAGACTAGTTCTACTATTCACATATGATTTCTTGATTGCACGCAACAGCCTTCCCCTTATTCCAAACAACTGCGTAACCTCCCATAATGCCCTCCTGTTTACCCTGTCATATGCCTTCCTCAAATCTATATAAGGCCAAGGAAATCCCCACCTTTTTGCCAAAATCATTTCGCATATCTACTTTACTACAAAAATCTGATCAACGCATCCTCTTCCTTTCCTAAACTCACATTTTCCCAATTCCTCCCTCTGTTCCTCTCCTGATCCTCTCAACTCCCCGCCATGTGACTTATCGAGTACACTTATGAGACTGTTTCTTCTAAAGCTATTACATTTATATTTTCCCCCTTTTCCTTTGCAAAAAGGAACTATACAAGGTGTCCTCCTGTCCTCTGGAACACTCCCCTCCCTTAGGCACACACTGAAGAACTACAGTAGCCAATTCCCTAAAAATGTTCCTCCCTTCGTCAGATATTCCACGTGACACCCATCTGACTCAGGCTCCTTATAAGCTTTCACCACTTTCAATGCTCTTTCTATCTCGTCTTTTCCTTTATCTCTATAAATTTCTTTTCCCATCCTAGTCATCTTCCTAGCATCTCCTTCTGCCACAATCAATCCTTCTCTAGCCTCCTGAACACTCAACAAATCTCTGAGATACTCTACCCAGCTTCCCCTTACCTCCTTTATTTTCTTCCAAAACATATTGAAACATATCCATTCTTCTTCTACTCCACTTTTTCTCTTCCACTTTTCCTATACTCTCAATTCCTATTCCATCAAATAATGATCTGACACTCCCCTGATGTCTCCCTAAAAACATAAACAACCAGAGCTCTTCTATTTCTCACTTTAGGTACCATTACATAGTTCATTAATGCTCAATCAATCACCTTTACCCTATCACTCTTTTCCATGTATATCTATACTTGTCTCTCTTCTTAAACACTGTTTGCTACTATCAACTCCCTTTCTTAACACATCTCTAATATCTCTCCATTATGGTGATCACCTGACACCCCGAACCTCCCACTACGCCATCTATCGGTTCATATCCAACACTAGCGTTGAGATCTCCCAAAACCACTACATCAACATACCTCCTAAAAACTCTATATATTCATTTAGATAGACACAAAAGGCCTCCTTCTCCTCTTCAGCTTTTTCACTATGAAGAACGAATACACACACAAAAACTTACATATCCTATCCTAATTTCACTTTCACCCACATTATTCTCAGACACTTCCCTCCACTCCATCACACACTTTCCTGTCTTACCAACAGAACCACTCCTTCCATCCCTCCATCATTCATCACTCCTGAGATCCTCCCCACTACACTCATAAACTTAAACTCATCCCTTCTTTTCAAAACAGATTTACTCAACTCTGACATATCCATCTTTCTATTCACAAGCGTACCGCCAATCTCTTCTCTTTTACTCTCATCTGTTACTACAACCATGCACGTTTATTGGTCCAGTTACTAGAGTTCTGGTTGGAGTCTGCAAGGGTTCCATTGCCTTCACCTATCGTAGGTTGGAAATACACATTCACCTATCATAGGTTGGAAATACAGATTCACCTATCATAGGTTGGAAATACACATTCACCTATCATAGGTTGGAAATACAGATTCACCTATCATAGGTTGGAAATACACACTCACCTATCATAGGTTGGAAATACAGATTCACCTATCATAGGTTGGAAATACACATTCACCTATCATAGGTTGGAAATACAGATTCACCTATCATAGGTTGGAAATACACACTCACCTATCATAGGTTGGAAATACAGATTCACCTATCATAGGTTGGAAATACACATTCACCTATCATAGGTTGGAAATACAGATTCACCTATCATAGGTTGGAAATACAGATTCACCTATCATAGGTTGGAAATACAGATTTACCTATCATAGGTTGGAAATACAGATTCACCTATCATAGGTTGGAAATACAGATTTACCTATCATAGGTTGGAAATACAGATTCACCTATCATAGGTTGGAAATACAGATTCACCTATCATAGGTTGGAAATACAGATTTACCTATCATAGGTTGGAAATACAGATTCACCTATCATAGGTTGGAAATGCAGATCATATCATATCGTGTCACGCCAGAAAGACAGACATGCCTTTGCTTTGTCGTTGACCTGACAGAGGTCTACGGATGTTGTGTGTATCGGACTCAAGGGGGGGGGCAGGTAACGAGAAGATGATCCATGATTTGACTTTGGTGTCTGCAGATTGGAAGATCACTAATCCTCTCTCGTCGTCCCATATTTTTTGCCTTTTACGACACAGTGATGGAGTTCTCCACCACCCCTCTCCACAGGAGTATCAGGAAGAGATAGAGTAAAAAAGAGTTGTAAAGAAGAGGTTCATAAAGGAGGAACTGGAGTAGAAACACTGTAATTTACCATGATCTTGGATCACGTGTTGGACTCGTGATCGACAAATATTATCCACCGGATGAGATCACTGAAATCATATATTCCCGATCTATGGGTAATGCTGTAACGTTACATACACACCTAACTCCTTGCCCACGAGAGTTGGAGTATAGGCTCGCAATGTAGCGTTATTGAAGTTATTTCAACCCTGGGCAGGAATCGAACCCAGAACGCTGGGTTAGTGGTTGCCAAATTCACTGCGCTATCGAGCTGTCTCTCAATTTGTTTATGAATAGATATCTTAAACTAACATAGGAAAATGATGGGCGGCTTAGGTCCGTAGAGGTGAGGTTGACCCCAACACTCTTTAAAGTGTTGACTGCATATTGCCATGCAAGTAGTCCCTCAGTAATAATAACAAAAATAATAATGATACAAAAAAGATAATGATGATAATAATAATGATGATAATAATAATAATAATAATGATAATAATAATAATAATGATGATGATGATAATAATAATAATGATAGTAATAATAATAACAATAATAATAGTAATAATAATGATAATAATAATAATAATAATAATAATAATAATAATAATAATAATAATAATAATAATAACAATAATAATAATAATGATAATAATGATGATAACAATAATAATAATAATAATAATAATAACAATAATAATAATGATAATAATAATAATAATAATAATGATAATAATAAATGATAATAGTAGCGATAATAATAACAATAATTATAATAACAATAATAATAATAATAATAATGATTATAGTAGAAATAATAATAATGATAATATTAATACATACGCACATACATACATACATATATACATAAACGCGTACATAGATACATACATACATACATAAACGCGTACATAGATACATACATACATACATACATACATACTTATATGTCTTGACTCCTGGACGACGGGTTATTCCTGCATCTCGTCCATTGCTCTGAGTCAGATGCTATATAGCAAGACACAGCACATCCACAGCAAGGCCGCTTCATTTAATCGGCGACCCCCCTCTCCATCTCCTCATGCAGAAAAAGAGAAGACGGAGGAGAAATCCCTTCGGAATGCGTCAAAATATCATTCACACCTACTCCTTAACCCCCCATCTCCCACCCAATCCCTTCCATGCATCACAGCATCATCCATACACAACCATTCTCCACTCACCCATATCCTCTTTCTTCTCCTTTCCTTCCTCAACAGACATCCCTCTCTTTCCCAACGCACCTTTTACCTCATCCATCCACCTCATCCTCGGTCCTCTCATTTTCACTCCATCTTACTCTGCCATCCATATTTATTTTTCTAATCTTTCTTCATTCGTTCTTTCCATGTGTCCAAACCATCCAAATACTCTCTCATTAACTTTATCTTCCAACTACCTTTCCGTCCCCGTTCTCCTCCTCACCTCCTCGTTTCTCACTCAATCTAGCCTAGTAATTCCTACCATGCTTCTCAGACATTTAATTTCAAATATATTTAAACTCTTTCTTCCTCTTTTATGTTTCATGTCTCTGTCCCATACAGTGCTGTCGGCACAATCACACCTTCATACAATCTCCTCTTAGCATCTATTCCCAATTGTTTATTTTTCATTATACTTTTTAATCTTTTTAATCTCTCAAGACATCTACTTGCTTTTCTCAATCTACATTCCACCTATATCTCCACTCATCCCTTTCCCACCACATTCGTACTTAAGTATCTAATGCTATCCACTTCCTCCAGCCTCTCTCCCATAATACACACTTCCAATATGCTGCTATCCTTCCCTTTGTACATCTCATCACCTTACTTTTACCCACAGCTATCTTCAATTTCTTTCTTTCGCACACCTTCCCAAACTCCGTCACCTACTTCCTTTCCCTTCTCCGATCCTGCTACAATCGCAGTGTCGTCAGCAAACAAAAACTGGCTTATCTCCCACTTTTCTAAAATTTCTTTAACCATCTTCAATCCCCTGCCCATTACATCTCGCACAACCCCATTTATGTATAAGTTAAACAGCCATGGCGACATGACGTATCACTGGCGAAGTCCCACCTTTACCACAGACTACTCATTCTCTCCATTTCTAATTCTAACACGGACTCTACTACTCTCGTAAAAATTCTTGTCTGCTCTTAACAGCTTTCCTCCTATCCCATATATCTGCAATACCTCCCACAGTATCTTCCTGTCTACCTTGTCACATATCTGCCTTACCAAAGGAATCTGATCCACGCAACTCCTGCCTGTCCTAAACACACCCTGTTCTTCACCAATTACTCCCTCTGTTCCACTCTTAATCATCTCAATCAAAACCCGCCCATAAGCCTTCCTAACTACACTCAACAAACTGATCCCTCTGAAAATACTACACTTACATTTATCTCCTTTTCCCTTGTAAAATGGAACTATACAGGCACTCCTCCAGTCCTCCGGCACTCTACACTTTTTTTTTTTTTTATCAAATATCAAATAACCTTACCAGCCAATCCACCATCACTGTACCTCCCTTTTTTAGACACTGCATGACACCCATCCAACCCAAGTGCCTTACCTGCTCTCATCATCTTAATAAATGCTTTCACCTCATATTTTTTTATTTTTCCTTTATAATCCTCATTCATCACTGTCATTTTCTTAGCGCATCCCACTGCAACTACCTTTCCCTCTCTGTCCTTCCTTTAGTCGCGTTTTCCTTTGATATTCCATTGGGATGCTACCTTTCTTGCCCCTGTGTTCTTTCCCTTCTTTCTATCTTCTCCCTCCCTTCTATCCCTACTTCCTTCCCTTCCTCCTTCTCTCCTTCCCTCTCTCTTTCCTTACGTTCGTCCCTCCCTCTCTCCCTATTTCTTTTCCACTTCCCCTACCTTAGGTGATCGTCCTTCCCACCCGTCCCTCCTCACCGTCCCACCCTCTATCACTCCTTGTCTCCGATGACACTTTTTACTTGACGTCCCGCGAAGTTGGCCCTGCCCTGTCTGTCACTTGGGGGTGAGTGGAGGTGGGGGTGGGGGTGGTGGGTGGCGGGGATGAGGTGACAATTCCCCCGTTGCCCTGACCTGGTCACGGGTGCCACGTCACAAAGACTCGGCTGGAGTCTGTTGTAACGTCACTCCGTCTGAAACTATTCCTTCTCTTGAAGCAGAGGGTGTGACGCTGTGACGAAGAATGGGTCCCTTCTAGTGAGATGGCCCCCTGAGACTGTCGTCAGAGAGCAACACTCCCCAATACTCGTGTTCATTTCCTATCTCTTCCATCTCCGGCCCGGGCCAAGTTATCTGTATCAGTTTTGGTAATCTTTTCTTTAGTGTTTCAAATTAAAATAATTAACAACCGGCAACTATTCTCCTCCCTCCTCCTCCTCTTCTTCCCCCTCCTACTCCTCCTTCGCCTCCTCCTCCTCTTCCCCCTCCTACTCCTCCTCCTCCTTCGCCTCCTCCTCCTCTTTCTCCTTCTCATCTTCATCCTAAATCTCATCCTCTTCCTCATCCTCATCGTACCGTCCGGTAACACGAAAACCCTAAATTAACATAACACAGATATCACAGATATCTATACCAGAGGCTTCAGTAAAACTCGTTCAACTCCATATCATTGTCTGTGGAGAAGCAATTCCCGTTGTTGTAAACGCGGCCTGGCTCACACTGAATAGATTTGCGAGAGACATCTGAGGTATCCGGAAGCCCTTAGCACGCGTCTCGACGGGAGGCCGGGCCTCTGAAACAAAAGACAACCGGGCCGGAGGAGGTTATGCCACGTCAGCGCTATTTGCAATACATTTGTCGCCAGAAAGCCTCGCTCTCTGCAAAGTAAACATAGCTTATGTGTCCCCCCCGTCTTCCTCATCTTTCTCTTCCTCCTCCAAATCCTCCTCCTCCCCCTCCCCCTCTCCATGCTACTCTTACTCATTTTCCTCCGTTCTATCCTCCTTCAAGAATATGACTGAAGGCATCTTCACTCAAAAACAATACTGGACAACCTTGATTTCTTCTATCCATTCGTTCTGATTCCCTCCTTTACTCTACCCATTGACAATTTTATGACTTCACCTCTTCGTATTTTGTCAACAATAAACACTAGAATATTTTTGGCGACGGTATTGCACATAATAGGTGTTGTCATAGGAGTAGTAAAGGTGATATATGGAGAAAGAGAGAGAGAGAGAGAGAGAGAGAGAGAGAGAGAGAGAGAGAGAGAGAGAGAGAGAGAGAGAGAGAGAGAGAGAGAGAGAGAGAGAGAGAGAGAGAGAGAGAGACTAGAAAATAAAAGATTGAGAGAGAGAGAGAGAGAGAGAGAGAGAGAGAGAGAGAGAGAGAGAGAGAGAGAGAGAGAGAGAGAGGGAGAGAGACAAGTTTTCAATAACAAAAGAATATTGAGAGAGAGAGAGAGAGAGAGAGAGAGAGAGAGAGAGAGAGAGAGAGAGAGAGAGAGAGAGAGAGAGAGAGAGAGAGAGAGAGAGAGAGAGAGAGAGAGAGAGAGAGAGAGAGGGAGAGAGAGAGAGAGAGGAAGAGAGACAAGTTTTCAATAACAAAAGAATATTGAGAGAGAGAGAGAGAGAGAGAGAGAGAGAGAGAGAGAGAGAGAGAGAGAGAGAGAGAGAGAGAGAGAGAGAGAGGGAGTGAGAGAGATAAGTCTCCAATAACAAAAGAATATTGAGGGACTTTGTCCGTACGGATGTTACTAAAGTCACTAGAATATCGACTGCACAAAAGATGCTGTCAAGACACTTGGGTCCACTTTGTCGGTGCGATATTGTCCCCAAGGATAGAAGCGCCGTTTATTTTAGACTAGATACTCCCTCTCCTCTTTCTCCTCCTCCTCCTTCTCCTCCTTCTTGTCCTCCTCCTCCTCTTCTTCCTTCTCGTCCTCCTCCTACTCTTCCGTTTCTTTTTCCTCCTCTTCTACCTCCCCAGTCGTCCTCCTCCTCCTCCTTCTTCTTCTCTTCATCCTTTTCTTCTTCCTCCTTCTCCTGCTCCTCCACTTCCTCGCTCCACGTACTGTACTTTGTGAGAGGTGATAAACTTTGACCCCTTATCTACGTTGACGATCTTTATCGATTATGTTATGGTAAACGCCTGACGACGTTACTCAGAGGAAGGACGGGGGCATAGTTAAGGGTTTCAGGCACTTTCGGCTGAGTTCGTCTGTGCCAAAGAGTTTTATTCAGCTGAAGGCAGAGAACCCAATTCCGGAAGTTGAAGAACTCTTTCCGCTGCTCTTGCAGACCTTTCCTTTACTCCTTCGCCCAAAGGGTTGCCGCGGTGATGAATGAGTAGTCTGCCGGCGTCCCCCAACCGGGGTTGCAGTAGGCTTTCGTAACATAATATCCCGCAGGGATCGGGGTTCTCTAAATGGGTTCTCTGGGGTCAGCCCAAAAGAGCTCCTTAACAAAAAATGTATAGTAACTATACATGATACATACGAGAAAACGTGGTAAATATATTGATAGCGAGGGAATTATTTTGTGCGTAAATGTTATATTTCTTTTTTAAACAAGGAATAATCGGTACAGTTTAGCTGTTTGTATGAAGACATTCGTTTTTCTCTCTTATAAGGGGAGATGAAAGAGAAAAGAGGTTAGAGAGAGAGAGACAGACAGACAGACAGAGAGAGAGAGAGAGAGAGAGAGAGAGAGAGAGAGAGAGAGAGAGAGAGAGAGAGAGAGAGAGAGAGAGAGAGAGAGAGAGAGAGAGAGAGAGAGAGAGAGAGAGAGAGAGTGGTATCGGGTTGAAATAGAGCTGGACATTGGGGTGTTGGGAGTTCAAGAAGCTGAACCTTTGGATTAATAAAGTTTTCCGTAACTGAGTAAAATCGCAAGGGTCGAATACTGACGCCAAAGGGTTAATCGACACAGGTTAAATTTTTTGACTTGTACCAAGATTTCTCCTCAGCGGCAGACATCGGGTACAGACACCAAAGGGTCTAGACGTCCCCTTACTTGAATAGAACTGACTAGTGTTTGTATATACAAGGAAAACATCGTTGTGTCAAAGGAGTTAACTAAGATAATCTGAAACCTTTTCCTACAAGGGCGCTGACCTGAAAAAAGTCGGTCTTTATTAATCAGAATAGTCTTTAAAGGGTGCCACAGTATTGAAGTGGTTGAGAACAAGTTAATCCGCTACACTCACGCTCTAGCAATTCTCTCTTCAACCAAGGAAAACGCACGTGGTAGTCCTGCGAGATGGACATCGGAGAGAATCACCTCCCCAATATTCGTCTTCAAATTCCATTAACACTCACACTCATCTGGAACCCTGTAGGGCTGACACTCGATCTCCGGACTGAGGCCCAAGATATATACCAACGTGGCTATCTTCCACTTCTTCATATAAGGATAGCTTACAACCGGCGACTTCTCTCTTCTTTCTCCTCTTCCTACCATCTTGTGACACAGAAACAGACTGACACTAATAAAAGATGAGCAACAGTCCAACGTTTCTTCCCGTGGAGATCTATGGGAGGATCCAAAGACTCTTGCTGACCACTCTGGTCAGCAGCGTTTTTTGTTTTTATTTCTCAACCAAGATTAGAATCAGGAGCATCAGGAGTTGCAATATGATTAGGAGCTAGGAGCACCTTCAAGCTGAACAGAATAACATGACCACATTCCTTGTCAGTATGAACTTAACAAGTCTTACCTGCTCTTCTCTCCGTAAGCAAGGACATGTGATGAGAACACATGTATTGTATGACATCAATCTCAAAGGGAACAGCTCGAGTAGGAGCTGCAGTAGAAACAACAGCAGCAGCAGCAGCAGCAGCAGCAGCAGCAGGACCGAAGAGGAAGTTGTCCGTCCGGCGCACGGGCGACGGCGGCGGCGACGGCGGCGGCGCTGGCGTTGGCGTCGGCTGAAGCACAAGTTCTAATTGTCGTCCATTGAAGTCCCCCTTGCAACGCGGCAATTAGCGCCAATCCCGCCAGCCTCGCACAGATTTCGCGCCAAAAATGACAACTTTGTGACAAAAACAGGACCAACACGAGGTATGAATGCTAAGTAGGTGGGGTCTGGACCCGGGGAGGGGGGGAGGGAGGTAATGGGGGGGGGGGCAGTAGGAAGGAGAGGAGAGGGCAGTCTTGAATGGGATACGGGAAAGGGCGAAAGCCTCCTTACTTACTATGTGTATTGGGTGGGTGACCAGACGTTAGGGTAAGAATATGGAGGTGAAAGTTGAGGACGGTGTAGGTCCGTTCCTAACCCTTTGAGGGGTGGACCTTCCTAATAGTAGAATAGAATTATCTGGCGTCATTGAGTGGAACCTTTAAATGCGAAAGTACACTTCAATGGGTTGGTCAAGATAACTGACGTGTCACTCCTTCGCTAGCAAGGGAAAGTACCAGCAGCCTACACGGGCTCCAACCTTCAAGCCACCGAGGGGCTTACCACGGACATGAAGAAAATAGCACGACGCCAACCAGA
>NC_134777.1:102444811-102447311 GCF_046742065.1 Oratosquilla oratoria | reverse complement strand
AAGAGCGTAGGAATTAAAAAGAGAGCAAGAGGAAGAGAATTTGGTAGGGGAATAGGAGGAGGAGGCGGAGGAAGAGGAGTAGAAAGTGGAGGAAAATGAGGAGAGCAAACAGGAGGTGGTGGAGGCGGAGTGTATAGAGAAGAAAAGGGTTTTCATACTTAAAAAACGAAGAGTATGCAAGGGAGGAAAGAAGGGAGGGAGAAAAGGTGGGGGAGTATAGCTGGGTGAGGGGGTGAGGGAGTGTGTGAGGCGGGGATCTGAGGACGGGAATTGATGTTAGTAAGAAGCAGTGTAAAAGGGTCAGCCAGACAGCCAGCAGGATCTTGGGAAAGCTTCCCAGGACTAGGCCTCCTGCAGTGCAAAGCAGAGGATAGTGGAGTAGAGCAGGGTAGAGCATTTGAGTACGTCAGCATCTTGCGTCTTCTCTTCTCTGCTGCTACTACTACTGCCCTCTTTTTCCTGCTTGCTGCTTGGTTCATTTAGAATATTCAGGTCTTTTAAATTTTTCATTTAAAACTTTCACCTTTAACATCTTACTGCTGAAAGCGGCCTTTATGTTTTATTCTGGCTCCAGACAAACGATTTTGTTTAGCAGTGATGCCTCCGACAGTCAAAAGGTTGATTAAGTTACTACTTCTGTGACGTATCTCATTGTGATTATCTTGATGTCCATTATCCTCTCTTTCTTTCTCATAATCCATTCACTACCGTGGAAATGCCGCGGTGGTGAACAAAAGAACGTAGCTGTGGCAAACATAAAAGTGAATTGAGGTTAAAGGACCTTTGAATTTATTCGCTACACTTGTAATAATATGACTTATTTTGCATCACTCTGCTCTTCTAATAACTTGATTTATTTCCTTTTGTTTACGTCTTCGCTTAGTTTAAAGATCTATGGGCATCTGAATTTGCGATTATCAAGATGTTGAAGCTTAAATCTATCTCAACTTTCAAAAAACTTCTGGCACTTCAAAGCGAATATCAAGTGGAGCTTGTATCAGTTGGCATTAGAGAAAACTTATCATTTTACTGCATCCAGCACCAGAATCGGATTCTCTTTATGATTTTCTTCAGGATAGTGCCAGACATTTGCATCCTCTTCAGAGGAACTTCTACGACGAGAAGGGCCAAACCACGGCGCCTCTAATGAACTGCCTCCATTCACCTCTTCGCTGCGCGTAGCCGAACTAGACACAGAGATTCAGTTCTGGCTAACCCAAGACGATTCTACTCAGCTTAGAGGAACCTCTAAACCGTAAAGTGTTCATAAAGGGGATGGAAAAATGTTAAGTAGTGGGAGACAGAGCGTTGGATTCAATGGCAAAGTTCACAATAGGAGGGCTGTTACGAGCGGAGTTCTTAGGGTCCTGTTCTTGAACCCTTCATTTAAGTTCCATAGATCAAGATACAAAAATCTAGCCTAACAAAATCTGCAGCTATGTAGAAACTTGTTGAATGGTACCTAATAAATCCAAAGAGATACGTGTTCAAGAAAACCTAAACACGATAGTACAATGACTTGAAAAGGTGTTTGTAAAATTTAGCCTTAATAGATTTAATTTAATGCGTATGTCGAGGGTGAGGGGCTGGGGCCAAAGCCGTTACCTCTGTGCTTTGCACGTGGGAGGTTGAGGCATATCACGGTCACTGCTGGGAATCGGAGTGTTTCTACTCTTATCTCCCTTGTTGTTACTATTTACTAATTCGTCTATAGTTCCTTTCTATGTTTCACTTTCACTTTCAACTTTCTTTTCATCACTGCCTTTATGTAGGTTAGTTACTCAATTTCCATTACTTTATTTCCATCTGTAGGCTCCAAGATATTTTCTTGATTTTCTTCACTAATTCTTTTACAACGTCATTGTCTTAGGTTCGCCTGAGGACTCCGAACTGGAATCCTCAATTTGATCACAAGGTCAGTTCGCATTGACGTCATGATTTCTTTGGTCCAATAATCTATGTACCTCCCCTAAGAGCTTGACTTTACTCCCATGAACCAATTTCATTTTCTCCTCCTTCACCTTTTCTTCAATCAGAAAGACTGTTACAAACGCCTTAAACAATACTACTTACTCAAGCAATCTCGAAATCAATGCATCACTGGCTTAGTTTACATATTGTTGGATCAGCATAATACAGCAATGAAATCGGGTCCTTAGCTGTTGTTTATAAACTTTAGACGAGGAGCAAGTTTATGCAACTCCTTCGCGGCTATTATTTACCAAACATCCAACTCATGAAAATTAAATTCTCGCCACCTACCCCTCTATCTACCTTTATCTACCAGCCCCTTACACGGAGAAAATTGCGAGACTTGAACCCGTGACATGGAAGACGTTAGATCATCACATTTTTGATTGTGCAAACGACGTATGCTGCAAATAGAAATAACTTAAGGCCTAAAAAATTGTAATGATTAGAAAGTATCTTAACAGGAGAAAGCGAATAAGGTTTCGTGGTAAATTATGGGGACTTTTAGCCTAAAAGAAACATTTTAGGA
>NC_134777.1:102414811-102424811 GCF_046742065.1 Oratosquilla oratoria | reverse complement strand
GGAAGATGGCATATCGATAGATCATATGAAAGACCCAGGAAAAGAATTTGATATTAAGTTAGCTCAGTTGTACACTCAATGTTTACGTCATGAAAGTGTTCCTCAATCGTGGTGCAATTGTATTGTAATTTTGCTTCATAAAAAAGGAGACCAGAAGGACCTCAATAACTATCAACCGATTAGCTTGCTATCAAATGTATATAAAGTATTCTCCAAGGTCCTTACAATTCGACTAAGTCAAGTTTTGGATGAAAACCAACCGAGAGAACAGGCAGGCTTTAGGAGCGGATATTCGACCCTAGACCATTTGCAGGCGATGAACCAACTAATCGAAAAAATGACAGAATACAATATAACTCTCTGTTTAGCTTTTGTAGATTATGAGAATGCCTTTGACTCGGTAGAACAAATAGCAATACTAAACTCGCTACGCAAGCAGGGTACAAACGAACAGATCTTAAGAGTTTTAGAAAAGATTGATGCGAAAGGTACCGCTATAATCCGACTACATAAAGATACAAAAAATATCAAGGAGTACGCAAAGTAATGAAATTTCACCCAAATTATTCATAACTTACTGGAAAGAGATTTTCAGAAGGTTGGGTTGGGAAAAGAAAGATTTGAAGATTAATGGCGAATGTTTGAACCACCCAAGATTTGCGGATGACATTATTCTTATTTCAGAAAGAGCAGAAGACTTGCAACATATGCTGAATGATCTGAACAAGGAAAGTCTTAAAGTAGGTTTAAAAACGAATAAGAGTAAAACCAGAGTAATGTTAAACACGAAAGTTCAAAGTAAAGAGATTATAATCGATTATGAGAGTCTTGAAGAAGTTGGAGAGTAGAATTGCTTAGACCAGATGGTGAAAGTGACTAAAGATCATGATAATGAAATAAAAAGACGTATTACAATTGGTTGGAAAGTGCTTGGTAAGTATAATAAGATCCTGAGAGGTTCTCTACCTTTATGTTAGAAACGTAAAGTTTACAATCAATGTATTCTGCCAGCAATAATCTACGGGTGTGAGACTTGGAAACTGACGGAGACGATGGAAACAAAACTAAGGACTACACAGAGGAGAATGGAGAGATCAGTAGTGGGAATAACGCTGAGAGACCGAAAGAGAGGAAGTTGGGTGAAAGAGCAGACTAAAGTGAAAGATATTGTGGTGGCGGTAAAAGAGAGGAAGTGGAAATGGACAGGTAAATTAGAGCGAAGGACTGGTGAGCGGTGGAGCAAGTGTGTTACTAAATGGACGCCACAAGATGGGAAGCGTGGAAGAGGGAGACCAGCCAGGTGTAGAGACGAAATTGAGAAGTTTGCAGGAGTGACGTGGCAGAGGTTGGCGCGGTCGTGTGAATCATGGAATACTATGAAGGAGGCCTTTGTTCAGCAATGGACTGAGGATGGCTGATCTGATGAATTGATTGATTGATTGAATATATATATATAGTATTTACAGGCAGGAGATTTTCTCTTATACATACTTCATTGAAAGTGATGGCTAATTGTGCATTTATTATTTTCTTAAATGTATTTTCCATATGTCTAACTATGGACTTATGTTCCTTTGAAAGGAGGTTTATGACTTCACTGTAGGTGGTCATGTTTGCTATATCGCGATTTCGGGTTCAAGACCTTTCTTCAGTAGCTCTTAGGAATATTCTATCTGGTCAGGATAAGAATTATTCAGGTGTTATATTTAAGTATATATAAATTACTATTATTATTATTATTATTATTATTATTATTATATATATATATATATATACATATATATATATATATATGTATATGTATATACACACACACACACACACACACACACACACACACACACACACACACACACACACACACACACACACACACACACACATATATATATATATATATATATATGTATATATATATTCATCAGTATGTGTAGTTTATATATGGATATCTATGTGTGTATATGTACGACTCTATGCTATGTTGTATGTATGATCGAATGTGGTAACATTGTGATCTGTGCATTTTGGATAAAAGCCAAATGCAGGCGGCACTCCAGGAGGAAGTTGGTCGGACGTGTGAAGTGCGGTTATTGTCGAGCCAAGTTGCTTAACCGCGACGCCTGTCGTCAATGCACAAAGTTTCTGATGGCCGATCACAGGAGAGAGGCTAAGTTGTTGCTATCCCCCCCTTCCCCTCCCCCCTCCCTCTCCTCAACCTCAGCTGTCCTTGTCATCTGGTCGCTAGCTGGAAATTCATCCTCCCCTCCCCTCCCCCGTTCGCTTCCGCTTTCCTATCACCATAACGTTGATGTGACGCGTTTAACACCTTCAGTATCTGGTGTCACTTTTCTATTCATCTCTGTGACATCTTCTTAGTGGCTAAAGGGTTCTAGTTTGCTCTCCTTCCACCTGACGACAGGCTATTTCATTCATCTCCGTGGGAACCTTTCTCTGGTAAAAGGATTATGTGTAGGAAAGTCCTTTATCTTTTATTCATGAATGTCAGTCTCATCCGAACTCAAAAGATGATATCACTATCTTTTGTAACATTATTGCTCCCATGTAATGTCATGACCACATGTGACGTCACTGCCCATTATGACGTCATTACCCCCTTGTGACATCATCACACCTTCCAGCATCATTATTCTTGATGGTGCTATCACCCATTGTTACATCATTACGACATTTTGAAGGACTTCTTTTACGCGTTGATCTATCCATGTCGTCCATAGCACTATGGGTTAAGATTATTTCTGGGTACAAAGATTAGAACTCCAAGCTCGGTGGCGATTAACTGCGGCCTAAGCCGTCATTGATACCCTAATTACTCGTGAAGGACGGGCAAACAAGTCACCAGTGAGTGTTGAAGTTCCTGTTGCAACGGCAGCGGGAAGAGTGACAGCAAAGATTCCAAGGCAGAGGACGGGGTTGATCTACGTGCTTTACTGGCCGCCGCCTGGCAATTCCAATCAGGTTGAATTAGTTCCGATTACCTCGAAAACGTTGTCAACCATCTTCATATATTCTATCTGATTCCCGCCAGACGATGTTTTAGATAAAAGTTAGATGAGAAAAACCTCCCGTCACCTTAAATTAATCATCCTTTTACTTGATGGTAATCGAAAGGCTTTCAACCCGTTGGGAAGAACAAAATCTCAAAAGAGGACTTTGGGGTTTTAATTGGGTAAGTGATAATTTTTTTAAGCATACTCACACACATGCCATATCCTCAAGTCAGTAACCAATCACTCAATAAGAAATGACTTCATGGTTGCTTCGCGTGACTGTGGTTCCTAAAAGTATTAATTAAATCAATGACGTATCAATGATGCCATGAACGATGTGTCACGGTGACATTTTGCGGTTTGCTCTCGCCTCCTAAGTACGTGGGCCCGAGTTCGTTCTTCATGACTGCCACTAACACTTAGAACACTTAGGGCAAAGGCTTTGGCAACTGCTAAGCACCTTCTGATGTAAATCCAAGTGAACAAGTTGCATAAACACCACAAAGGAAACATGGGCTGGAAGTGAAGAAAAGTGAGAAAGTCAGTAGACGAAACGTCAGGAATAAACGCTTCACTTCCAGTCGTCCATGTTTCCTTTGCCGCGTTTATGCACCTCCTGATGTGTCCTCATCCTTGCAATATTTGTACGGGCGCAATCACGCTTGAACCTTATTCCGTCCCGGGTAGTAACTACTCTCGTACCGCGTGGTGGTTCTTCCTGGTGCCGTTAAACGATTTCAGTCAAAGTTTACTGACCGCCCGGGCGCATTCGGCAGTTGGAAGGTTTTGTTCTGGTACACGCCAGGGTATTCTATTCCGCTCAGAGATACCTTAAAGGGCAGTGCAGTTCGATTTACCTGTCTCCATTAACGCCTTTAACGACCTGTGCAAAGTCGTCAACTTTAGGGATTTTGTTAAACGGAGAAGGGGCGTCTTCGGCAGACACTGGCACACTGTCATTCGAAAGCTGGTTCGTGACGTCGAGTGGGAGGGTGAACCTAGCCTGGCAGACAGACCAGGCAGACAGACAGACAGAAAGACAGAAACAGACTGACAGACAGAAACAGACAGAAAAACAAACAGACGGACAGAAAGACGGACGGACAGACAGACAGAGACAGACATAAAAACAGACAGACCAACAGACAGACAGAGACAGGAACACTGACAGACAGATAGACACACAGGCAGGCCGACAGACAGACAGACAGAAAAACAGACAGACAGACAGGTACATACAGATAGACATATTGACAGAGGCAAAGACATAGACACACAGAAAGACACGCAGGCAGACAAACAGACAAATGGGCAAACATATATATAAAAACATAAAGACAGACATGCAGATTAATAGCCAGACATATTTGTAAATCTCGAGAGAAATCGGTATCATTTCTCCGTCGAATCTGGAGTCAACAATTTTATGATGTTCCTACTTATCCAGCTGACTTGCCATCAATATATGTTTAATATGCTCACTCTTATCTTCTGCTTGAAGACTTTAGAAATCGCATCCCCATAACTGGCCTAACACCTCTCCATCTATAACCTTGACTCGGTTGAAATCGTAGTTTCGAAACACTTCCCACTGCGTTAGCCACTGACTTCGAATCGGTTATGTTCTTTCTGTTTCTTGCGATGATCTGCGGATGGTACCCAGATAACCACCTCTTAGCAAATGCTACAAATGCCCTCCGATAACAGCACTCGAAAAATTACCCAAAATCGCTCCTTGGTAAATCTTATCCAATCCACTGTACAAATGGCTCGCGCGGTACCATCCTCAATCAACTGCGACTGTGTAATCAATCAGTCAGTCAGTCAGTCAGTCAGTCAACAAATCAATCAATCAATAAATCAATCAATATATCAGTCAATCACTCAATCTATCAACCAATCAATAAATCAATCAATCAATATATCAACCAATCAGTCAATCACTCAATCTATCAACCAATCAGTCAATCAATAAAATTCTAAATTAATCAACCAGCCCTTTCAAGTCCATTGCTAAACAAACGTCACCTCCAAACTATTCCATGGGTTGCACTAATCTGCGTCTACCTCTGGCAAGTTATTCACGTCCACAAACTTCTCATCTCTCCTCCTTCTGTCTGGCCTTCCTCTTCCACACTTCCCATCCCTCGGCGTCCAGTCAGTAAGACACCAGAGCCATCGCTCATCATTCTCTCTGACTCACTTCCTTGCCTAATTCCATTTCTTCTTCTTTTGCCTCCTCCATAATATTTTATTATTCCAGTCTGTTCTCTCACCCAGGCCTCTTCCACCAAGATCGGTCAAATCGTTAAGAACGCACAAAACAGTATTTCTCCAAGAAAATGATAACAGCGTTATTTACCGCATACCTTACAGCGGTTGTGCCTCTACTTATTATGGTGAGACAGACAGAAGCATTATAAAGGCCCACCGCACCTCAAACTCCCTAGTTCTCCAAGCAGACAAATTTGGACATCTGCTCAACTGGAATTAAGCAAAAGTCCCTCAAAAAGGACGAGAAAAAGCAGAAGAAAGACCACTGAAGCAGTCTACATCAACACCTTCAAAAACAACAGCGACAGGGAAGGTCATATTCTTGGTAAAAGCATCAAGCATTTTATTATTTGACAAAGGGTGTCAACATCTAAGGTCCCCTTTTACCACACTGTTATCGTCTCTATGTGCCGACTTTCTTTCGTGTTTTTACTTTTTACTTTCCCTTCGCCACTGTCGTTGTTACGTATGATTAGTCACTCACTATTTTTATCTGTAGGTCGCATACCTCAGATCATCCGCCTAAGTCAAGATTCACTTAGTACTGGGATATGTATAGGAGAGGGAAATTAAAAGGAGTTTAATTTTTCTTTCTTTTCTTCCCGAATGTTACTACATTTGGTTCTTTAAGTTACACCAAGGGACTCCCGTCTGGTATCCTCAATTTGGGTACTAGGTCAGTTCTGCAATGACGTCATTATTTCTTTAGTCCAATGACCTTTAATTTTAGATTTAAGAACCTTCCCTATGGGCGTGATCTTACAATCGTGAACCAATTGAATTTTCTCCTTCTCTATCCCTTTTCCAATCAGAACGGCTGTTACAAACCGCGCATACAATACTACTTACCCAAGCAATCTTAAATTCAATGCACACCGACTTAGATTACATATTGTTACATCAGCATAAAAATGAACACTATACAGCAATGAAATTGAGTCCCCGGCGACTGTTTGTAAACAATAAGCGGAGAGCGAGCTTGTGCAACTTCCTACGAACTATTGTTTACCAAACACCCAACTCATAAAAATGAAATTCTCGCCACCTACCCCTCTATCTACCTCATTTGTCTACCTATATCTACGAGCCTCATCTACGAGACTCTTACAAAGGGTAAGACAATTGGCCACAATATGAATTGACCCACCCAGTGGTGTTACCTCCCCCGGGTTAACCCCGCCCTTCCCCCTCTTCCGGATTACCTCTCCGGTGGGATTCCTCCCCGAAGACCTCAGGATTGTATAAAGTGCATTCACGCCTTGTTATATTAACTTTCTGAAGCTGACCTTATTGGTCTAAACGTTAAAACAAGAAAAGCGTATCGACGCATCACCGCTGACTTTTCAACTACCCACGCCCTCATCTGTCTTCAAATCTATATGTATGTACGGTATGTATGTATGTATGTATGTATGTATGTATGTATGTATGTATGTATTGCATGTATGTATGTGTATATGTATATATGCATGTATGTATGTATGTATGTATGTATGTATGTATGTATATATATATATATATATATATATATATGTATGTATGTATGTGCACGCATGTGTGTGTATGTTTGCATGTGTGTTTGTGTGTGTGTGTGTGTGTGTGTGTGTGTGTGTGTGTATGTATCTATGTGTGTGTGTATGAGAATGTGGACGTGCGTGTGTACACATGTTTGTGCCAGCACGACATCTTTACCTTTATCACTATAACTGTTGAATCTTGACTGTAACTGTTTTCATTTGTTTGACTGCAAGATCAAGAACTGAATTGGCGTTTCTCTTTGTCCACGCTGAGCCCTCCTTCACCTTTATACTTAACTGGTCCCCGTTTAGTGCCAAGAATAGGGTTAAGGTGCCACGCTCTCTAGGAAGAGATTGTGTTTGGGTGGCAGTATGTCTCTTCTGATATCCATTCTCCTCCCCTCCTCCTCTTCCTCCTCCTTTCGTATTGATGCCACTAAGCGATTGTGGTCTTCATTATGCAGGTGGCGCTGAGGCTGAGGGTAGGGTTGGGGGAATGGGGGCGGGGGGGTCTGGGGCGGAGCAAAGGAGAAGGGGAGGGAACGCCAAATTAGAACAAGACATTAGC
Source organism: Oratosquilla oratoria (assembly GCF_046742065.1). Lineage (NCBI taxonomy): Eukaryota > Metazoa > Arthropoda > Malacostraca > Stomatopoda > Squillidae > Oratosquilla > Oratosquilla oratoria. The sequence goes on along the minus strand of NC_134777.1, from coordinate 102,417,444 downwards.
TCTTCTAGGACCGAAGACGAGGTAGAAGTAGGATGGAGGAGGGGGAGTGAGAGGTGTTTCCTCCGTTGTAAGGTAAAGAGGATAAGACAGGGTACTGACTAAATATCACCCACCACACTTACACTCCCTCCCGTCCACACATCCACCCGCACCCCCAACTGACACTGTCACACCCATACACCCATACATCCGCATACACCTCATTTGATACACACCATACGTTCATAATACTTGAACTCATGTGAGTAACCATATACGAGAATAGGCATGCGTATACTTCGTAACAACTCACTCACTATCATGACTCTTCTGCGCATTTTGATCCTTTTGGTGCCTCACGATTACACTCGGACGCGAACGGTTTACCGTGATGACGGTGGTCAAGGCTCTTCCGACGAAATTACTTTGCGACGATGATGCACTTTGGGTATTTTGTTCTGGCGCATACTAAACGATTCTTTTGAGGTTGGGGCAGTACCTCGTACTGAAGGTAGGAACTCAAAGGCAAAGCTAATTTTAAGCAAGTTAATACTTCATTGAATAAAATGATAGGTAGGTAGATAAAGATATAGAGATAGATAAAGAAAAAATAATGAATCGAAATATACCAACCAACAGGGAAACAAATAAACAAACTTATAAAGGTTCTGTAGTGAAGAGTCAATCTGTTTCCCCTAATTATCTTCTTGAGTTCAACCCTTACCTACGGAATACTTTGAATAGTAAATCTTCGGTGTGCGCGTGTGTGTATGTGTGTGTGTGAATGTGTGCGCGCCAACACTCCAGGTTTTTCAGGCGTGCGCATAACCAGCATATGCATAAATGTATGAACGATGCTCTCTTCATAAAGGTGTTTGAATCAACTCATACAGAGGCACTCTGAAGTACTTTGAATTTGTTCATTTGGTTACAATTGCGATATTTGTTGATATGTTTATTCATTTGCGTTTTTATTTAATTACGTCTTTGTGTATCTGCTTCTTTGTTGATTCATTTCTTATTCATTTGTTCACTAATAGTCTTTGTTTCTTCCTTTTGGTTACCCATTTAATATTCTATGTATTAATCTATTTATTTGGAGATGCCGTGACGTACCTGCAAGAGAATGCTCCGCCGATGAAAATCCCCGTTCCCTACCGTGACCTCGATGCCATCCGGATGTAAAGACAGTAAACTTACACGAAGAGGTGCGGTCCCGAGAGGCCGGTACCTGGTTTCCGGATAGGGGTCAGAAACTCCCTCTATTCTCTTTATCACTTCCCACTAATTTATCGGCCTTATTTTGTTTCTCTTTTTTTCACATAGGGAGGTCAGTAACCTAGCGCCTACCCTCCCACACCTTATACTAGCCAGAGATATAGAAACCAATACAGGTCCATATACATACACAAAACACTCATAAACTTTTCACATATATCCAGCAAATACAACACATGTTACGGATGTATCCATATCATATGCATCACACTCAACAGCACAAAACAGTTCTCTTGTAAACATGCTCGATTGAAGACCAGGGCTAACTTTGTATGCACTACTTTTATTTTTAGATTTTCTCAAATTTTCGAAAGGAGTGTTTATAACTAGAAGGAAGGTTCAAGGTTTCCAAGGACAAGAATGAGTAAAAGTATAAGGCCTCCGAGATCCATGGTTTTATTAGAAAAAAAAAAAAATTACAGAAATACCAGTGTTTAGTCGACTCATACAACAATTTTTAGGTAAGAAATAGAGATCAAATGAATATACAGATCAGATTTTCAAATGTAAATAATATTGAAGAGAAGAAAGCTGAAACTGAACGTCTGTACCTGGGAGGCTCGTATAAGCTGTTACTAGTTGAAAATTTGATCCTGATAGTAGTTGGACATTTGACTCTGAGAGGCCGCCAATGTCCTGCAGCTTCGTTGTTTAGTTGTAGAATGTTGATTGTGTTGGTCTATATATTGATGACTGGGATACATTGTGAGATGTAAACTCTTTCTGAAATATGTAGGTTCTTGTGAGTGTCACACTGTTTAAGTATCTTTGTGTTGTTAATTAAATCTTGCCTCTTAGAAGTTTTATTATGTGCTTGTTTCATATGACTGCGTAGGCTCTTCATGGGGGTGCATTGTGAATCCCATATGTGTGTATACATATATCTATGCCTATATATCTATATCTGTATAATTGTCTATTTATCTATCAATCTATTTATCTCTCTCTCTCTCTCTCTCTCTCTCTCTCTCTCTCTATATATATATATATATATATATATGTAAATATATATATATATATATATCACATATATATGTATATATATATATATATATATATATATATATATATATATATATATATATATATATATATACCACCCATATCGACCAGGTTTTGTAAGAAAGATAAGACAAAGAGCAGCTCACACACACAGTCGTAGGACCCACTGCTAACTGGCACGTCCCTGATGGCGATAAGGGAAATTCCTCATAGATACATCGGGTACCGTTATAATGACGGCGTGGACCATTGGGCACCCTTTGATATACAGGGCTTCACCGAATATAATTAATAAGGTGACACCAGAGAAATATCTCGCCAGAAACTAGTTAGCAGGAAGGTGAGATTACTGCCAAAAACCCATCATAGCAACA
>NC_134777.1:102399811-102407311 GCF_046742065.1 Oratosquilla oratoria | reverse complement strand
CTTTGTGGGGGGCAGCATTGTCATGGTGCAGCAAAAGGCGCGATCGGCGACGGGTTGGTGCAGTCTTGGCCTGATATTCCAGGACTCGAGGAAGGACGTGATCAGTGTAGTACTGGGCTGTGATAGTACACTGTTGAGGCATTACATCCACACACATTGGTCCTTGTGAATTGAAGAAGATGGTGAAAAGGCGCTTCCTGCTGCGAAATCCTTCCTTCAGAATCTGAGGTCGAGGTTCTTCATCACTCAACCACATCATGTTAGACTGCTTGTCTCTGGTGGTGAAGAAAGAAATCCAACACTCATCTCCGGTAGCTACATCTGAGAACCGTTTCGGACCATTTGGCTCGAATTCAGCCAGCCATAGACGACAAATCCGCACCCGTTCGCTCTTCTGCTCTTCCGTAAGCAAATGAGGTATCCATCGAGCACACTTCTTCCTCAGCCCTAAGTGTTCATGCACGATGTCATGTGCGCTCCCATAACTGACACCGAGCTCCAAGGATAAGAATCGAAGAGTAACAGTTGGATCTTCGTCAATGATGGACCGCGCACGGACCGTCGTTGCTTCGGTCACGGATGTCCGAGGGCGGCCAGGACGATGATCATCTTCTAGCTGCAATTTTCCGGCTGCGAAAGCTCGAATCCAGCGGGAAACAGTTTCCAGTGATGGAGTAGACTCGGGAAAAACTTGCAACAATTCCTCTCTGATCTCCGTTGCTTTTTTTCCCGAGTTTCCCCATTTGTGAAGGTGTAGAATTCGAAAAATCCATGTTTCCGGTTAGAGAGGCAAACCAACAATGACGCAATCGCACAGCGCAACGATAAAATGTAAGCTAGACAAACAGCGACAAGCTCAAACATGTAACAACAGGCAACACTTGCTGCCCCTTGCTCCCCGGCCCCCCAACACTTATAGTCTCTCAGCTACGAGTCCGACTGTCATTACTTTCTGATCACCCCTATATATATATATACATATACATATATATATATACATATATACATATATATATACATATATATGTATATACATATATATATATATATATATATATATATATATACACAGATATAAATACACTTCCTTCTGTCCCCTCTTTTCTTGCCTCTCCTCCTCCGTTCCCATGTCCCTCCCCTCACCCTCTCCTCTCCCTTCCTCTATCTTTCTCCTACCCTCTCCTCCCCCTTCTCTCTCTTCTCCGTCCTCTCCCCCCTTCCCCATTCACTTCACTCACCCTCTCCCTTCACCTCCCACTTCCCCTTCCCCTCTTCTCCCTCTCCTCCTTCCTTCTTCCTTTTTATCTTTTCGTTTTCCCCTCTTTTCCACCTTTACCCCCTCCTTCTACTCCCTCTCTTTTCTTCCCCATCCGTCGTTCTTACCTTCCCTTCTTCCGTTCCTCCGCTCATCCTTCCAAGTATCCCTCTCTCCATCTCCTGCTCCTTCCCATTTTCCCTTCTATCCTTACTGGGCTTTTTCCTCGCTATTTTCCACCCTTCCCATCCTCCCTCTCTCTCTTCCTATCTCCCTCTCATCTTTACCTCATCTATATCTTTGCTCCATCTATCTTCTTCCGTCCCTCTCCCTTTCCTTTACTCTCCCTCTCCTTTTTTCTCTTTTATCCCCCTTTTCCCTCTTTCTACTCTTTCTACTCTTTCCCTCTTTCTACCTTACTCTTTCTCATGCTACCTCTCTTCCGCCTCTTTCCGTACCTCCTCTCCTCTAGAATCTCTTACAGTATCAGGAGATATTTCTTTCTCCAGTTGACCTCCAGTTTCCTCTAACTGGACCCCAGTGTTTCTTTAACTTTCTTCTAATTTTCTTTAACTCGTCTACAGTTTTCTTTCTAACTTGACTCCAGCTCTCTTGTGACATTACTTTAATTCACTTCCAGAGTCTTATCTAACAAGATATATTATATTTTATCATCTGTTTCCCCCCACGTGAGCGTCTCCTCTTCTTCTTTTCTTCGTCGTTTCTCTCTTTTTGTAGTTGTCCGCCGTCCAAGTAGTCTTTTGTTTGTTTCACTATTCTCGCTTTCATTTCTTCAAGAAAAACTTTTTTTTTATTCAGAAATTGCTTTCATTTCCTCGTCTATACTCGAAGTGACTTTTCAACCTTTGTTTTCTATGCCTAGTCCTCTTGGGTGTTATCGAGGTAGTGGATGCAGTGATCATGAATAGAACAGCCTGGCGGTAGGTAGGATAAAATGAGTACTACCAGTCAGGGGAGAGGTTAAGCAAGACAGGACTGTTGGTGTCGAGGTCCTGCCACCAATGCGAATGAGCCAGCAACCAGATCAAGAGGATAAGTTCGACAAGGTATGGAAAGGATTAAAGCTTTTTTGTGGACCACTCACGAAGAGACTGTGGCAAGGTTGTTATAGCCTTGCAAAGACTTGTTGAAAAGATGAAACCGCATCAGACGTTTCAGTAATAATCATGACGAAATACAAAAAACATCCTATTCCTGCCCGTGGATTTACTCTAAATTATATGCCGTCACCAAGAACAAAATCGTTAAAGATTCCCTGTTCATTCCTTACGATAGAAGGTTCTCAGTATGAAGAAAAGATAGGAAATTATTATTTTTTCATATTTTTTTCATCTCTTTATTGCAAACCTATAGGCCAGTGACGTCGATGTTGGATGGAATCGACCGCCACAACTAAATGATGAACCCTTTTGCTGTGAAGGGGACTTTCCTTCACTTGAGTAAGATAACCTGGTGGCAGTGAAATATCAATCTTTGTACTTGAAATGGTTAATAGAGATGGTCTTTAACCCACTCACGACGGGTGGGCATCCCTTGCGTAAGTGACATTGCCAACAAAAGATGATACTGATTTCATTTCCACCATTAACGCTGAGAAGTCCGCAATCTCATGTTCAGCGCACCACCGTCCTGGGTTTAACACAACTGTAAGCGTGCTGCTTGACTAAGACTTTTCTTTTCCCTGTGGGCTCTAGTGCATGTAGTCCTTTCTTTAATGGATATGGTGTATATTTGAATTTTTTACCCCTTTCCTGTAGACGAAGTTTGATGGTGTGATCCTATTTTCGCCTGGAGTTGACTGAGGTACAGTGGCTTCCTTGGACTTCTTGCGAAGCGCAGGAATTGTTGACTTTTAGCGACTTAACTGGCTCTCGAATTACACTAGAGATTTAACCCATTAAACTCCGATGACAAGATTCCTTGTCATTTGGTCAAATAAAACAAAAAATCATAAAACACCAAAATGTTTGATCAAACACCAGAAAAATATGACGTCAGTACTCGCTTCGCGCGAGGACTGACGTCATATTTTTCTGGTGTTTGATCAAACATTTTGGTGTTTTATGATTTTTTGTTTTATTTGACCAAATGACAAGGAATCTTGTCATCGGAGTTTAATGGGTTAATGAAACACTCTTGGACCTTGTATGGCTTTCGGCATGGGCTTGACAAGTTACAAGAAATGGTGTAGAGAAAAAGGATATATTTTTGGAAAGACACTGAGATGTGAGGTGACTTGGATGAAATCAAACTCAAAAGTCATGTCGTCGATAGTCAGTCGATCATATATTTTTCACGTTCACATAAAATTTCTATATTCGGCCACAAATTCATTTAGTAACGTATGTGCATATGTAAAATATTGTCTATAATATTGATAATTTTACACCCAAAATAATGTAGAATATACAAAAAATAAACGAATACCAAGACGGTGATGTCACATTTTCATTCAAAATAAAGAAGCCATTAAAGTTGCATTGTCATTTCTTAAGACCGGGGATCTTTAGGTAATGGAACACTATGAATTAGAATCAATTACAATTTCACGTGCCTTTGTAGATATATTCTGAAGATAGAACCTATGTAAGGAATGTGATAAAACACACACACACACACACACACACACACACACACACACACACACACACACACACACACACACACAAAGGATTACAAAGGATTACAAAGGCGGAGCATGCCGACAGGAGACCTTTTGATCCATATCTAGGTCGGATGCGAAAAAAAATCATATTAATAATAAAATAATAAATAAAAACACACACACACACACACACACACACACACACACACACACACACACACACACACACACACACACACACACACACACACTCACACACACATATATATATATATGTTGAGGAATGGACGACAAAATGAGTGGCAAGGTGGTGAGATAAACACCGAGAATCGTTGAAGTTTTATCAACTGACGTTTCGCTCAAACTGACGTTTCGCTCAAACTGACGTTTCACTCAAACTGACGTTTCGCGAAACGTCAGTATATAAAACTTCAACGATTCTCTGTGTTTATCTCACCACCCTGCCACTCATATATATATATATATATATATATATATATATAAATATATATATACATATATATAAATAATATATATATATATATATATATATATATATATATATATACAGAAAATATATATATATATATATAATATGATAATATATATATATATATATATATATATATGTGATATATGTATACATATATATATATATATATATATATACATATATATACATATATATATATATAATGTAATATATGTATACATACATACATATATATACATATATATATATATATACATATGTATATATATGTGCATATATACATATATATATATATATATGTATATATATATATATATATATATATATATATGTATGCACAAATTTCACAAGTCACACGTGAATCACAAATGCAGAGTCCACTAGGAAAAGGAAAAAAAACACGGAGTCCGAGCACTTTCGTGATATATTCACATGTACTCCTTGATAATGTGAATATATCACGAAAGCGCTCTGACTCCATGTGTTTTTCCTTTTCCTAGTGGAATCTGCATATATATATGTATGCATATATGTACATGTGTGTGTGTGGGTGGGTGTTTGCGTTTGTGAAATTGTGATGACAGGAGGAGTAGAATAAGAAATACACAGTGAACCAGTTAATGCATAGGTAAATAAAATTAAGATAGTAATGTTTAATGGATTGCTAAAGGGCAGACGTGCCTGAGACAGTGGTGCACGAATTCTCTAGGACTTGATATGCACTCGCCAGCAACTCGCCTCTTTGGACCCATGCGGCTGCAAAGGTAAAACCCGATCGATCGATCGGGCGAGGGAGAGAAAGAAGGAAATAGTTCCTAAGAAAAAATAACGAGGAAAAGGAAGAGGAGGAAGAGGAAGAGGAGGAGGAGGAAGAGGAGGAGGAGGAGGTGGTGGTGTAGGATGGAAATGACGATGGCGATAAAGACGAGGATGTGGGTGAGGAGGAAGAAGAGGAAGGAGATGAGGAAGAGGAAGAGGAGGAGGCATAGAATGAGAAGGAAGAGCAGGAAGTGTCGAGGATGGGCTGCTATAGACCGCTGGAAGGCTTGTTTATTGAGTAGTTTGCATGTAAGGCGGGACGCGATATTGGGCACCAGCGCACAGATGTACAGCAGCCTCGCCTCCTAGGCCATGCTGTGCTAATGTATAGGGCGCCTGCACGCCTCTCATGTACGCCCAAGACAGCCAGGAAGGCGGGCGGACAAACCGCCCAGATCCACAAGTTAGGCATACAGATATTTTTTGTCTTTTTCTGTCCGTGGTAAGGAGGTGAAGGATGTGCCAACCAGGTGACAAAATTGTGGACTAAAGTAAAGAGTAGGACGTTCACCAATAAGTGTTCAGATGAATGATTTCTCCTTGCATTAGCCAGTACGGGATTCCTCGAGTGCAAGATGGTCACAGACTGGATGTCCAACTTGTCTTGGTGAAACCCTCACTAACTGATTGACATTCCGTTCTTGACACTCTGCTCTTTTATTCTGGATTAAACAAATGGATCAATTTAAGTGAGTTTCATTTATTCATAAACCATCTTGAAGGAATGAGCTCGTCTGGCGCAAAAAAAAAAAAAAAATGAAAAATGCAAAGAGAGTCGAGGAGGTTGACCATTGGATTGTAGCCCCTCCTTCATACAGTCTTCAGCCACCACCCCCAACCCCCAACACCCGAAGAGAGTTGTTCCATATCAGGCAGAACATATTCTCCGCAGAATATCACATTATCTGTTCTTTCGAATTTCACTGGATCACTGAGACTCGCAGCTCCACAGTGATAAACAACAGTCCTTCGGTCCTCAAAGAAAGAACTCTTATAGGAAAAACGTTCGACTGTTATTTGCGTTGTATTAGGGGAGGTGGGGAGAGGAAGAGGGAGAAGAGGAGGGTATGGGAGGGTAAAGGAGAGGACGGGGGAAGGGTAGGGGAGACGAAGGGAGGATAGGTGGTCGTAGGGGAGGGGTAGAGATGAGGAGGAGAAGGAAGGAGAAGTGGGCAGGGAGTTGGGGAAAGAAATAATGGGGGAGGAGAAGGGGGGAGAAAAGAAGAGAGTGGAGGGGAAGGCAGGTGGGGGAAGGGGAGGGGGAGTGAAAGGTAGGGGAAGGTAAAGAGGGGAGTGGAAGGGAGGGCGGGGGACAGAAGGGAGATAGAGGAAAAGAGAGGAACATCTTGGATGTTCCATGAGCATCAAATGACTTTGTCTAAGGACTCGAGTACAAAAGCGGCCATAGAGGCGGCGGTGGGAGCAAAAGGTGAGGAAATCGCTTCGCCAGGGGAGGCAGGAGGAGAAGGCTGTGGGGAACCAAAATACAGCTGTTGCTGTACAGCGACATTCTCACCCCCCCACCCCCACCTCACCCCTCCCAATCTCTCCTCTCCCAGACTCTGCTGTTGTCAGCCCACGGTAAAAGAGGAAGGAAGGAAGGAAGGAAGGTATGGTGAGGTTAAAAGAGAAACTAAGGCAATAAGGAAATAAGGAAGTAGGAAGAAAAAAACAGGGAAGAAAGGAATGAAAGGAGACAAGTATAAAGGAAGGAAAGAAGAAAAATTAAAAGAAGGAAGGAGGGGAGGAGGGGAGTGAAGGAGGGAAGAAGAAAGACAAAAATATAGGGAGGACGGAAGGCATGTTGTCCACTATTTTTTTTTTCTTCAAGATACTTATGCTATCTGTTACAATTCTCTCAAATAAGATTAATGTCGTACTAGTTTACCTTTACTTCCTCATTTATAAATTGGTACTACATTCGTTATTTTCCAATCGAATGATACTATCCCTCCCCTCAACGAGCACATAATTAGATTACGAACCTCATCTGCCAATTGTTCTTTGTGTCCAATTTGAGATACCATCGGCCCGTGGAGCTTTTCTGACGTCTATTTTTTTACTTCCACATTTATTTCATACATCACTGGTGAGTAATTTCCTTTAGCTACAACTGATTCAAATTCTGTTTATCATTTCAACTTGCTGATACGTCTTTATACAACACGTGTGCGAGGTTTAATCTCCTCTTGTACTTCCACGTTTACAACGTTCAAGGCTTCTTCCTTTTCTTCATCTTTTCCTGACTCAAATTCCTCTGTCATAAATACTTATAGGAAAATGTTATTTAATATTTCACCTTGGTTT
>NC_134777.1:102392311-102394811 GCF_046742065.1 Oratosquilla oratoria | reverse complement strand
AATCACACACACACACACACACAGACATAAACGCACACAATCACACACACACACATAAACGTACACAATCACACACACACAAACACACACACACACACACACACACACACACACACACACACACACACACTACACACACACACACACACACAATAACTTTGAAAAAAAAAACCTCATGAAAGTTAGTTTGGTCACCGCAACACTACCCCATTTCCCAAGGGAGAGGAAGTGCAAAAGCTTCCGTTACCTGAAAATCCTAATATTTACGTCAGCTGCATAGTGGACACCCTCATGGAACCCCGAAGCATCCTGGTCGTCGTCGTCTTCGTCGTTGTCGATCGACCCTGAGTGCAACTATAGAAGGTATGTTCACTCAAAAAGAGTCTGGGCCTATGAATAACGTTACAGAAAAATTGAAGGACTTTATGGCGTTATGCCGACTATGACGAGATGTTTCAGCAGATGTGGACCACTTTTGTTGATAATTGATCAGCTCTTTAACCCATTTAACTCCGATGACAAGATGTCTTGTCATTTGGTCAAATAAAACAAAAAATCATAATAAAACAACAAAATGTTTGATGATCAAACAGCACCAGAAAAATATGACGTCATCAGTCCTCCTCGAGGAGGACTGACGACGTCATATTTTTCTGGTGCTGTTTGATCATCAAACATTTTGTTGTTTTATTATGATTTTTTGTTTTATTTGACCAAATGACAAGACATCTTGTCATCGGAGTTAAATGGGTTAATGAGCTGAGGTGGTTAGCTATGACCAATGTTGTCATCTTTATTGGAACACCAATAAGTGATTCATATTTACTGATTATTTTTTTTCTTTATGCTGTCGGGTTTTGATTTCACTTCGCACGGCGTGAACCCGAGTTTGAATCTAACGGTTAACGGTGACTGTCACTCACCCCCGCAGTCCAAGTCCGAGCAGTTGAGAGCCTTTTTGGCTCCTCACCTGTGTCGGGTTGCAAGGACTCGAGTCGATTGCGAAGTTACGAAAGTCAAGCTGTCGGTTTTGCTGGCAATCTATCTACGCCTTCTCTCTCTCTCTCTCTCTCTCTCTCTCTCTCTCTCTCTCTCGTACACATCGTGCAGGGAGATCTTTTATGTGGGATATCCTCGCTAGCGAAGGGGATCATTAGTTCTGTTCACTCGACATCTACTATTTTCTAGAATATTGGCACGATGTCAGAACAGCTTTAGATCTAAATTCTCACCCTGGTTAGAGTGAGAAACGTTTCGGTGTCCTTATGACAGAGTTCAGTAAAGAAGTATAAAATTTGTGTTTGTTTATACTTAGATTAATCTGCTGGAGTCCCAGTCTCAAATATTTTTTAATGTTTATTTTTTTACCTTGGTTCTGGATAACGTAAAAAGATAAAATCGGCTTCACAGGAGTGACTGATGACTAACTGCATTAATGGCATGATGTGATTTTAAACCCGAGAATAGATCTTGAAAGGAAAGACTGATTGTAGAATTCGTTTCAGTATCATCACATTCGTACACATTTTCTTCTTTTTTAATGGCTTCCTTCACCCTTCTCTTCCTCCCTCTCCTCCACTTCCTTCCCCTCTTCCTCCTTCCCTTCTTCCTCCTAATCCTCTTAATCCCCCCTCGTTTTTGCCTTCCATCCCCATTGTATACTCTATACCCTCATCTTTCTTTTTCCAAAACCCAAATGCCCAATTACTCGACAATGGTAAAAAAAAAAAAAAAAAAAAAAATCCATATTAATAATGTATACTGCATATGGAAAAGAGCTTTAGAAGGCTCAAATGACGTTATTGTGAAAGAAAGGATCATTGTACCTGGCCGAGGTTTGGATATTGTAATGATATTGCGAAGAAACAGATGACGTGGGTGGTCGACCTTTTAAAGCGTTTGTGCCCAAATCGTCCGATCTTTGATGCAAAATTTTTCTCACGCGCCGACCAAAAATACTGAGGACTTATTATTATCTATTATCTTTTGAGTATTGAAGGAAACTTTGCAAATATAAAACAAAAAAAAGAGGTAAAGTAAAAGAATATTGTAAGTAAGTTTGATTTGTAAGTCATATCAGATTGAATGAATTTAAATTTTAGTGAAGTAATTTTTACTTAAAGGTCGGTCTTCCCTTTATGTGCAATTCTAGCTTTCATATAGTCATGAAATTCAAAGACTCAATCTTTAACATCAGGGAAATGATAGAAAATATTTCTTAATTTGATATAGTTTTAACAGAAATTACGTTTATGGCAAATATGTTGAACAGAAGGCTTCACCAACTTTTGATAAATAAAAGATTTAATGTGGTCGCTAAAACGAGATAATCACTTCGAATAACTAAGTCTTTTGTTGTGTGATATTTGTACTTTATCTAGATTTAAGTTTGAATCCTTCAGTAGCCGAATGTGGATTTTGCTCTTCGATTATTTTATTACTTACGAAACATGAAAGAATATATAGAATTGTAGTAAAAACAGTCACTTGACGCCTGACG
>NC_134777.1:102384811-102387311 GCF_046742065.1 Oratosquilla oratoria | reverse complement strand
TGCCATAGAAAAGTGTTATACCTCACAAAGGGTTCAAATTGTTCTCATCTGAACTGCGTCTTCATATGTATTTTGTTCTCGATCAGCTGACGTTACTCAGCTGGGGTGAAATGGCCTTTGATCTCACAGCGCAGATCGTCTCCAGAGTAATGATTGATCCACGTTACTTTTCAGTCATTTTCTAGCTAACCTTAGACAAAGATGGGTCTTGATGATGACCGTTCTAATGATGATAGTTCTAAAGATGTTAGATAAAAACAAAAAACGAATAAAATTCATAGGAATAAATGTTGCATGTGTATGTTTTCTGTGAATGTAAAGGAGAATCAAAATGCTGAACATTTTACGTTTTTTTTGTAGTGAAATATTTGTCAAAGCAAAATAAATAAATAAATAAATAAATAAATAAATAAATAAGTTATGTTGGAGAAACTTTCTTTTGCTCAGATACTTTAGTTGTAGATGTCTCTACTAGGCGGAATTTTTCGTCCCGGATGTTGTTGCCAGATATTTGCTCTGAAATGATCTATTCATAATGAATTGTAGTTTTCCATATTTTTCACATTTCTCTTTTCTTCGTGCTTATTTTCTAATCTCGTCGGAATTTTCTCGTCAAAATATTTCCTCACCAAAGAAATATAATCTCTATTCTTTAGCAAACCTTTACCAGTAGTACCAAAAAAAATCTGTTAAATTTTACGAAGTTACAGTACATTAGCTCTTTTTCTTCCAGATGGTACCTCTCATTTTATTACGATTTTATTCAGTTGTACGTGACCCTTTTGTAGTGGAGGGATGACATAAACTCGTCTCAATACATCCAGGAAATCCATAGTGACTTGATCAAATCGAAGCCAGTTCGGATTCTTGATATCATTCTAATCTCCTCTTTTCGCCCTCTTCTGTTTCGAAGCCCCAATGGCTGTTATTCAGTCTTCACCGCCGGTTTTATAATTACCAACAGTCAAAAAAAAAAAAAAAAAAAGAAAAAAAAAAAAGGATACTGGTCGCTGAAAAAAAAAAAAATATCGGGATCCATAAAAATACAGAAAGAATAATAAAGCCAAAATGCAGTGCATGTTGAATTAAAAAAATAGCAATAATCGTATTTGACTCATTCTAGATCATTCTAAAGCTGAACTCCCCACGTCCCTTTGGCCGAGCCGTGTCAAATAGCTTCATATAAATTGAGTTGCAGGCCATCGTGCATTAGAACGCCAGAATACTGGGCGTAAGGTATTCATTTTCACATTTGTATAAAACAAATAATTGGATTAGTTTATACAGAGGTTGATGTGTTGTTATGGAACGCTGCTCTTTGGAAAGGACAATCCGATTGGTGAGTGTGCAAGGCCACTAGATGCTGTTGCTGCTGCTGTTGCTGCTGCCTCCACATCTCCGACAAGATACTCGATTTATTTTTTTACCATCCACAGTTTTGTTGTTGGTCTCTTGCGAAACTTTGCTTCCTCTTTTTTTAAGTGTCACTGATAAACCCTGAGGGAAAAAATGACGACATCGAAACCTGACAACAGACGCGGGAGACGAGGATGTCCCTCCTCCTCCCCTCCTACCCCAGCGACCGTAATGAATGTGATACGTGTCGATCACATCCGATGACTAGCGGGACGAGCGTTCGGACACTCTGGGCAGGGGCTACATAATGCACATACAATGCATGGATGACTATACTGCGGCGGTGGTGGTGGCGGCGGACCCAACTCGATCCTATTTCATATGGATTCGATTTTCTACACCGTTCAGTAGGTTGAACCACCAGACTCATCCATTTTTTTAATCTACATATTTCAAAAAGCGCAAAGAAAAACAAGAAAATGAAAAAAATAAAATGCACGCGGTAGGGATTGATCCAGAAATAAAAGGAAAAAAGACGAGAACACCAATTCAAAGTCAAATGTCAATATAAGTCTTTATACTCTTTACAAGAACGAGTCAAATTCATGAAGACGTGGAAAGGTATCTGATGGAAGAGAATTAGACTTCCAAACGCAAACGCAAACGATCTTACCAATTTGAAAAATTTTCATCAGCCAGACAGAAACTCAGGTTTGTAAAGGGTATATTCCAACCGGTATACAAAGAAATTTCCCACTGCGTCATTGTAAACTTTTTTGCAAATTAAGCTCGGACAAACCTTTTGCCAGTACGCGGGTTCATGAAAAACTATCTCGGGCGAAGTGTCAAAAACTAATCTGAGGCTAAATGACGTCATAGGAGAAGTATACACACACACACACACACACACACACACACACACAAATATATATATATATATATATACATACATATATATATATGTATATATATATATATATGTGTGTGTGTGTCTATATATATATATATATATATATATGTATACATATTATATACATATATATATATATATATACATATATATAGAGAGAGAGATATTATATTATATATGTACATATATATATACATATATATATATATATGTATATATATGTATATATATGTA
>NC_134777.1:102374811-102379811 GCF_046742065.1 Oratosquilla oratoria | reverse complement strand
TAAAGGAGAGGGATATCGAGACCACTGGAATGGAGCTATAAAGTAATTGAAAACTAATAAACATTCTTTTTTGAGAAGAAAATAGCTTCAAATCACAAAAGAATGCTGTGTGGTTCTGGTCCGTAGAGGCATCACTAAAATCTCTAAAATATAAACTGAAAAAACTGGTACAGTTAATACGAGGTAAATAAAGCAGTGTTTGATGCAAAAAATTGGAATGACATTACCATCAGCACAACCCTATTAATTTCCTCTGTCCCATCCATATATATTGCACCTGGACACTCACATCCGCACCAACATACCCACACCAACACCCACACCCACACCCACACACACACTCATCCACCCCTCCTCCACAAGCGCGCACACACACACACACACACACACACACACACACACACACACACACACACACACACACACACACACGCACACACACACACACATGCACGCACATACACATACCAAAAAAAAAACACAATGGGCTACCATTTTTGGTTTATCCGTGCGGGTCTATTTCTACTGCATGTCACAAACTAGTAGGGTGAAGGACACTGTTGCCTGTTGTCAGTTTTCCTTTACATAAAAAAATGGAGGGAAGAGACTCAAAGTTGACAGAGATTCTGGGCCCGGAGTTGAGGAGATTGATAGTATTTGAAGACGGGTGGCGGGGATTTTTTTTTTTACATCCGTCTCACAGTTCCCGTTGTGTAAGTAATCGCAGTATCTCTTTCACCGAGTCCATCTTATTCAGATTGCGGTTACTTGGACAATGAGAGTTGATGTCTGGATGCTACAGGACAACCGCCTCGTGGTTTCTTTAGCACATCCATCGTGGCGTAGTTGGTAGTGTCCAAGCCTCGTGTTTTACGGCCAAAGGTGCGAGTCCTGTAGGTATATGTACATATTAAATGAAGCGGCCTTGCTGTGGATGTGCTGTGTCTTGATGCATTGCTTCTGACCCAGGGCAGTGGGCGAAATGCAGGGATGACCCATCATCAAAGAGGAGCCAAGATAAGAGGGAGGGAGGGGTGAATGGGAGTGGAGTATGTGGGGATGAAATGGTTAGGAGTGGATTTATGCCTTTTGACATTGGCTAACTCCCTTGTAAGGGGGAAAATGCCCTTGGCATATGTATGTATGTACAAAGGATTACAAATAAAGAGCATACCGACAGAGGACCTTTTAGGTTATAACTAGGTCGAATGCTAAGAACGGGAAGTTAAACGAAGAAATGAATAAACAAGCGGACCAAACAATTTGCAGGCATTACAACATATTACTTAGGTGTTTATCTAAATGAATCTTAAAACATCGAACCGTACTACATTGCACTGTCTCTGCAGAAAGTTTATTCCATTCATTTACTACACGGTTAACGAAGCTGTTTCTACCCACTTCCAAATTAAATCAACGTCTTGGCAGCTTGAATCGTTTTCACTGTAAAAATATAATTGTTTTTTATGCTGTAGATTCCCTTTAAAATCTTAAAGACCTGTATCAAGTCATCCTTGAGTCTACGCCTTTTTTTTTTTTTAGCAAAAATAGATTCATGTATGGAAACTTTCATCGGAGATACTCTCGAATACTATTTAGAAAGTAACTGTTTAATGAATGATAGCCAGTATAGATTAAAACGTTCCTGCGTGAGTAACCTACTCAAACTCTACAACACGGTCATCTCAAATTATGACAAAAGAAACAATATAGATTTAATATATCTGTACTTTGCAAAGGCTTTTGATACAGTCTTGCACGAAAAACTAATTACTAAATTATTTTCACACGGAATAAGTGGTAGTCTGTTAAGTCGGACTAGTAACTGGTTAAACGATCGTTAACAGAGAGTTGTTCTAAATGGCAAAACTTCTAGATGGAAAAATGTTACGAGTGGAGTTCTGCAGGGTTCCGTTCTTGGACCACTTTTATTCATAGTATCTATAAATGGTATAGACCAGGGGTGGGGAACCTTTTTGTGCATGAAGGCCACCTTACAATCCATCGTCCCACATAGAGGCCGCACTGAACAAATTATTATTTTTTCTTTCAATTATTTTATCCCTTTTTAGGGGAGTGACATCACTGAACACGGTTAACTTTGCTTTCGTCTATGTGTGTGGTGTACATTATAAGTTTCAGGTGTATAATGATTTCAGACTTAAAAAATATTCAAGGTCTTTTAAAAAAAAATGTATATCAAAGGCCGCAGAAGGCCGCACTTGATGGCCCGGAAGGCCGCAGGTATAGATCATGGACTGAAGTCTATTGTCTCCAAATTTCCTGATGATACAAAATTGTGCGGAATGGCAAATGATTACTTAAACCAA
Source organism: Oratosquilla oratoria (assembly GCF_046742065.1). Classification (NCBI taxonomy): domain Eukaryota; kingdom Metazoa; phylum Arthropoda; class Malacostraca; order Stomatopoda; family Squillidae; genus Oratosquilla; species Oratosquilla oratoria. Next base: position 102,377,481 of record NC_134777.1, on the reverse strand, counting down.
CTAGATATTCAAGAATATTTAGATAAACTGCAGCAATGGTCTAAATATGGTTAATGAAATTGAACAAAAGTAAATGAAAGGTTATGCACATAGGTAGAACCAACAATTAGTACAAATACAAGCTATTTGGAAATTCGTTAACAAAAGTGAAGAGTGAGAGGGATTTCGGCGTAATTGTCAGTGATGATCTCAAATCATCTAAACAGTATATTTCCGCCTTAGAGAAAGCAAATAAGATTCTAGGACTGATTGCGCGATCTTTTGGTTTTAGAAGCCCATCTGTCATTAACATACATACATACATACATATACCAAGGCTTTTTCCCCCTTCCAAGGGAGGTAGCCAAAAAGGGAAAGGCACAAAAACACTCCCACCCATTTCATCCCTAAATACACTCCACACCCCTCCCACCCTTCCTCTCATCTGAGCACCTCCTGGATGACGGGTCATCCCTGCACCCTGCCCACCGCCCTGGGTCAGAAGCAGTGTCGCAAGACACAGTACATCCACAGCAAGGCCGCTTCATTTAATCGGCGACCCCCCCTCTCCGTCCCCCTTTGCATATAAGGAGAGGACGGGGAGAAATCCCTTCGGGCTGCGTCAAAATTTACTCACACATACTACCCCACCCCCCACCCCCCCGCCCATTCCTCCTCATGCAGTCACAACATCATCCATATACAACCATTCTCCACTCACCTCTGTCTTCCGTCCTCTCCCTTCCTTCCTCAACAGACATTCCCCTCTTCCCCAAAGCCCCCTTCACCCCATCCATCCACCTCATCCTAAGACGTCCCCTCATGTTCACTTCCTCCACATCTGCCTTCCATACCTCTTTTACTAAAGCTATATAAATTGTTAGTTCGTCCACATTTGGGATATGCTGTTTCCGTATGGTCACCAAATCTCATTAAAGACATTGACAGATTGGGAAAGTACAACGACGAGCCACAAAACTGATTCCAAATATCAGAAATAAATTATACGGAAGTCGACTACAACATATCGATCTATTTTCACAAAAAAAAAAAAAAAAAAAAAAAAAAAAACGCAGACTCAGGGGTGATCTGATACACGTTTTTAAGATTCCAAAGGGAATTGACAACATCAAAGGTGGCGAATCTTTTACACTGAATGTGAATTAGACAAGAAATAATGGTCCCAAACTGTCAGGAAGTAGATTTGATTTGGAAGTGGGTAGAAACAATTCGCCAATTGTATATTAAATCAAGGGAATAAACTTCTTGATGAGGCTGTGCAATGTAGTACAGTTCGATGTTTTAAGATTCTTTTAGATAAGCACCTATGAAATATGCTGTTATGCCTGTTATTTTCATTTAATTAATTTTTATCTTATTAGCTTATTTATTATTATTTATTTAGTTATTAAACTATCTGTTTATTTGTGTTATTTATTTATTTATCATTTATCATAAATTATTGTTATATTTGTTTGTTTATTATTTATCATTACCTATTTATTTCTTTATCTATTTGTTCATTTATTTGTTTATCTGTTTATTTATTCATTTTTTCCTCATCCGACCTAAGTATAGATCAAAAGGTCTCCTGCCACCATGCTCTTTCTTTGTAATCTTTTGTAATCCTTTGTATTTTAGGCGGTTTTTGCATGATTTATTTCTGATATTTGGAATCAGTTTTGTGGCTCGCCGCTGTACATTTTCCAATATGTCAGTGTCTTTAATGAGATTCGGTAACCATACCGACACAGCACATTCCAAATGTGGACGGATTATTTGTGTGTGAGTGTGTGTGTGTGTGTGTGTGTGTGTGTGTGTGTGTGTGTGTGTGTGTGTGAGTGTGTGTGTGTGTGTGTGTGTGTGTCTGTGTGTGAGCGCTCGTGTGTATACATATATACTTATACACGGTCAGGGAGAGACACCAAAGCGGAAAACCACCTCAACTTTACTAAAAGGAAAAGAAGGTTCCCCGAGCTTATTTCCACCACGCCCCCACCACGTCTTTGTATGAAAATACAACAGATAATATATATTTTTTAAATATTGCGTTTCGCCAAAAATAGGGTCATCATCAAAGTTGAAAAGAGCATTACAGTTTTATAGAAGCGCACAGAGCTGAATCATCAAGCAACGAGTACACTTACATCACGAGCACATGCATACATACATCAGCCATTTTGGAATGCAGTCAGGCAGGCAGGAAGGGGAGGGTAGACGAATTGAGTCGTCCCCATACAATACACTACGCGTGATTACACGCTTATATATGTATATATATATATATATATATATATATATATATATATATATATATATATATGTATATATATATGTATATATATATATATATGTGTGTGTGTGTGTGTGTGTGTGTATATACAACTATATATATATATATTTATATATATATATACAAATATATATATATATATACATAAATATATATATCTATATATATAAATATATGTATATGTATATATATGTATATATATATATATATATACATACACACATATATATATGCGTTGTTGAAGTCAACAGCTGCGATAGCATTATTATGCTTGTAGAAATGTTTTTCTAAGTTGCGCACCAACGTGCGGTTGTCTGGAAGCAGGTTCTTAAGCAGATTGCTGAAGTCCATGGTGTATATCTCTCGAGATGTCTTTCGGCCTTAACTGGCCATCTTCA
>NC_134777.1:102362311-102367311 GCF_046742065.1 Oratosquilla oratoria | reverse complement strand
TTGGGGTTGCATGTGACAGGAAAGGGAGGGATGGAGATTGAGGTAAATTGTAGATTGAGAAAAGCAAGTAAATGCCTTGAGGGGTTAAAAGGTGTCATGAGAAATAGACATCTGGGAATGGATGGAAAAAAGGAGATTACATGAAAAGGTGATCGTGCCGACGAGACAGTACAGGGCGGAGACATGGAATCTAAGAGAGGAAAAGAGAAGTTTAAATGTGTTTGAGATGAAATGTCTGAGAAGTATGGTAGGGGTTACAAGGTTGGATAGAGTGAGAAGCGAGGAAGTGAGAAGGACAGGAAGGGATAGTAGATAGGGCTGATGAAAGAGTATTGGGATTGTTTGGACTCATAGAAAGAATGAGTAGAAAAAAGGTTAGTAAAGTGGACGGCAGAGGTGGTCGGAGTGAACTTGAGGGGACGACTAAGGATGAAATGGATAGATGGGGTGAAAGGGGATTTAAACAAGAAGGGAATGTCTGTTGAGCAAAGAGGGAAGAAACCGGAGATATGGATGATATATATATGCATATATATATATATCTATATTATATATATATATATGTATATATATATATATATATATATATATATATATGTGTGTGTGTGTGTGTGTGTGTGTGTGTGTGTGTGTGTGTGTGTGTGTGTGTGTGTGTGTGTGTTGTTAACTTATCATTGAAGGAAATTTCATCACGGAAAACAAAAGACACTTATCCATGTCTAAGAAAATACGACCTGAAAATTTAAGGAATGCCTTGAAGAATGGTAGTGGGAAGCTGAAACTCCAACTTTGGAGACAATAAATGTTAACGAACTAAAGGGGCCAGAAAGGAGGAAGAGCAGAGGTTGAAATTGGACCATCATTCCTATATTACTGGAGATACCATCTGATAAGTGAATGAGGAAAGGGAGAGAAAGATAAGGAGGGAGGAGGGGGAGGTAAAGAGGAGGGCGAGATGAGGGAAAATGTTCCAATTGCAGCCTCACAAACCAGGAACAAAATTACATTTTGGTTCAGAATTGAGGCTGGGGCAGAGTGAAGCGTGGATGGTGTTTGTGTGGGAGCGGCTACGTGGTTCGGTCAAGCATAGATGACGCAACAGTGTTCAGAATGTATGAGCCATTAATATTTGTAAAATACATAAAGACTTATGATCTATTCATAATGTATGAATACATATTTCTATGCAAGGGAAACCTTCTGACCGACATATTTCTCATGCGTTTGACATGATGAAACTGCATGAAATTCAACTTTGTGGAAACTATGAAAAGACAAATCCTTTAGTAGTAGTGAAACATTTCACTCGTTTGAGTATCTACAGTATGCTCCAACAAATGGTAACTACATAATCGTGGTCCAACCAAAGGTGACAGAATGACATTTACCCAACAAATGGTGACAAAATGACATTTACCCAACAAATGGTGACAAAAAGACAGCTACCCAACGAATGGTGACAAAAAGACAGTTACCCAACGAATGGTGACAAAAAGACAGTTACCCAACAAATGGTGACAAAAAGACAGTTACCCAACAAATGATGACAAAAAGATAGTTACCCAACAAATGGTGACAAAAAGACAGTTACCCAACAAATGGTGACAAAAAGACAGTTACTCAATAAATGGTGATATTTACCCAACAAATGGTGACAAAATGACTATGGACCTACCAGCGGTGACAATATGACTATGACGTAACAAGGGGTAACAGTTGGACCAAAATTGGAAGCGAATTAAAGAAGTAATTAAGAGAAGGGTAGTAATAGGTATCCACCTTAGATTACCCAATATGTGCAGTTTAGAATATCTACAGAAAGACTAACATAAAGTTCCTGGAGTTCCCCAGGAAAAATAAAGAGAGGGGATCATGGAAGAAATGCGTGTCATGAGTGAAAGGGCGGTGAGCTAAACACATAGAACAGTTGGAGTTTTATTTACCGACGTTTCGTCCTTACCATTCTTTGAGAATGTCCTGGTAAGGACGAAACGTCAGTAAATAAAACTCCAATTGTTCTATGTATTTAGCTCACCACCCTTCCACTCATTTGTCTTCTATACTTCAATGCGTGTCATTTCCAAGGTACCTGTAAAGAACGTGGTGGGCTCTACACTGGGGAAACATCACATGAGCATAAGACATGCATTCATGATATACCTTAAATATGTTTGGAACCACAATCCCACTAATGCATGTGTAACACACCGAAACACCAGCAGCCTAATAGACTGACACTATACCGAGTTGATAATATAATCGGTGACAAAATGAGAAGGAAGTGTTTAGAAGTCGAAGTCATATGGGGCTCAAACAGGATACAACAGAACAAGGGCATGTTTAACACTCCACCTCCGTTGATTAATTCATTTTCTATAGTGAACAAGGATTTTAAAGCCACTCCACACACACACACACACACACACACACACACACACACACACACACACACACACACACACACACACACACACACACACACACACACACACACAAACAAACACACGCATCCGACTTCTAATTCAGCGATCCGAGTTCGAGTTTCGAGTCTCACTGCAGTGCGAGACTGCAGTCCATTTCTGGTAGGCAAGGAGTTGGGTCTGTGGGTTAGCACCGGGGTTTGAGATGGGTATTCACCTATACCTAAGTCCGCTAGAGACTCTTAGTTCAGATGAGTCCTGTCACACTATAACGATTGAAATGGTACTCACGCCGAGCTAGATAGGGTTACACAAGTCTTGATCTATATATATATATATATATATATATATATATATATATATATATATATATATATATATATATATATATATATATATATATATATATATATATCAGCAAACAATACGGGTTGAATCATTGCCATTAGGTGGGTCACGTTCATTTTACCTCAATAATTTCGAAATATCCTTCCCCGATTTCTCCGGTGTATAGTATATAAACTACAATCTTCATCTCAGTACTCGAGAAAGCTTAAGCGAGCAAAACATACTATTAAAAGGTTCGTCCTTAAATGTTTCCTCTGCTACAGTCGTTGGCAGTTGCCATTTGTGTCCATTCTGTAAATAGTTACGTCACTTATGAGGCAGCAGTGGTTGGGAAAAAAGTTATTAGGCACTTTCGTCATTGATGAAAGAACAAAGGGATTTCTTTTTTACATCTGCATTTGACTTATTTGTTAGGGTTCTTGGAATAATTTACATTAATTCAAACAGCAATTATAAGCAATGTCGAGGAATTACTTTTTCCAGCTCAAAGAAAACGGAGAGGATTACTTTCATCTTTTTACTGATCCAGCTTTCCGTCCTCTCTTACAGTGGCCAGGCAGATGAGAGCATCCCCACTATCGAAGAGAGGAAGCCTCACTTTGGTGATGTGGTGAGTACATCCAATACATTACCTGCGATGGTTGATAATGTCGTATTTACTTTGCATTGGCGGGTTAACCGCTCAACACTGGGAAGGGGGAACTATATAGTAAAGATTCTTGTCTCGAGCTTCGCTAACTGGAAAACGCAGCCTTGTAGGAACTAACAATAGTCCCTAGCCCTTCCATTAACCTATTGGAAAGTATGTTATACGATTGTGGATCTGCTTTTATGTTACCAGAAGGTGAAAGGAAATGAGAAAGCAGTTACTGTCCGTGAGTTCTGATGTAAAAACAACGTTGAGGATGAATTGTCAAAGACAACAGAGAGAGGTTTGGGGTTGGTCTGGAGACCACGTACTAAGGGTGCACTATACCGTCATATGGAGATGAGGGGGATAATGGGTTTTGAAGACAAGCTTCCGGGGAGATTATTTGCCCGAATATCCCTTTTGTAGAACCACCATTTACTGGTGCCCAGAGAAGTTCCTAAATGTCCGTTACATATATTCGGACATAAGAGGGGGATTTGTGGTCGAAGGATCCTTCATGGATCACTTTCTGACTTGTCTTTTACTTCTGTGGCCATCTGACAGCCGATATTAGAAAAAATGAATATATCGTACTATTTACATTTCCTTTAAAATATGTATAGATTATAGATGTATCATATAAACGAAAGTGTCTGTAGTTGGTAACAAAAAGGATCATTTCTATGCAAATAAAACTTTGAATTAGAAAACGAAATGATACAGATATGAATACACTACAACGCCATTTACTTCATGTCACATCACCCCCACCCCCCCGGTTGAAAACAACTGCTACAAAGTATAAAGCATTTACCGATTTTACCATTTAGAGACTTATTTATGGGTTATGCCAGACGATTTTAATGAGGTCCCCGGGCCGGAATGGGTTAAAAATTCGCGCTTATCTCATAGCATTCCATGACGTAATTTATTTACTTATTTATTTATTTATTTATTCTTATTCTTTTTCTATTTTTTATTTTTATTTATTTTTATTTTTTTCTACTTTTTATTTCTATTTATTTATTTTTTATCTATTTTTCTTTTTTCTTTTATTTTCTATTTTTATTTATTCATTTATTTTTTTAGTTATTTTTGTTAACGCTAGGCAGATTCATTCGTCTTAGAGGAGCTCACCAGGATCTGGGGATAAAGCGGTTGTGCAGGACGGTCGTTGGGAGAATTATTCACCGGCGCCCATTTCCAAAGACCATTACCACTCTCTGCTTCACCCTAAGTCCCTAAGACGGATCCACTATATATATCTTGATATATATCTTTATATACGTCTCGGGCTCAAATTAGAGTCAATAGAGTATAGGTGACGGCACTCAGTCCCTGGATTGGGACAAAGATCTATCGTATTCCACTACTTCTTCACCCATAAGAACAATGGAACACGAGAATGATTAAATCACGAATAGTTTAGAAGATCTTGAAGCTAAATACCACGATTTTGTTTTTTAGTGATATCCGAGATACTAACTTCATCACAGTAAGCCTCTGGCATCCGGCGAGGGAGGTCAAACGCTTAGGTTTGAGCCCTGGTCTCGGCTCAGAGGTTAGGAAGGGCCCCACCCACCAAAACTAAAGTCCTTTCG
>NC_134777.1:102352311-102359811 GCF_046742065.1 Oratosquilla oratoria | reverse complement strand
GGGTAAAATAATACAGATTCGTGAAAAATGGTCGACAGAGACAAAGAGACATTGGTTTCCGGTATGTGTAAGTGATAACTTAAGAAGATCAAGTGTGACTGTGTCGAATGGTTTAGAAGGTGTAGGGTAAGTTAGAACTGGAACATGACCGCTGATATGACCTTTGTGAATCGCGCAAGTGTAGCAAGCGTCAATGTACGCGCGTATATCCTTCCTCTTGGTTAACCAGAAATAGTGCAATCTGGCTTGTGTAATGAATTTTTCCTTGCCCCCTAGGGTGTGCAGCAATAGGTGAATCGTGTATAAGCTTTAAAACTTCTGGAATGAGATCCGTAGGGACTACAAGTTGAAACACTGATCTATAGGGTTCATGTGTGTTCGTTAGTTCGTTATTGGTTTGCGGTATGTGTAAGTGATAACTTAAGAAGATCAAGTGTGACTGTGTCGAATGGTTTAGAAGGTGTAGGGTAAGTTAGAATTGGAACATGACCGCTGATATGACCTTTGTGAATCGCGCAAGTGTGGCAAGCGTCAATGTACGCGTGTATATCCTTCCTCATGGTTAACCAGAAATAGTGCAATCTGGCTTGTGTAATGCATTTTTCCTTGCCAGGGTGTGCAGCAATAGGTGAATCGTGTATAAGCTTTAAAACTTCTGGAATGAGATCCGTAGGGACTACAAGTTGAAACACTGATCTGTTGGGTTCATGTTTGTTCGTTAGTGTTGTTTTGTGATACGGAATATCATCCACTACCGAGTAATTGTCGATATGTGTCAGTTATGTCTGCAGATTCGAGGAAGTATATGACATGTTTCCAAAGAGGGTCTGACTCATTTCGCTATTATCGTCTTCCTCGAAATTCAGCGTGTCTGTCATCTACCTTCGATGCCTAGCGTACACACGGGCGTGTGCACGCTAGGCCTCGACGGGAGGTGACAGACACACTGAATATCGAAGAAGATGATAACAGCGAAAGGAGATGATAACACACACACACACACACATATATATATATATATATATATATATATATATATATATGTGTGTGTGTGTGTGTGTGTGTGTGTGTGAATGTATGTGTGTGTGTTTGTGTGTGTGTGGGCGTGTATACATATATGCATACATATAAACTTATCGAATATATTGAATAAAGTGGCAACAAAAATATGTCTCGTCAGAAACTAGGTGGATAGAAGAGGAAGAGCTGCAAGGAGGTGAGAGTACTACCATCTATTATAGACATCATGGATTGCACAACCACATTCCCTTCCGTGCTTAGGGGCAATGTGCCACAGAATATGAGGAACTACCGTTCGAGCACACCTAACGCATGGACATTAAACACCCTGAAGAAGATAGGGATCTACACATGAAATGCGAGAACCCTGTCAAAAGACAATAGGTTGAAGTGTTTGATGGAAGAACTGGAGGACAACTGCTGAGATATCGTGGGACTGAGGGAAGTCCGAAGTGAAGAAGAAAAACTCAAGCCGGCAGAAGACAGTCATCACTTGTTCTACTGTAGAGGCAAAGGAAAGTGCTAATGGAATAGGATTTTTGATAGATCAAGAGATTCCTGGTAACGTGGTGAAATTCGGTAGTGTGTCAGATGGGCTAGCTTTGATTATGATTAGGCAATGTAAAAGGTACACTCTAAAAATAAATTTGATTCATGCACCAAATTGACAGAGTTCAGACGATGAAATTTAGTCCTTGAATAATGATGTAAGTCAGAGAATTGTTCAAGAGGAAATTGAATGCGCATTGGTAATCAATAACTTCAATGCTAAAGTGGGTGAATCATGCACTGGGACGTTTGAAATAGGGAGAGAAATGACAGAGCCGAGATGCTGGTAAAATCTGCAAAGAACTGCAACATGAAAATAATAAATGAAATTATGTAAATTAGATAAAGCAAAGTTTCAGAAAAACAAAAACCAAGTGCCTCAGGGAGGTGATTTGAAGAGAAAATCAACGAAACGATAACACATTTAGAATATATTCCCTGTGGGTCGCGAAAGGCAACTAAAAAGGAACAGGGTCTTGAGGCTTGCAGCTTCCTTTCCTGAAAGATGAATTTGCTAAAGGTATTTTTTTGTCTTCAAATTTTTAGTCGTTAACTGCATGAATGACTTGCTGGAACCCAGAAATTTGTGAACATACTCATATGCCCGTATTTCTGTTTCGCATTGATTTCCTTAACGAGGCTCGAATCGCCATCTATCATCTTCTCGCCTATAGACGCCGGTGCCCTGGTCCGCTTGGACACCGTAATGTGTCTTTGTATTTTGTATTCTATTCACGTCGTGATACTCATGAACCTTCTCACACTCAGACAATTCAAAGTCAAAAGAGTTTCGCTGCCTAAGTGTCACCTAATCAAGTACTTTGTTAATCATAGGGTTCATGCAATACCCTATGGAGCTGGACACTATCTACATAATGTAACCATCAAGACATCTCAGTGGTATTTAGGCGTATGTGTCCGCCACGCCAAGACCTCACGGTCCTTGTAGTACAAATGTATAATAGGCAATTATTGTGCATCGGACTTTGATTAGCCCCAATTAGGCCTCCTAACATGCAGTCCAACATAGATACAGTGTCCATCAATGTATAGGCATAAGAGAAAATATAACTAAATTGTTTCAACCAGTCTTTATGGTTAATTTTAACATTTCCAGGAATGTTTCCTTTTCAATGCCGAGGGAACATCTAAAACAGCGAATCGACGTCAGTTAAGGTCTGCAGTTCACTAACTCAAGTACCAGTGACGACAATCTCCGTAGACCATCTCTAAAAATTTCAGTCCTTTTGTACAACTTACATGTTCTGGTTACCGCTAGCCGATTTGATTAAATTGTAGGGGAACAGTTCCTGCTCAGAGAAAGGATTAAAACCAACACAACTACCCTTTTTCCTGCTATTCACGATTTATACATTTGTTTTGGCTGCCAACAGCCGATTTTATTCAGCTTGGAGGAAAAACCTGCTACTGTAAGATTTCTTTACATTAATTAGGAATCATAACTTATCAAAACGAAAGCCAAAATCTATTACTATTTCAAGATAGTATCAAAGTTAGTAACCAAATCAACTTAAACTGATCTTTGTCTGTACAATTTGTTTCACTACAATGTAAACAAACGTGTGATTGGCGCCGTTATAAATGGAGACAGCTTTACACCGCCGCAGGGACAGTAACAGATTCCCTGGTCCGTTCCGCACTGGACGGGACTTTTCCTTCTGCTCCGACTGTTGCCAGGCTATCTCCTTCAGCTCCGTGCGCGCCTCCTACCCAGGGAAGAGGTTCAGTATATCTCTATTATCCCCTTCCGTACCGGGCGTCATTTATCCTTTTATCTTGGCTGTCGTCAACCTATTTTGTTAATTTCAGGGGTATCCCCTCTAGCAGCCTCGTGGTTAAGCAAAGAAAAACGAAATTTGGACAGAGGTGGAATAGTGATCTCTGCAAGGAGAACTGAATGTTCGACGTGACAATGAAAACATAAAGGCGGGGCCGACTAATGACCTCTTTGGACGGTCCTCGATGACCGCGTGATGCGCAACAGGTTGCAGATGCATCAGAGACAGAAACCACAGCTGGGCTGGGCTTCACCAGATACAGAGTGCGTCGCCGTTTTTTTCAGATCTCACTATTCGACTTGCATCTAGTTTTAGGAACATGGACCAACGATGGAACCTTCAAATGTGGTCTTACGAGGTGAAAGTGTCTGGAATCATCGACACCCTCAGCTTCTTCTGAAAGAGTTTGCACTCAATCTCTAGACTGGCTCTAGATCTCTCCAGATATCTCTCATTCAATTTGAACTATTTTCTCTGTCTTTTTTCACTTAAAGAGAGCTGGCAACTAGCGATTGTTCTTCTCCTCCTGCCAGTAAAACCCACACTGATATAACATAAACGACAGGCAAAAGTTTTCTAGAAATATCTGTGGGAATGTCCGAGGACTATTGTTTGTTTTAACTGTATCTCTCTTGATACTGGGTGATTAAAAATGTGAATTTCTGGTTAGACTGTGATGATTAGTACAAGTGTAATTTTTTTTTTCTTCAGTGTTCCCTTTAAAGACCTTGTTTTGCTGACTCTCGCACTGTACAGGAACGCCTCTAGGTACTAAAGGGTCAAAGTGTTAAAAAAAAAAAGAAAAAAAAAGTCTTCGGGCACTGTTGTCTAGTCTGTACTGTATGTGTCGGACATCGTTACAATACACGCTTTGTCTTCAGTGTGGTGCATGCATCTTGGTCACATAATATAAAAATATACAGACGGTTGTCTCTACTGAAAATATTAAAGAATAGGTTCTCTAATATGTGGAACGAAAATTTCCGCGATCTAAAACATTTGGGATACCAGGACTGCATTCTCATATTTAATTATTTTTTTAATATGTTTTCGGTCCCTATATCAACGACTTCAGAATTGTAGAGTCCTGATTGAGAGACTTATATATTTGAAATCAGTACAATGGAGGTCGAGCTGTCACAGAGATTAATTACAGGCTTCAGTAAACTCTTACAGTATAGGACATTTGTGAGCCTTTGATTGCCAATGTTGATCTATAGATTCTACTGAGACTGCCTCGAGACAATTTTCACTAAATGGGAAGAAAGAATCGGCATCCGAAGAGATGACAGCAGCCTTGATTAACCCTATTACTGTCGCGGTTGATAAAGTTTGATCACTTTTGTCGCCCGGGGATTCTATTCAAACTAAAGAATCAATTGGTTGCGAAAGACTGACACCAGGTGAGGCTGTACTAGGAGACGTCTACCTGCGGCCGAAGCCGTTGCATTTACTCTATGTGATCGGGCAGTCCCGGAAAGTGGCGGTCAAAAAAGCCTGATAGAAAAGGGATGAAGCACTGAGTTACGAATAAGCTGTAAATGGAAACAGATTCTCTGCTGACGTCAGCAAATGAAGAACTAATCTACATATGAAAAGCAAACCGAACTATTTGTTTAAAATTTCCACAAAACACAATTCAACGAATCTCCACGAAAAATTACTTACACATTTGGAATACCAAACCCAAAGCTTGAGCAAAATTTCAGACCAATCCGTCATCAGGGGTACTCAACAGGTAAAAAAAAAAAAAAAAAAAAAAAAGGACAATACTACTAGCCACAAAAACAACTTACCATACATGCTGCTAGACGTTTTTATATCATGGGTGTTTGTGAAATTCCAACGGGCAGAGAATCTCTTGAGCACTGAAGGAGTCAATCTTAATCATGAGAAATCATTTCAAGTCAGTAAATCAGCTGACATGTTTGTTTCACCTAAAACTAGTCAATTTTATTCAGCCGATGGAGATCTCTCACACATTCGAAAAAGAATATTGATGGCAGCATCAGGTGGATGAGAGAGGTCGTCCTGAAGGGGAAAGAGTTGGCGGAGAGTTGAGGGTAGAGAGGATGGGGGAAGCGGAGGGGGAGTGGGAGTGAGAGTGGTGGCACTACTAGTAATGAGAGTAGGCGAACGGACCAGAGGGGACTGGATTACGAGTGCATCAGCATCTATTGACTTATCGGACATCGCCTCCGCTGTCTGCATACGCACGCACACGTGTACGCACACGTGTACACACTTACGCAAACACGCACACACGAACGCATACACACGCACACATATGCACACACATACATGTGCGCGCACATACCCCCCCCCACCCACACCCACACACACACGCACACACACACACATTCACACCCACACACCCACACCCACACACACACACACGCACATTCATACCCACACACCCACACCCACACCCACACACATACGTACACACACACACACACACACACACACACACACACACACACACACATTCACACACACATACGCACACACACACACACACACACACACACACACACACACATACACACATTCACACACACATATACACACACACACACACACACACACACACACACACACACACACACACACACACACACACATGGCGCTGTGGTTAGAGCTCTGGCCTGCCACTACGGAGGTCCGGGTTCGATCCTCGCCCGGGGCTGAAATAATATCAGTATCGCAGCGCTGAGGGGTGTTACTCCAACTCTCGTGGGCGGGGAGTTGGGGGTGTGTGTGTGTGCAAGGTCATAGCATTACCCATAGATCGGACCTACGAGCTCTGAGCTCTCTTCCAGGAGGGAAATAGCTGTCGATCACGAGTCCAACACGTGATCCAAAGACCAAGTGAATACAAGTGAATACACACACACAAACACACACATACACACACATAACACACACGCGCGCGCGACTCGATGGCTCAATGGTAGCGTTCGCGGCCGCGGGTTTGAATCCCTCCCAGGGCTGAGATAATTTCAGTATCGCTGTGCTGTGAGTCATTACTCCAACTCTTGTGGGTGGAGAGTTGGTGTGTGTGTGTGTGTGTGCGTGTAAGGTCACAGCATTACCCATAGATCGGTCACATATGAGCTCTGAACTCTCTTCCGGGAGGGTAATAACTGTCGATCACGACTCCAACAAGTGATTCAAAACCATGGTGAATCACACCCACCCACACACGCACACCCACACACACGCACACCCACACCCACACACACCCAAACAAACACACGCACCCACACCCACACCCACCCAAACACACACACAAGCACACGCACACACACACACACACACACACACACACACACACACACACACACACACACACACACACACACACACACACACACACACACACACACACACACTACTTTAGGATAAACGAACCTGATATTTTGTGTTTAATGGAGACAAAACTCCCCAAAAATGCTGATCTACAGTTGGGGAACAATAGATATACCTGCTGGAGAAGAGACAAAGAATATGAAAAGGGTAGAGGGGTGATGTTTGTTTTGAGAAGTGACATAAAGGTGATGATGATGATGATGATGATGGTTATGATGATGATGATGATGATGATGATGATGATGATGATGATGATGATGATGATGATGGTATAAGGTAACAAAACTCCCCATATAGGAAAGCTAGGACTGTTCCCCTTACATAGAACTCTGTAGATTTGAATTTAACGAATATGTCTTTGGTTAAACTTCGCCGGCATGGTTCGAACCGCCATCCTCTCGACCTTCGTCGTAGGTAACGACGTCCTAACCCGTTCGGTGGAAGAAGCAGATCTGAGTTGAGGCAAGGCCGAAGGAATCCATCTGAAAATTAGAATTGAAGGGCAGAATAGAGGAGACTTTATGGTGACATATGCAACACCCCAAGACAAGAGCTTAGAATGAAGCTGAATATCAAGATATATTATTGGACACAACTTTTCTGAAGAAAAGTATTGAACAAAGTAGGAATTTAGCCCTTATTGGAGGTTTTAATTGCAGTGAAGTTAACTGGGAGTAATGGGAACCAAGTGGAAAATCAAATTCCTTGGGAAATACCTTGTTAAATATAGCACTGGAGAACACAGTGACCCAGTGGGTAA
>NC_134777.1:102344811-102347311 GCF_046742065.1 Oratosquilla oratoria | reverse complement strand
TATACATATATATATATATATATATATATATATATATATATATATATATACGGGTATATGTTTATATGTTTATATACTGTATATATATCTATTTATATACTATATATATATATATATATATACACACACACACACAAACACACATGTACACACACACACACACACAAACATATATCTTTACATGTTTAAGAGACGCTTAAGAGTAGTTGGGTTGTGTTGCCAGAAGGGCTGGAGCTGGACCGATAAAGTGTTCATGAACGGTGGACTAGAGGTCTCAAGTGAATGAATAAGGAGAAATACGTTAGGAGAATCGCTGAGGATGTCGAGAGGGAAATGACATCAGGCCTGCTTATCGAACCCTGGAAGAAATTCCATTTCAATTCTGTGGCCAAGAAAACACAGTCCGAACAACTGATGGGCAGCTATTGTCAGGTGTAGAAGGATGAAGTGTCTTTCCTGATTATTCTGAGCAGCTGCTTATAGGTGACCCTTCGAGTGGACAGCTTACCCTTGCGATGATGGGGTTGCCGATCCAAAGATAGATGAATAGCCACACAAAGAAGGTTTCTGTCAAGGAGGGACATGCTGAGGATAGGGGACCGAGCTTATTCACCTGTGGGATGGATCCTGTCAAGATACAGTGTCTGAGATAGTGGGCCAAAATTTGTAGCTCTCGTTACAAGAACAACCGCAACGATTTCAGCACTGAGTGCATCTGTCTAGGGACTATGAAAGGTTCCTCAGTAAAATGATAGGTTTGATTTATTGAAAAAACAAATTTCGGTTGAGTACAATCATATAGTATTAAGAAGAATAAAAGACTAATACTTTTTTCAATTAGACATTTTAATTTTGTTTTGGCTCCCACCTGACGATTTTATTCAGCTTTATGAACAAGATATCTTTCTCCTCGAAAGCTGGTAAGAATTATTTCGATTAGCTTGTTCCATCAATGTTGCACTTTAATTACTTTCTTCCAGACAGCACCAGAGAATTGTATGCAGTATATTAAAAAATATATATATTTTTTCAGTGGGCATTTATTGTGACAATCAACGAAACAGTAGTGAAACACAAGTAAATCTGCCACTGCGACGAATATTCAATCATGGAAAACCTTCTAATTTTAATTCCCTACTCGCACAAATTCCTGAGCAGATTAACACATAATAAAGAATATTTTCAGGTTTTACCGCCAAATCTTAAAACTAGATATGTGTATGCAAAAGCTTCATTGTGATAAGAAAGACATAGGATTAGTCTATTAATTCTCGTAATGTCAGAACGGGTCTACCCATGTCCATTCTTGACCTGTGACAGGCCACAAAGTCCTCAGTAGTTGAAAAAAAATCTAATCAGAGCGTCAAAGTGGTTGGCAAGGTATATTTTTTATTATAAAATTGCACAAACCGTACGACAGTGAGTCCTCGCGGAGGTCACGTGACAAGAGAGACCGAGATCGATGTACCTATGCTTAAGCCCTTAGCTTCCTGGGGACATCCCCTCAGACGAATAGAATTGCTCAGCGGGAGACAAAAATAAACACCCGAGTCAAGTCAAATATACAATGTTAATCGACATAGTTTTCAACTCTCCAGTCCTTCAAATTCTCCCCCCCCCTCTCAGCTGAGCGAAAGGGTTACTTTGTGCCAATATGCTTTTACTCTGTTTCAGTGGTTCTGAGAAATGTTGGAGTCATTTTATGTCAACAACTTTACTTGATTGGCTGGAGATGTCGCCAGACAAACGAGTCTCACTTTTCTCAGGCTAAAACAGAGTACAGACACGCATTCTGAATCTGATTTCAGAGAGAATTCAGCTACATTTCCGAATTCTAGTTCAATGTTTTACAATATACAGTGTATTCAAACTACACTAATTCATATATTTATAGTAACGACACCGAAATCTGAAAGAATGTGCTAGAAAAATGCTGAATCCAATGTTTTTTCGAAGTTAGGCGAGTTCGCAAAATTTGGAGGAAATACAGAGTCGACAGAGGTATACTAGAGAAAAAAAAACTACATCAGCCGTTATAATAAAAACCTTGAATACATTCACAAAATAACACAAGGAAAGAAAAAAAACATCTGAGAATTTCAAAACCTAACTCCAAAAGATTAGGAAGGAAATTGACAACCTGATTAGTAAAATGGCTTACTGAGGCTTAAGCATAAGCCTATCCAACCCCCCCCCTCTCTCTATCTCTCTCTCTCCTACCATAAATCTCTTTTCATCGTTTTAGCTAACCCCATCTGTCTACGACATCTCATACACATAGGCACATCTCTCTTTCTCTCTTCTTCCATACGTCTATTTCCATTTCACTAGCTGACTCCCCTGTTTTCATCTCTTGTACACACAAGCAGATCTCCCCCCACTCTCTCTCTCTCTCTCTCTCTCTTTCTCTCTTTCTCTCCTCCCATACGTCCATTTCCACTTTTCCGCCTGACCCCATCTCTACAACTCGTATACAGGCAGACATGGATGAACACACCCA
>NC_134777.1:102327311-102329811 GCF_046742065.1 Oratosquilla oratoria | reverse complement strand
GCAGCTTTTATCCCCTCGTCGCAATCTCCTCCTCTTCCTCCTCCTCTTCCTCCTCCACCTCCTCTCCTCTTCTCGCATTACTAAACCTCTGCTATCACTCGTTCCAGTCAACCTGTAGCGCATGTATGTGTATGTGTGTGTGTGTGTGTGTGTATGTACGTGTGTGTGTGTGTGTGTGTGTGTGTGTGTGTGTGTGTGTGTGTGTGTGTGAGCGTGTATGTGTGTGTTTTTGTTGTTTGTGTGTGATTGTGCGACCGAGCGTGTGTGTGTGTGTGTGTGTGTGTGTGTGTGTGTGTGTGAGCATGTGTGTATGTATGTGTGTGCGTATGTGTGTGTGTACGTGCGTGTATGTAGGTGTGTGCGCGTGCGTATGTGTGTGTGTGTGCGTGTGTGCGTGCGTGTGTGTGTATGTGTGTGTGCATGTGTGTGCGCGTGCGTGCGTACGTGCGTTTGTTTGTGTGTGTGTGTATTTGTGTGTGTGTGTGTGTGTGTGTGTGTGTGTGTGTGTGTGTGTGTGTGTGTGTGTGTGTGTGTGTGTGTGTGTGTATGCGTTGGTGTGTGTGTGTGTGTGTGTGTGTGTGTGTGTGTGTGTGCGCTTGTGTGTGTGCGTGCGTATTTATGTGCGTGTATGTTTGTGTGTGCGTGCGTATGTGTGAGTGTGCGTGTGTGCGTGCATGTGTGTGTGTATGTGTGTTTGTATGTGCGTGTGTTTGTTTGTGTGTGTGTGTGTTTGTGTGTGTGTTTGTGTGTGTATGTTTGTGTATGTGTGTGTGTGTGTGTGTGTGTGTGTGTGTGTGTGTGTGTGTGTGTGTGTGTGTGTGTGTGTGTGTGTGTACATATGTGGCTTTATACATGCGTGTGTGTGTGTACATATGTGGCTTTATATATATGCGTGTGTGTGTTTGTGTGTGTATGTGTGTACATATGTGGCTTTATATGTATGCCTGTGTGTGTGTTTGTGTGTGTATGTGTGTGTGTTTGTGTGTGCGTGCATGCGTGCATGCGTGTGTGTGTGTGTGTGTGTGTGGTGTGTGTGTGTGTGTCAGTGTGTGTGTTTATGTGTGCGTGTTAGTGTGTGTGTTTGTGTAAATTCGTGTGTGTGTATATGTATGTTTGTAAGCACGTGTGTGTGTCTGTTTGTGCGTGCGTGTGTGTGTATGTGAGTGTGTGATTGTGTGTGTGTGTGTGTGTGTGTGCGTACGTGCGTGTTTGTGTGTGTGTGTGTGTGTGTGTGTGTGTGTGTGTGTGTGTGTGTGTGTGTGTGTGTGTGTGTGTGTGTGTGTGTGTATGTGTGTGTATGTGTGTGTATGTGTGTGTGCGTGTGTGCGTGTTTGTGAGTATGTGCGACCGAGTGTGTATTTGTGTGCTTGTGATCGTGTATGCATATATGTGTGTTTGTATGCGCCTGTGCTGGTGAGTCTCACGACTGGGCACAACCCGTCTGGGCAGGTGGTACTGTGTCGTTGTTTGCCCTCAGAGGCAGATGCTGCTCTCTTGGCATCGACCATTCAACCCTGTAACACCCGATTGCTAGGTATTGGCGTCATCTTTTCTTATCTCACCCTTGTCATTCTTTATCTTCCGCTGTGGGTCAAACTTGATTTGTCTTTTATATTCACTAGAAAATGTCAGGCGTCTTCGCCAGCACCCATTCCTTCTGTACAATGGACACGGCATCCTCCGGCCCCTTCTGCCCCTTCTCCTCCTCCTCCTCCTCCTCCTTCAGAAGTGGTGGACGTCGTATTTCATGATACTATGGCACTCCGCTGACGCCTCAGACCCGTGGACTCGGTACCCCGTTGTGTCCTTCATATGTGAGGACTGCTCCAATCACGTGACCCTTCCTCCCACGTCTGACTCAATGCAATGGGTTACAAGGGCAAAACATGATGACAGGAGATCCTTCGGTCGATATTGAGATCGGATGATGTTAGAAAAAAGAGAAGTAAACAAACGAACGCGTTCTCTCTTCCTCTCTCCTCCTCCTCTCTTTTTCATTCGTTCTTTCCCACTGACTCTGCGGCACCCGTCCCCCTCCCCACACATCCCATGTCCCAGCACCATCACTCTACCAAATCTTTTCCAAGTACCTCCACAGCTCCCTCTGCTTCCTGCTGTAGACTTATTTTGCTTTTTTTTGTTGATTCTTAAGGAACATCTTCACTTGGTTTCTTCTCTCCTTTCCCGCCTTTTTTCTTCGTCAGGCAAGAAAAAAAAAAAAAGTCGCTGTCCTGCTCCCCGATTTCCTTCTCTTACTCTTCCTCCTCCTCCTCCTCCTCCCCTTTCTCCTCCTTTTCCTCCTCGCCTCCTCCTCCTCCTCCTCTTCTTCCCTCTTTTTCTCCTAACCTCCTACCACTTCCCACTTCCCATGGTCATCCCTAGCCTTCACTTTATTACTTTTTACAGCCGCTCCCTCCGTTTCCTCTGGCACGAAGTGTTGACTACATATATTCTATACATCCTATATTTTAGCGGATTTAATGACACCCTTACGGATGAG
>NC_134777.1:102319811-102324811 GCF_046742065.1 Oratosquilla oratoria | reverse complement strand
AGAATTTGATATCACAATTTCTGGTGCATCGCTGGAGCAAGTCGACCAAATATCATATCTTGGCAGCTTACTTACCTCCAAGTCGCTTTTGGGAAGCTGTGTCGACGGGTTTTCGACAACAAAGTTCTTACCCAAAGAACGAAACTAATGATTTATGAAGCCGTCGTTGTCTCCACTCTGCTATACGGCTGCGAAACATGGACACTTTATCGCAGAGATCTGAAGAAACTTGAATTCTTCCACCAACAGAAGCTCCGATCCATGTTTTGCATTAAGTGGAAGGACCACATCACCAACAATGAAGTCCTACCCCGTACCAACAGCCAAAGCATGGAGTCTACCATCATGAGGCATCGACTTTGCTGGTCTGGCCACGTCGCTAGGATGCCAGAAACAAGACTGCCCAGCAAATCCTCTTTAGCGAGTTGGCCACAGGAGGACGCCCCCGTGGCCGTCCCGTCCTAAGGTACAAAGACCAGCTGAAGGCCATCCTGAAGTCTACCACAATTGAGACAGAGACCTTGGAAGCGGTCTCCAGTGACCGCTCAATGTTGCGCAACACAATTCGGGCTGGAACGGAGAAGTTCAAGACCATGCGAAAGGAGAGAGACGAGGAAAAACGTCAACTTAGAAGACTTCGTCTCGCCGCCCCTCGTCCTCCCACGTCCATCCAGTGCCCGTCATGCCCCAAAAAACTCTACATGGACTACACAGCCATGTCAGATACCATAAATAGGAGGAAGTGTGGTATCATCGGACTACGATGCACCGCCGAAGATATATATGTATATATTCGTATGGTTTGGACACATGGAAAGAGTGAGCGAAGAAAGATTAGTGAAAGAGAAGGAGAAGGCAGAGGTGGAAGTAGTGAACCTAAGGGGGCGACCAAGGATGAGATGGATGGATGGAGTAAAAGGGGCATTGAGAAAGATGGGGATGTCTGTTGAAGAAGGAAGGGAAAAGACAGAAGAGACGGGTGAATGGAGAATGATTGTGTATGGATAATGCTGTGATGCGTGTAAGGGAATGGAAGGGATGGGGTGAGGGAGTATGTGTGAATAATATTTTGACGTAGCCCGATGGGATTTCTCCGTCTTCTCTTTTTCTTTATAAGGGGACGGAGAGGGGGGTCGCCTATTAAATAAAGCGGCTTTGCTGTGGGTGTGCTGTGTTTTGGTACACTACTTCTGACCCCGGGGAAGTGTGCGAGATGCAGAGATGACCCGTCAACCAGGAGGAGCCAAGATAAGAAGGAGGGAGAGAGGTGACTGGGAGTTGAGTGTGTGGGGATGGGATGAGTGGGAGCGGAATTTATGCCTTTGTTTTTTAGCTTGAACATTTTTAGAAGCTCTGCCAAATGTTCAATCTGTCTTAAACATACACAGCTTGTCGGAGGGCTCGCCTAATATGGGGATTGGATGAAAATGAGACTACGTTTTCTGCAGCTACGTGAAGTGTGGTCGGGGACTTGTACAGTCCTTTTGAACCATCACACGTAGCTCAGTCGCTAGCTTCTTGGCTTCGTGATTATGCACGTACAGGTCAGGGTTCGGATCCCATGGCAGGGCTTCTAAAAATATTGAATCCGTCTTAAACACACACACACACACACACACACACACACACACACACACACACACACACACACACACACACACACACACACACACACATATATATATGTATATGTACATATATATATATATATATATATTACATCAGCGTAATTGTATTTATAAAAAAGAAATATCATTAGAAATCTATGCATACCTGTATGTAAATATTCAAAATAATCAGCACTTTACGAGTAAAATATACATGCATGGTTCCAGTGTCCGTAATAGTACACACTGGACTTCGGTATCCTTTAGCTTACTGTACGGCTGGCATCGTTTGAAAAGTGTAATACGCTGTAAAGCAAGATGTCAAGGTACCTAAGATAAATTGGTACCTCTCTTGACCCCTTCCATACCGGGTGTCACTTTTTTTTTTCTGGTCGCCATCAGGCTTTGCCATTCATCTCTGTGGCTGTTCTCAGTAGCAGAATGGTCAGTAAGGCCTTTGCGTTATAAGACGTAAGCCGCCTAGGCAAGGGTTCGAATCCCAGTGGTTGAGTCTATTTCCAAAAATATATATATATATATATATATATATATATATTTACATATATATATATATATACCTTCATACAGACATACATACATGTATACATACATACAGGAATATGTACATACATACATGCACACATACATACATATATATATATATATATATATATATATATAAATATATATATATATATATATATATATAGACTCAAAAATACAAACACACACGCGCACACATTTCCCTTGGGGACAGATTCATGGGGACGGCTGTAAAGGAGAGGACATCAAGTTGAAGGAAAGTAACAATTGGATCCCATAGAGACCCGTGTTGTCACCAGTAATGTCTTTTATTTTCTCCGTTAACATGATGGGTAAAAGAAATATCTCTTCCAATCTATTTGCTGATGATGTTAAAATCATTAAATGGGTAAAACGTGACAATGGATTTAGTCAAGGATATAGACAAGATTTGATTGGAACCCTTCATTAAATCATAAGATGTAAAATTAAACAAATACGTGCTGATTATAGAAAAAAAATGTCTACTGAAATGTCTCCTGAAAAACTCATGAAGAAAATTATAGAAGATATACTGAAATCTTTGATGAACGTAAGAGCAACATTTCATACATACATACATACATATACAAATGTGTGTGTGTGTGTGTGTGTGTGTGTGTGTGTGTGTGTGTGTGTGTGTGTGTGTGTGTGTGCGTGTGTGTGTATGTGTTATTCACCATGGTCTTGGATCACGTGTTGGGCTCGTGATCGACATCTATATCCCTCCCAGAAGAGAGCTCATAGCTCGCATATGACCGATCTATGGGTAATGCTGTGACCTTACACGCACACACACACACCCAACTCCCCGGCCACGAGAGTTGGAGTAACAACCCGCAGCGCAGCGATACTGAAATTATTTCAGCCCTGGGCAGGGATTTAAACCCAGACCTCCATAGTGGCGGTCGCGGACGCTACCACTGCGCCATGTATGTGTGTGTGTGCGTGTGTGTATTTTGTGTACATTTGATGTTATATTAGGTTAAGTTCCTAACACTAAAAACAAAAAGTGATAAACTTGCAAGTTAAGGAAACATACATATTACAATGGAATATATCTTCATTCATGAGGTAAATGACATTTTCGTCTTGATATGATTTCCAAAAGGTCTGGAAATTGCTTTGGATTTGTACAGTTCCCTCCCTTTCTAAGTATTACAGTAGTGCGTGTCTTCTATTAAGCTGTGGACAGCGTATTTCTCGAGGTCGTAGATTTACAACGTGGTTGAATATTTTATAGCCTTTTATTTGTTTATATATTTGTATCGTAGATATATGACTTTTTCTATCTGTATAACAATGACTTCTTTCCACATATAAGGAAGGTAGCCAAATTAAAGGCACGTGTCTATTCCCAACCATTCCATTCCCACCCATTCCACTCCGATCCACCATCTCTCCCCCTATCATCTTAGCTCCTCGTGGATGAAGGGTCATCCCTGTCTCCCGCCCACTGCCTTGGGTCAGTAGCAATGCAGCAAGACACAGTATATCCACAGCAAGGCCGTTTCATTTAATCGGCTGCCCGCTTCTCCGTCCATTCATGTAGAAAGAAAGCAATTTACTACACATTCATAGAAGATGAGAGAACTTGTAAGTCTGCTACTTGAGTGTTCATGGATGGTTTGAAGCCTGCAATGTAGACGGTTTCAAGGAATGAGTCGGTGAGGATCTTTTTCGTTGTTCAGTGTCGTTGTTCTTTCTTCTAAATCACGACGTGTATGGGAAATATTGTTGAAGTGATTCTTTGTGCCTTCGTTATGTTAGCATTATGTTAACCGTCTCGAAAGCTTTGTCTTCTTCATTTTGATATATGAATGATACCTACATTGCCTTATACTTTAACACCGAAAGAGGTCTTTACTCATGCTGAGTCCGAAATGACAACGAGTGAGAGACTTCTCACCCTCCCTTCCAGTATTTGGTAGTCATTGGCAACGAAGACCCTACGCATGGAATGACCTCTGGAAAATGAAAGTAGAATATCATCTTGTCGAACGAGCATTTTCAGATCATTGACTTCCGCAGCTGATTTGTGTACTTCTCAAGATCATAAGATGCCTCGTTTCCTTACATTAATGGAGAGGAGGAAGAGGAGGAGGAAGAGGTAGAAGGAAATATGTAGGAGGAGGGGGAATAGAAAGAGAAGGAGGAGGAGGAGGAGGAGGAGGAGGAGGAGGAGGAGGAGGAGGAGAAAAAAGAAGAGGTGGAGTAAAAACAAGAGGAAGAGGAAGAGGAGGAGGGGAAAGAGTTAACGGAAGAAGTGAAGGAGGAGGAAGAATAGTAGGAGGACGAAGAGGAGGAGGAGGAGGAGGAGGAGGAAACGTAGAAGGAGACCATCTGACTACAGCCGCATCTAAGTCCTTCTTCACCTTCTTTGTTCCGATGTGGCACCTGTAACTTCTCATTTTGTCCCGGACGAAAGAAACTCAAATTGGATCTCTGACATTTCTGTGCTGTGAATGCCAATTAGCATTTTTCAGTCTTAAATACACAACTGTAGAGTTGTTCAAACTCCATTTAACGATGACGAACTTTCGTAAAGAAGGTGACCCATCAAAATGTATCGGAACTATGCAAGTATATCCCACATGGTTGAATGTTTAGTGACTTTAGTCCATTTCTATGTGTAGAGGTTCCGATACAACTACAGTGATTTTTGTATATAAAAGAATCATTAATGAAACAACAGCGAAGTATACGTTTGCGTAGCTTCTGATACCTTATTGTGGATCAGGTACGAGTGTCCGCATTAACGTTTTATAGATTTTTGTTTCGAAATAGAAATATAGGATCATGAAAATCCGAGACACCGTTTTGTTCAGAGGA